>NC_045693.1:11347327-11654352 GCF_003331165.1 Xiphophorus hellerii
CTAAACCTAACTCTGTACTCTGAAAAGGACAAAATACAAGGAAAGCACCTTCTCAAGACATTAGTGGAGAATGTCTTGAGAAATTTCTAATAAATGGAGAAAAACTGCTTCCATATATGATGTGATTATCGACTAACATCTTTCCGTTTGCAGTTCTACATGGTGATGTGCGTCGTGTACATCCTGTACGCCTTGCTGTGGTTTGTCTGGGCAGCCTGCTACTGGAAGGATCTGCTGAGGATCCAGTTCTGGATAGCTGGAGTCATTTTCCTTGGCATGATGGAGAAGGCGCTCTTCTGCGCCGAATATGAGAACACCAATGTCGTTGGCTCTGCTTGTGAGTGTCTCTAGATGACCACACAAATTATATCTGACTTGGTTATTTAAACATCCTTCAAAAAATGTGCAAAATTCTTATGATAAATTTGATTTCCAAATAGTGAAATGGTTTTTTATATATCCCCTTTCAAATACCCTGGTTGACTATTTTAGGGAACAATAAAGGAACAGAAATAAGGCATATTAACAACACTGTAGACGTATAACCCCCCCTCCCCCCCGCAAAATACACATTTAGAATCATGAAGCAAATCTAGAAATGTCGATTTCTGTTTGTTTTTTTGTTTTTTTCTATTTCTGCAGCTCCTGGCTTGTTGATCTTTGCAGAGTTGCTCTCCGCTCTCAAGAGGACTTTGGCACGACTTCTCGTCATCATCGTCAGCCTGGGATACGGCATCATAAAGTATCTCGTTTTCTGTAACGCAGTCATACTTTTTTTTTGTTTTTGAAATATTAAGCGTTTACCTTCATGTTTTTGTTGTGTTTCTTTCAGGCCGCGGCTCGGGACAGTGATGCACAGAGTTGTAGGACTCGGCATCCTCTACTTCGCATTTGCTAGCATTGAAGGTGTCTTGAGGATCACAGGGGTGAGTTGAGCTCTCGCCGTCTTTAATTGGGAATAATTTTTACGAAACAAAACTGATGGGGGGGAAAAATCTAGTTTTTTATAGAAGTTGTTTCCAAATAAACTTTTATTGATCATGTTCAGACTTCAGCGTGACATCACAATCTGTTTTTCTCAATATGTTTTGCGATTCATACTGAAGGGTCGAGACAATAGCGCCGCTCTCATGACAGCCATTGTTCTGGCTGTGTTTGATTCCTGCGCCATCTGGTTCATATCCTTCCAGTAAACTCATCAGCTGCAATAATCAGCGGTTAATGAAACATGAAGTGCTCATGGTGAGCCAGTGGCTTTTGGATACTCTTGCTTTTGGGGATTGATGACTTGTTTCTTTTATTTCCATTTGGGTAAATAGTCAAATGTTTTGGTTGCTGTGTTGCTTTTCTTATCTCCCATCCAATCTGAGGTTTTTCCCCCTCATCTTTCTCTTCTTTTTTTGTGTCCTTTGCACTCTGATCCCCTCCAGACAAAAGACTCTGATTTGGCCCTGTTGGCCAACATTCCCCTGGCTCTGCTTGATTCTTCTTTATGCTGGTGGATATCCTTTTGTGCTCCTGCAACCTTTCCCTGTGTGGTTCCCTTCTGCTCCTCAAACCTTAAATGGGTGAATTGTAACATAATTTAAGTATAGTTTCTCTGTTATCATGCATTTGAGAGGAAATAATTCACGTTAATCATTGATTCTGTACCTGCTTGTTTTCTTTTTTTCTGTAAGTGATTCGACTGTTCTCCTCTAATCCTTTCCTGTGTAATGATATTTTCCTGTATTTAGTCTGGCTTGTGTTGTACAAACTGCATTTGGATGTCAGACTGAACTAGTGAGGATCTGAGTAACTTGTTTCACAATGAATCCTACTGTTGATTGCACAGATGGTATTCAAGCTTTAACTTAAAGTTTTACATTTTTTGTAAAAACAAACAACTTTCTAATCATAAGCTGACATATAGGCACTAAAATACATTTGTCAACCCACAACAAAGTTGGATTAATGACTGAGATGTAAAAGAAAAACATGATTTAATAACCTGTGAACCATGTAACTTCTAGTAACATTTTATTTTGTATTTGATAAAAGCCACATGACAAAAATAGAAAAGTTTTTTTACAAAAGATTTGGAAAAAACTGTCAGTATTATGTCTGATTATGAAAGTATTTACTAAAGGTTGTACAATTCATGGTCTGAATATAAAGATCTAAATAATCTGGTACAGTGGACCGGCGGTATTTGCTGGGGGTTAGAGTCCACAGCTGCATCTGAATAAATAAAATCAATAAATACTAGATAAATACCCCATCTAAAAACATTTAGCACTGCCTATTTTAAAAGTTCAAACACGCGCAGTGGAGAGCGCAGCCAATCACTGCTGAATGGCACTCTTTGATTGGCTGCTTTGAAAACGTTGGCCAATAGTATGTCAAGTAGCATTGCAAGTAGGTATTTCAGCCTCAGTAGCTGCTTTTTCTTTTGAATATTTTAGATGTCCTGCATGAAACAATTTGTAAATTTTCCAAGAATAATTTTGAGTCACGTTTCGTAGAAAAATCTCTGAATACCGAACTGTGAATGGGTGACGACCCGCTGTAATAATAATCTATATAAAAAAAAAACATATCTTTACAAAATCAGACATTTCTCAGTACCCAGGATCTCAAACTCCAGTATGGCTGCCGAACAAATAGGTCAGTAATGGTGAGCTCAACAGTTTATTCTCAGCTGCAGTAAATAAATCAAACTAACCTGTAGAGTTCAAATGGACCTTTTTTTTTACTTTGGTTTCCATGTGATGCCAGTTGTTTGTTTCCCTTGACTACCACTGCCACATCTTTGTCAGCTTAGCCCAAACCATCAAAACTCTGAAGCTGAGGAGAAACGCTGTGAAGCTGTCGCTCTACAGGCACTTTACAAACACACTAATATTCGCCGTCATTGGTAAGTGCCGCACCTGTCCTTATACAGCTGTAATAAAGCAAAGTTACCATGCCAACCAGGTTTGTGTTCAGAAAAAAACAACCTTTGAGTACATTTATTAAATGAAAAAACAAAAACCTTAAGTGAAAAATCACACAATGCAGTTTCTTACCGTCGCCTTTCCCTTTCAGCCTCTATCATCTTTATGGCTTGGTCTGCTAAAAAGTTGCACTTAGCAGATTGCCAGTCTGTAAGCATACTTTATTTCTTTTCCAGTTGTACCTATGTGGCTTTTGCTCATTTATTTAGTTCTTTTTAAATCTCTACATTTTAATTCTTAGGACTGGATCGAGGTTTGGGTTGAGGACGCTTTCTGGAGATTCTTGTTCTCCTTTGTTCTGTTCGTCATAATGTTTTTATGGCGGCCATCCGCAAACAACCAAAGGTAAGAAGCAGTTCCGGCAGGTTATTAAACCACCCTTAGCTAATGTATCTGCTGTATTAATTATTATTCCTTTGCCAACAGGTATGCATTCACGCCTCTCATTGATGACTCCGAAGACGAGGACATTGAGTTCATCGCGTCTTCAAACATCGGTACGGTTTTATCATAGCAGCTTTATCCGAAAGGTGTGTAAACATTTGTTGATAGATTTCTCTCCTAAAATTGTAGCTGATGGCATAAAGTTGAGATCAGCCAAGGTTGAGACAAACGGCACGGCAAAGCCTCCAGAAACAAACCCAGTGAGTAACGCTGCAGCGTTCGCTTTATTCTGTCTTAACTTGTTTATTCAGCATCTTCCTTTAATGATAACTTCATAAAATAGGAGCAAAGTTTAGAATAAAAGTCGTTTAGTGTGTGTTGTATCAGCAGGTGGCAGTATTTGCTCTTATTCTTTGTTTTTCTTACTTGCTCAGGATGAAGACTTGAAGTGGGTGGAGGACAACATTCCAAGCTCTCTTACTGATGTGTAAGCCTCCTTAGAAGTGCAGTGAATTATTCTCTCCTTCTTCTAGATTTATTTTTAAATTTAAGGCATGTGTGATTGTAACAGTGTGCTTCTCATTTCATCCCCTCAGAGCCCTTCCAGTCCTGCTCGACTCTGATGAGGTATGAAAAACTTTTAGAAAGATTGAAACCACAAAATAAGACGCACAACTACACTCACCCCAGTAATGATTACTATCTAATCTGCAGAAAATACTGCATTTCTACTTCAGTTTGATCAGTTTGGGTTTTGAGCCTCAGATGATTGGTTTAAATAAATACAATCAAAGAAAACGAGTTATAAAAATTATTGCCGCATTTTATTTTCCAGGAAATTATGACAACAAAGTATGAGATGTCGAAGCTGGAGTGATGCAGAAAACCTCCAGCTGATGGAGAAACAGCGCAGCTGCTCCTGACACTGAAGCAGTTTCCACCAGGATTTTTCTAGTGGACAGTGGTGGAGTGCCATTATTTTATTTCTTTTATTCTTTCCTTTGTTTTTCAGGGCATCCTCTTAAGTAGCTGCTACCTCACAGAGTTGTGTAGGCAATGCAGTTTTGGGGGAAAGCTGTTGCTACTTTCCATGTTTTTCTTACCTTATCTATCAGAAAGAAATATTTCTTGTCTTTTTAGAGACCAAAAGATTCACTTTTTCAGTTTTTTTTCATCAGTTTTGAGCTTTCCAAAGAGAGTATTTCCTGTTATATATTTATTTCTGTTGTACACTATAGATGTATTTTACTGGAGTGAGTCTCATGGATAAGCGAACTCTCAAATATATGATAGGATGATAGGATTTAACTCTTCAAGATATCTGAAAGCCTTTTTTTCCCCACAATAAGTATTTAAGAAAATATAAATGGAAGTTAATTTTACAGCCACAAGACACATTTTAACTACACTATAGTCAATATTTAACATCAAATCAGGATTTTGGTTTATATCAAAACTTGCCGATGTTTGTAGAAGTCGGGGAAATCCATTTTGCATAAATCAGGAGCGTCCTGAGCACCTGTTCTTACCAGATGTAAAACCAACTTTGTAAACTGCAACACGGTAATTTTGCATAGATCTTTTGCTCTTATGCACTTTCAGGATCAAAGCTGTGCCTACGTGTCCGTCTTTTATTCGTGAGGCCTCGTTTGGTGGGTTTCTGAGAACAACTTGAGTGAAAGTATCTTTTTGTCTCAGATTGAAACGACCCAACTTCCCGAGGGTTAGTGAATGTGTGTGAGGGAAAGAAGAGAATAAATTTAATTGTAGCTGGGTTAGTTGAGTCATGTAGAATTAGAGAATGTTTTGAAACTACTGTGTGGGTGGGAGCATGAGATGTGGAGCAATGTGCTGTATGTCTGTTAATACAAAGTTTAGTGATTTTTTTCATTATTTATTTGTGTTTAAAGTGTACTTATGCGTTTATTGTTTGCATTTTTCCCATGTTTACTGTGTGTTTACGATGTGTGCTTCCATATGCTCTGCACTGTCCTAAAATATTTTTCAGTCTGCAGGTTTTTTCTTTGCAATGTGTGTGTTAATTACTGATAAAAATTATTGCATTCACAGAAACCTTAGTAACAAACATGTTGTCTCAGTCTTATTCTTTTAAAATTTCTTTTCAAAAGACCTGCCTGATTTTATTTTTGTCTGCATGTAGTCTAAATCTAACAGCAGAGCTTGTTATGTTTGTCTTGGCGACGTCCTCACACATCATGAGTAATGTGGTCAGCACTAGTTGACCACTTGAATGGGTTTATAATGTCCTCATTGCAATTTTTTTTGTATTGGTTGGAAACCTGGAAATATTTGTGCTTATGATGGCGAATTGTCCTGTTATTTAAAACTGCAGACACCTGAAGCTGACCTCAGATTATTTGTACAGGTGGGTTTTGGCTCAGTTGTGTTTTTTTTTCTTCTTCTTTCATGATTCCACAAGTGGGAAGTGTTTGGATAAGAAAATTCATCTTTTTTGTCATTTTTCTTTCTGAAATCAACCTGAAGTATTGCAATTCAACTCTGTAATATCAAGGTTTTCCTGTTTTTCAAACTGTACAATGCACTCAATAAATATTATTTGAATTCAGGAGCACGTTTTATCATTTACGATTTCATTGGTTGTTTTACCGTACCATTTTAAAGAAATAATAGAATTAAACTAAACAAGCTTAAATCAAAATGACACTGAAACAAAAAATAATACCCTAAATAACCCATTTGGATAGTTTATCAGCAAAAAGAAGTTGGTTGGGGCTTTAGTTACACTTTAAGATAATGGTTATAATTTTTTCTTTCTCCCTTATATGAAAGAAGGCTGACAGGAGAGGGGGGAAGACGTGGGGCAAATATCACCGGTCAGGGAATCGAACCCGCGACGGCCACGTCGAGGACTCGTTTGGTGGTGAATTTTCTCTTACACATACATGCTCAAATTTAAACCACCGACTAATATTTGGTTTAACACATCTCCACCACATGTTTTTGTTGCTATCAACACGCTTCATCCACAATTCTGGCTCAACTTCTTAGGAGAAATTGTAAAGCTCACTTATATTGGCTGGTTTCTTGGTATGAAGCCAGCTTTTGACATTTGTCCAAGGGTTGAGGTCGCGGCTTTTGAGAAAGTCTCTTGAGTTTAAGATTATCCCCTATTTTCTTTTCCAAAACCGGTTATAAGGTATGTTCGGGATCATTCCTCTGCTGCAACACCTAATTATGGCCAAGATTCAAACCATCTTACTGAAACTGCCACCCTCAAAAACTAAATAAGACGTTCAGGAACCACCAAGCAAAGATGCAGGAACTGAAAAGTGTTGCATGTTGCCATGATCAAGGTTATCAACAAATACTGGGAAGTCAGAATTTCCGAGTACCGACTACACCTGGAACGCCATTAAATCTGCAAGTTGTTTTTTTTTAAGCAAATAGCTTAAATCCACAAATGTATGAGACCCCCTCTAAAAATAACTGGATATATTAATTGTTCAAACACCAAATATACCTTAATATGAATTAAATCGCGTACTGGAAAACCTTCTTAGCACGACCAGTGAAACTTATATGTATCTACAGCCAAACACTGCCAAGAAAAATGAGTGGCGCTTCAGGATTGGCTGCTTTGCAAGCATGTCATTTAGTGTTATACCCAGCTTCAGCTTCCCAAGCTGCGTTTTCTTTCAAATATTTTAGAAAAAAACAAGCAGTGAATGTCCCAATCTAATGTGATAAAATGTAAAAAAGATGAGTTTCAAATATTATTTTAATGTCCCGTGAAGACCTCACTGCACTCCAGTTGTAAGGTCCTTTCAACTAAAAACGTAAATTTAAGACTGAAACATAACACTATGCGTGCATGCAAAAAAAAAAAAAAAATGTTATCACTGCCACCGAGACACGTAGTCATTGTAGGAGCAGAGCGTATCTTTGGGACACGTGTTTTGATTTTCTGAAAGCATGCGGCTCTCTCGGCCTCTTTTATTGCTACGTAAACCCCTGGATGGAGACACGCGAGGAGGACGACACATGTGGTGAGCATTAGCCCATTTTCTCTCTCCCTGACAAAAATACGCAGTGAGATATGTTTTTAAGATGTGACAGTTGGTGTTCCTTCTACTTATGTCAAATAAAAATACTGTGAGAGTCGTCTTTTCCCCTTCCAAGACATGTGAGAAATTCTTTGACTTGGATGGCCAAGGAGTTTTTCCTTCATGGATTAGATTATTGAACACACATTCTTCTCTAGTTTTTCATCCTTTCATCAAGAAAAGCTTTTGCAGCCATCCAGCCTTCATTTATCAGCTATACACAGATTTGCGTTTCACTCATTAAAATTCACTCCCCAGTGGCAGCTGAATGAAACAAATACCGCCAAGAGGACATTTAATAGCCCACTGTCTAGCATCAAGAAAAGTTCTGTTAATGAACACTGAAACCTTGGACTGGCTTTATTGCAGTGATGTAGGAGTTATTTAAAATGACCAGAAAGTATGTCAGTAAATGCGCCAAACTCAACTCAACTGCATTGTGAACAAATTTAAGTATTTCTGCATAACATACAGAATATGACAGAGAGATAAATGCTGCAGCAGCTGTTGGCAAAACATGAATGCAAGTTTGTACAAAACGAAATCAAAATCACAAATATACAGTATATGATATGATTTGCACATAATATGTTACACTTCAAAATCCAGCAACAATATTTCCAATAAATTAGAGCCACACAAGCACTAATGCCATGTCGGGATGTTTATGAGGCCCCTGTATGAGATCCTCTACCAGGGGACTTTAAAAAAAATTATTAATTTGTTACAAGTAATCGAATTAAGCTTGTCAAACTGTCTTTATTTATGCTTGTTTAATGTGACAACTTAATATATTTATTTGGATAAATTTAATTTGACTACTTGCAACAGATTAACTCAAACTTTTTAAAGTTAGATCAACTGTTTTTTCCATTGTGGCCCCTGAATCAAATGACTGCATCTCCTCCTCAGTAGGCAGTAAGTTCACCCTGATGCTGATGACATCATTGTTTGACTCAGGTGTGTTTTGAAGTAGAGATGCATTTAAAAGTTGCAGCACACCGGCGGCCCTCGATACCTGGATTTGAGGACCACTTTCATACAGACATAATGCTTTTTCTGAACCACACTTCATAAACTACAGTGCTGTGAAAAAGTATTTTGCATTTGGCAAAACATAAAATGCAGTTTTTTCATTCATCAAAAAAAAAAAAAGCCATCCAAACCAAGCTGGCAACGCGTGAAAAAGTTGCATTCCTGAACCTAATAACTAGCTGTGCCAGTGTTGGGGATGAAAGGTTTGTGATGACAGGCAATGAGATTTTTCTTTGGCACAATATTTTCTTCTTAAGCCACATTGCAGGGTTTTCCAGCATAAATTGCCCTTTTCAAAGTCATATTCATCCCACCACATCTTTTTCTTGCTGCAGGTTGAGAGCAGAATTTATGGTTCAATTAATTGAACTAAGTCATGCAGGTCCTGCAGCAGCATAGCAGCCCAGAACATCACACTATCACCAATATGTCTGTCAGCTTGACAGGTTTTTCTTTTCTAAAAAGCTGCTTTTGTTTTATGCCAAATGTATCAGGACGCACACCTATTAAAAAGTTCAAATTTTGTTTCAATAGTGTACAAAATACTGCACCGATTGCAGTTTTCTGGCCGATCATCGATCACAATCTGTAGAAGGTCTTACCTGCTGTTTCTGATTTTGCTACTACAATTTTTTCTGTCTAGAAAGTTGCTAACTATAGCAACAAAGCCCCTAATCTGGCAATGGTCTCTCACAGCAGAGCAACAGGGGACAGTACCTTTGCCGAGGTAGATAAGATTGGTGGATAAAATCTGTTTCTCATTTAAATATCAGCTGATCACCGATCTCCCAAAATTAAGGAAATTGGGGCCGATTTAAAAGTGTATCCCAAATGTTTATAAATGTCTAGCTGGTCATCAAAATGGATTATTTTAAACAAATGTGAGTAGTCTTTTGCTCTTTTTTGGTCCACAATAGTTTTGGCTTTGGAGCATCCTACAGGATGCCTTGTTTTACTCAGCCTCTTACTAATGGATACTCTGAGTATCTATTGCTCTCTAAGTATAATTTTATAAGGTTCACTCTGTTACATATTTTCTCTATTTACGAATATTGGCTCTCATTACGGTAACAGAGAGGAGTACCAATTTCTTAGAAATGCTTTTACTGCACATAGAGCTAGGCAGGTGGTGGTAGCTTTTTCTCCTTTAATAAATGAAATGTTTGTTTCAGAACTGCATTTTATATCGACTCAAATTATCTTTTGAGCGTAAGGAGAAATTTATGCTTTTAAACAGCACTGTTTAAGACAATGGCATCATTCTTAAAGCATACTGGATAGAAATCTGTGACGGTTTGCAACATTTTCTCTTTCCCCTCAGTGGCCTTTGTGCACTCTTCCTTGTTCCTGTACAGGCTTCAGTCTGAACTCTTCATCTCCTCCAGGTTCAGAAACTATACGGCGAAACCAGAACGTTGACCCTCGCCACGTGCTTGGCCTGAAAGCTGCGGTCGGCGTACTCGGACATCTCCACGTCCACTCTGACCTCCTGAGGCCCGCGGAGCTGCTGCACCAGAATCAGCTCACCGGTCTGTCTGTCTGAGCGCTGCATGACGAAAGTGCCTCTGGAGTTCCCCCCCGCTATGCCGAAGCGCAGGCTGTCCGGGCCGGTGCGGCCGGGGGCAGCTGCGGTCGCCATGCGGAACAGCGTGGCGGGGGTCTGCAGCGTGGAGGGCAGCGACAGGTAGTGGAAGGACATGGTCTTAGGAGCCAGATGGCAGGAGCGGCTGTCCATGGGGCAGGGGTTCCTCTCACACTGACTGCAGCACGAGAGACAAAACGTGTCCACTTACGGAAAATACTTACATCATCTCGTTGTAAGTTCTCGTTGTAAGTTCTCGTTCAATAAAAAAAGTTTAGTGCAGACAGAAGACATCATGTACAGTTTTAACTAGGGGTGGGCATTTATTGTATCGTTTTTCATTTATCATGATCAATTTCTTATCATGATAACAATTTTGAGTTATTGTTGTCATGATAAATTCCAATTAGATGTTTGACTGATGTTCCCAATTGAGCTATGGATCTCTGTAGCTTCTATTACAAATTAGATGAAAAATACTTGGTAAGATTTCTGCAGTAATGTTTTCTAAACTAACCCTTCCTGTCTTTTTATTTGGTGTATGTAAATATCTGGTTTCAACTGTATGTAATGCTTTATTATTCATTTACTTTGACTAAAGAAAAACACACGATAAAACAAATCATCCTCTTTGGGTCGTGCCCACTTACAAAGGAGATGTCTTGACATAGCTGATGTTGCCATGGGAACGGGGACATTCGGGGTTGACACAACGAAAGCCTCCCCCAGTGTTGATGCAAGATGTCCCTCTGCTGCAGTTATGCTTCTGGCTCAAACACTCGTCCACATCTGGAAGAGACAACACAGCAGTGGCAAAAGACCGACTCCCTGATTCATGGTTACCACAGTGTGGACATTGGGGTGGGGGTGGAGTGCTGCACCCTATTTGGGTTTTTAAGTTTAGTCTCCGTTGAACGGCCTTGTGAAGGAAAAAGCCTGAGGTCATTTTTTCCAGCTGTGAGGCACCATTACCTTCAGGGTTGAAATATAAAAGCCGGAGCGAGGCCTGAGGCAGACACCTTTGCGGAAAGCAGAAAACCTTTTCTGTTGAGGACTTCTTGTCTTACTAAAACACAGATACCACGCTCGGTGGACATGCATACCTCCACAAGTCTGCAGCCAAAGCCCCGTCAATGAGGCTTTGTCCTCAGCTCCACCCTGTCACTCACCTTCACAGCTCCGCCCATCTGGAAGTAACTTGTAACCGCTGGGACAGGAGCAGTGGTATGAGCCGGGGACGTTCACACACTCATGAATGCACAGTTTCCCTCCTTGGTCCAACCGATACACTTCGCATTCATTAACGTCTGCAGAGAAACACTCGTTAGAGTTACTTTGATTCTTTTAAGCTAAATCCCTCCACTTTCACAATGTTACTCAAGATGTAAAAACATAAACAACTAAACTCTGACCTAAATGTATGCTAATCAGCTTTTGGCCATTCAAGAGGATTATTTTGTTTGCCACAGACCAGCTTCACACATTACTTTCCCTGTTGCAGCCAAATGAGGAAAGAAAATTGAGCCTTCAGTGATATTTTTCCACTGTAAAGTCTGCGCAACATCTGCTACTTGCAACCAACCATGCAGCCACAGGGAGCTGCTCTGCGGCTGACCTCACATCCCTAAGGAAAAGACTAGACGAAGGAGAATTTCCCCACAGGGATTAATTAATTTAGCGCATAATTACAGCTCACCCTGACAGATACTGTTGTCAGACGTGCCACTCATGTGGAAGCCTGCGTCACAGCTGCAGTGCTGGGCTTGGTTGACTTGGGCGCAGCGAGGTCGCCGACTGAACGCCGGGTCGTTCATAACGCTCCACTCGGGCGGTGCTGCGTCAGGGAGGGGACATGGTTAAAAAGTCGGAACAAATTTGCAGACCTGCAGATGCAAACAAACCGAGCAACATCTGGTTACGGACCAGTCTGGGTTTGGTGCTGGCAGTGAGAGCCACTCCAGTTCTGGGGGCAGGTGCATTTGTACTGGTTGACACCTTCCACACACGTACCTCCATTCTGGCAGGGGTTACTTGAACATTCACCTATATCTGCAGATGAAAAAAACCCAAAACATAATTTCATAAAAAAATTTAAAAAAAAACACGAAAAAGCCTCCTATTTACAGGCCCTCTTAAAACCCACGAGGATTAGGAATGTATTGAAAATAGGTTAATTGATTGATACATTTTATTCAATGTTTTAACACCTCTGATTTGTTTGTCATAGACCACTACGTCTGCTGCTGAAATGATGCAGGTTCCCTCCTCTGTGATGATTAAAGCCATATTCTTACAGACGACACTTATTCTTCTCACTGTTACCTATGCACAGAAAAAGTGGTCAAATAGTACTTTAAGCCTTCTAATTTTTTCCCTCTTGTTAGCCCTCAGAACTGAGTAGATGGAGAAAATACAAAGCAGCTGCTACCCTTTAAGCTACAAACCAAATGGCAAGCAGTTCCTTTCATTTTTATTTGGCTTTTCCAGTGGTTACCACTGGACCGTGTCATGAAAAGACAAGCTGCACTTAGATATTTTTAAACTGCTTTTAGTATTCAGGTTTTTCACCCTCTGTCATTGCTTTTTTGGAGAATGAGCAAACCTGGGCCTCTTTTGCTGAGCGGGAATCCTCTACTGTGCAGAGTCAATCCCCATCGTGTTGCTTTAGCCAGAAAAGTCAATAAATTCATGTTCATGTTCGACTGGGTGTGCTACTTTGAATATTTTTGGAAAGCTCGTCATCAGTTCAGGCTGAAATGACTATCAGTAGCATGCCTGGCATATTTCTGCACTATCAGACTCTGCTGGTTATAATGGTTGGCCCTAACCCCATCTATGGAGTGCTGACAAAGAACCGGAGAAACATGAGCAGCAGGGAGGGGAGCTGGTGGTTTATCTTACTGTAGCCTGTGCTCTGATGGTAATGAAGAAGAGAAACAGGGGAAGGCACCCCACAGTGGAATGTAGTACAGGTGTTATTCTGTGTTCAGAGACATTTAATTCCAATTTAACAAGTGCTTCATTCAGTTCACCAGAGAACTGCACTCACTTTGAAACTTTATCTTTTCTCTCTCTTATCTGTGAATAGCTGTTTGGTTTTTGAGCTGAAGTTTCTTTCAGCACCTTATAAATGAGTGAATTGTCATTTACAGATGGTTTTGAAATTGGAGGCACGATGCCATATAATCTTGAATTGGCATCTCAAAACACTACACTATAAAATAATTTATTTCAGGAGCTTTGGTAGACTTTAGTCATATATTAGCAGGGTTTCCTCCAGAGTATTATAAGCCTGGCGGGCCACCAGGCTTTACTTGTGTCCCCACCATGCTAAAAATGGTTTATTTATTTTTCTATGTTTGCATTTTTTAAAGACTTTATTATGGTGGCTGACAGATGTAAACGGCTTAACCAGCAGCAAACAGGTGCAGATGCACAGCATTTTATTTATGATTACAACATTTTGGTTATGATTGCAGCATTTTAATTGTGATTTAATCATTTTATTTATGATTTTTTTGTGTTTGCATTTGTTTTGTTGATTGAAGGTTTTTGACTCTATTTTCTGTTATTGCAGCATTTTTTGTTTGCATCACTTCTCTGTTGCATTAGATTTTTTGTTTTTTACATGTTTACACCTTATTTTGCTGTTTGCTGCGTGTTTGCACGCTGTCGGTCACTATACTCTATAGCTGGTGTTCAGGTGTTAATCTTCCAAACTTTCAATAACACTTAATTATCAAGTGATATTTTCAAATTTCCTGTCAACTTTAAACATTTTTTAACTCAAAAACACAGTGAGCCACTGGATGAATCACTGCCCTAGCGCACCTACCTCTGGGCTTATCAAGTTTTCTGGAGAAGGATTTCTCACAGTGTATCATAAGCCTGGCGGGCCACCAGGCTTTACTTGTGCCCCCACCAGGCTAAGCATTGCTTATTTATTTAAGTCTTCAGTTTTCTAGGGGAAACCTTGTGGAGGAAACCCTATATTAAGGCATGTGGGCAATCTAAAGTAGCTTTAGTGTACTTAGAATGACATGAATTTTTAAAAGTTTGGTTAAGATGCTTTATAGTAGTGGCCACTGAGTCCTCTGCACCCAATGCCCCCAGTCTCACTTTTAGCAAAAGCTAATTGCTTAATAAAAATAGAATTAGACTTTAGCATATTTTTATATTCTTCCATCGGAAAAAAAAATATAAAGATTTTCCTTCCACTTCACTATTATGTACTTTGTGTTATTCTGTCGCATAAAAGACCCCAAAAACACATTGAAGTTTGTGGTTTTAGTTTGACAAAAATGTGTAAAATAAATTATTTTTACTGTTATGATTTTCTCCATAAACTGCTGCTCACCTTTACAAACTGCACTGACACCAGACCAGGTGCCGTTGTCCCGACAAACCCGCGTAGAAGAACCGAGAAGCTGGTACCCCTGCGAACAAACGAAATGGACTTCGTGTCCGACGAAATACTTCGAGCCGAACTTTGTTCCATGAGCAGGGGCGTCCAGGGAGGGGCAGGTGGCCGGAGCTGTGGGGGGAAAGAAGGAGAGGAAGGAGGGTCACATGTGGAGTAAGCCTCCCAGCATCCTCTGGTATTCATCGCCCGGGGATATACACGTGTCACTGGGCAGCGCGGAGCCTTCATGGGAAACAAATGTTCAAATGCCTCATTTACAGTCAACCAGCGCAGGATCAGCCACTGTTATGGGTCAGTGAAGCCCTACAAGTCAGAATTTATTTCATTTATTATGCTTTAAAAGTTGAATAATAATCACATTATGTAAGACTGGTTACTGGAAAAGATTTTTATTTGGTCTTTAATGAGACTTGCTATTCTTCCTCCAAGTTTTGTTATTTCAAAAAGAAAACTTGGCCAGCTGACTTTTCCCCAAATGTTGGTGAAGTCCAAACCGTAGTTTTAGGTCAACAACAGGACAAGTTTATCCTGCTAACCACTTCTCTAAACATGTTGTATGTTTATGTATCGGAAACAGAAACATAACATCGTATTACTGGTGAACTATTAATTCTGTTGCCAGAACACTCTTTACACTTATTGGTACTTTTAGTAAAGAAGTGAAAACAACCTTAAAATGAGATCATTTTATTTGTAGAAGCACTGAAAAACTTTCAGTTTGAGTAAATTAATTTACAGGAAAACCAAAAAATAAAAAATCTTCCTATTATAGGAAATATTTTTAGCTTTTATTAGCCACCTGTGCCGCCTTTATTGGCTAACATGTTCTTGTAAAATAAATTTAATTGAATAATTTTTATTTATTCTTTTCTGAGTTGATCAGAATATTAAACCAGTAACTAGAAACTGATTCCTTAGGGTCTAAATATTATATAAAACAGATTTTATAGCCACTCTTTAAAATAGGAAAATACAGCAGATCATGCCATTTAAGTAAGGAAGACGTGTATTGGTCTCAGTAAGTCGGAAACAAACTAAAATACATTTAAAACTCACCTAAATGTACCCATATCTGCAGTCGTAGCAATAATTAATTTGGGTTAATAATAATGCTCTCCTTAACCCCCACTAAAAAAATCTGTGGTCCCTACAACAACTACTTGATGTCACATGCTAAAGCAAACCAGAAAACTTACTTTTCTGTCCTACCATCACAAAAGAAAACATACAGAGTTTGAAAGCTCTACTGGGAATTTCACTGGTATTGTGTGTTCCAGTCAGATGACATTAAGATAAAATTTTTCATTAACAGGCTGGTGGTTTTCCTTATAGCCCCTTATGCCCACTGCTTTGTAAGGTGGAGGTTCTGTGATACTGTGGGCCTCAGAAACCTTGCTAAAGTGCACAGCATCATGATGTATTTGGAACAAAATCACATTACACTTCAAATATTGGAGTATAGTGCTGAAAAACTGAAAATTGTTATTCTACACAGAAGTGGTTCATCAGGCACAAAATTTTATATAAAATATTGTGGAGTTAGCTGAGTAGAGAAATTCATAAACTCCTAATTCTGTACAATCTAGAGAGATTTTTTTTAAGGAGGAAAGTTTAAAAATTTCTTGCTCTGGGTGCCCCAACCTTGTGAAATAGTGTAGGAGACGACTAAATGTTGTCCTCTGGCCAAAAGAGCTTTTCACAAAACCTTAACAGGGATAAGATTTGTTTCAAGTTTTTCTACTTATCTTTAGCAGAGTAGATACAAATACTGAGCTACAAAATTATTCAACTGTTGATATGAAAAACAATTAAGGATTTCAAAGTAGAAACATATTCACTACATTATTACTCCTAACGCAAGCAAAATAATATTATTAGTCACTTATCCAACTTCAATATTTAAAATACCGAGGTCGTTCCTGAGTTCAATATGTTCCGTGGGAAAATAAAGCTGGCTTGTGAATGTGTAAATGCAAAAATTATATGTTTTTTGGGGGTTTCTGTGAGTCTTTATCGAGGTCTTACTGCTCTCTATAAAATACCAGCGTCTCCCTGCCTTGTGCAGCACTCTTCAGAGAGTTATGAGCTGGAGGGTCCATCACGAACAAATTTGTCCCGGAGTTTGCCGCCAAGCAACACAATTCCACAAATCCACTTCCCCTGTCAAGTACCAAGCTCTGCAACTGAGAAAGTCTTGAACTGCAGGATGACTCCATTATACAATAGCACAGAAAGCTTCATCTGGCTTTCTGTTGTCACTCACTGAGTGAAACCTCGTTTGAAGATCAAATTCAACTTGCGAGTTTTTCCAAAATATTGTAAACCCGATACTTTGGAGTATTTGGTTTTCCTCCACTTGACCGTCCTTCACTGAAAACCTCAGACAGACCACACACCCAGGAACTTGTAAAAGTATCCATACCCCTTGAACTTTTTTACTTTTTGTCACGTTACAACTACAAAGACAGATTTTTTTTGTAATAATCTAAGAAATATGATTTGCATTTGTATAGCTATTTTTTTGCTACAATTACAGCTACAATTTTAACAGCATTTCCTTCAACCATCCCGCATAGCATGATTCTGGCATGTTTTCCCATCATTGTTCAGGCTGATATGCTATGCTAAATATGGCTCTTCGTATGCAAGTAAAAATTTTTAATTTTTTAACTTCTCCCACAAGAAGTGGCTTTTTTGTCATCACTTTTCCTTGAATTGAGGTCAGATTTGTGGACTTTCCTAACCGTCAATCTTTGCAGCTCCTTCAGAGTTGCTATGGGCCTCTTGGCTGCTTTTCTCATTAATACTATCCTGAGCATTTCTGCAGTACCTCCTGTTGGTCTCTCACATAAGATCCCAATCATATACATTAAAGTTTGTGGTCATAAAATGACAAATTGTGAAACTTTTCAACAAAAAAAATTTGTTTTGAAGGCACAGCATGAAACTTTGTTTCGCACTGACTGCATTGTAAATGACCTGATTATTGGAACTGTTCCGAAAATTTGTCTGGATGTTTTGGATACTTTTCTGGCACATTGTTGTTTCAAAATCCATTGAAAATATCTGTTAAAATAAAATACTGAGTATTACGAGTAATAATGTAAAATATGAGTCAAACTGAAGGCTCGGGGTCCAAATCTGGCTTGGCATAGCTTTTTATATGGACCTCTGTACTCTACAGGCACACATAAAAAGAACCTTCAAAAAATAGTTATTTTATCAATCACATCAGTTTTTATCTGTATACTGTCAAATTATGTCAACATGAAAAGATGTCCAATATTATTTAGTTTTAAGAATCAATTCCGAAAGAGTTCTTTATTCATATTTTGGCAGTTTAACAGATTTTATCAATGCAACAACCAAGCCTTTGAGGACATTCATGATCTTGATATGGATCCAAAATGAAAATAACTTCGGCAACCGTGTTTCAGAAAAATAAACGGTGGATTCAGCAAACATACCAAGAAATTAAGGTTGTGTTTTTTGGTATTTTATACAAATCATGCCACATCATATTTTAGCATAAATAATAATTCGGTCTAATCAAGGACATTTAAATAAACTGAATAAAATCAGCTTTTCTTGAAGTTATCATCAACAGAGGAATCTCTAACAATAATCCTGATGATCTGTTTTTACTCACCAGCTGACTGATCAGCTTGAGGTAACTTGGAGACGGAGTTCTGAAGCGACGCCAGCTTTGACTTCATGATCCGGAGACCTTCTGTGAACCGGATCTCCTGGCCTTTCAAGAACTTCTCCATCTGACGCAGCACTCCCACCACCTGGTGCTTATCCATGCAGGACTGCTAGTAAAACACGACAGGCCGTGAGCCGAGCTAGCAGTAAAAAGGAGTCTTGGCAGGAAAGAAAATCTTTGAATGCAACGGGGGCATGAGGGTAGAGGTTACCTCAGTTTAATGGTGGCAAAACATGAATGGTGAATAAACAGCGTCATCCAGATGTGAAGGATGATGTAATTTGTAATAAAAATATGTCAGCATGGAACAGAGTTCCCATGGTAGCAAATTGTTTTCCGTGTAATTAGAACCATATTAATGACATATTTTTGTTGTGGTTAATGGTTCGATTTTAGACCCCACAGCTGAACCATCTCAGTTTCTGACTCCCCTCACCTCCTTTCGCTTCCACTACCACAACCCCAGTGGCAGACACAGCTGGACTAAAGATGTCTGGCAGATGTCAGGGGAAACTAAGTCCAAAATGTTGTTTCTCTGCCTTTTTTTTTGTTTTTTTTTGTTTGCACAACCGCACTGGATAATCCAGCTCAAAAATATCACAGGTGCCACTGTCGCTTTGGAGAAAAAAATGCCTTTACAGAATTCCTCAAAGAAAGTGCCTTTAATCCTTTCAGTAGGGTTGTTAATCACAAGCTCACTGGGACAATTTCCCCTTGCAGCATACCTTAAATTCCTCCGCTAGCATATGGAAGGCTTTGTACAATTGCAATTAGTCTCAGTACATTAGAAGTGCAGCTCAGAGTCTGGCCTGTGCTTATTTTACCTGCTCCAGGCGAAGGGGAAATGCCACCAGCTGACAAGACATGGGAAGATTCACATCCAGATGTAACGTTTTCTTTTTTTTCTTTTCAAACAGTATGAAGTACAGCAGTTTCCCAATAGTGAAAACTGTAAAATATGATCACAGAAGTGACACAGCCAATGTGCCTTACAGCAGCTGATGCAAGTAGGAAAAGAAAATGATCAAGACAACTAAGGTATGAGAATAATTTGTGAAATATATTTAACAATAAATACAGTGACTTCCACAAAACAAACTGCAGTGTGTCTTATCAGGATTTTACATTGTAGACCAAAACAAAGTTGGGCAAAATTGTGAAGTGGAAGAGCAACAATAAATGTTTTTCCAAATGTTTTCCAAATAAAATTCTGAAAAGTGTGACGTTTATTTGTATTCAGACCTTCTAAAAAAGCACCACTTCAACCAAGTGCCTTCAGGAAGTCATTCTTAATAACAGAGTCAATTTGTGAATAAATCAATTCATACGTCTATTTTTTTGGGCTGTCGTCTATCTCAGTTGTCATTGAATGAGAGGCGCATTAAACCTGCAGAGCACCATGCTTCTCAGTGTACGTAATTTATTCTCAATATCAGTGAAGTTCTTCAGTAAACGCCTCATAGTCTGTTGGAGAACAATGGTGAACATCATAAAAATCTAGGTTTTATGGCTCCAGAAAGTCAACTCACATTTTCTCAAACACACCATCCCACTGGTGAAACATGGTGATGGTAGCATCATGCTGTGGGGTTCTAGGACAGGGAAATTGATTGGAGTGGGCAGATGAAGAAAAACACAGAGTAATAAAAGGCTGGGGTCGAATTTTGTCTTTTAGCAGAACAAAGACCCCAAACATTCATCCTGAGCTACAGTGGAGTATCTCAATGTATTCAAGTCTTTCAAAAGGCACAAATAAATTCCTGCCAAAGGATTTGCAGAAGTAACAAAAGGTGCAGGACTGGAGGGATTAATAGAAGAATGTGCCACACTTTTCAAATTATTATTTATAGAAAACGGGGGTTGGGGGCGAAGTATCATTTTCTTGCCACTTTACAAGTATGTTACACTGTTTTATCATAAAAAATGTACAGTACAGACCAAAAGTTTGGACACACTTTCTCATTGAATTCAATGAGAAGGTGTGTCCAAACTTTTGGTCTGAACTGACTCAGACCAAAAGTTTGGACACACAGTTGTGTCCAAACTTTTGGTCTATACTGTATGTGGAAGAGAGTTCAAAAAGTATGATTTTGTAAGGTAGTGTATTATATCAGAGGTTGTTGGCAGACATGCATTGTGTCAGTATTGTTTACCCAGATTCTTCAGACATAAAGCTGACTAAATTTCTCCTACCTGAAGAGCTGCATGGCCGCAGTGAACAGCTGTCAAGCACAGCAAAACCAAACACCTGCTGCGGAGAGACAAAGCCATTTCTGAAACACCAGCCGTCCAGTTGATATCCCTTTAAATGTTTGCCAGACTTCCGTTTTTTATTGTGCTTGAACAAATCCCCATAAAATAAAGTCGGAAGGTCCGGTCTTGTCTGAGGCGATGCTCATCAGGTACCCGAAACAGAGATGCGCTTTTCTCTCCGCCTGAACTGTTGGAAAGTTTAACCCAGCCTCTCTGAGCTCGGGATACATTGGTTTGCTGCGGCTAGAATCCCTCCCACCGAGGCACTTTATGCACTTTCTCATTCTTGCATTTCTTTTACACTGACAGGAAAAATAGTTTCGTTAAATACAGCTAGAGTAAATAAAAATAATTTCTACAAGTTGGTATGACCATGAGTGGAACTGAAGAACAGGTTTTTTTTTTATTTTTGTAGAGTGACTGACTCGAATAATTTTCTACATATAAAATACCTTAAATGCAGAATTATATTCAGTTAAGCATTAAAATCCCACATATCAGTGTGTTGAATCTCTGCATAAGCAATTTTCTTTTTAATCTTAAGGTTTTTGTGACACCTGCTGGTCACTTTTGGTATTGCAAGGCATAACGTGTGGCACATAGAAACTCGCCACTTAAATGTGAAATGAAACATAAACTTGCGGAAATAATAATAATAATAATAATAATAACAATAATAATAGTAGTAGTAGTAAAAATAAAAATACTTAATTTTTGTAATATTTAGTGTTCATAAAGTAGTCTTATTTTATCTTGTTTTCTTCTTACTATTTACTATAATTTCAATATTGTTGTTGTTGTTGTTGTTGTTGTTGTTCTTCTTCTTCTTCTTCTTCTTCTTCTTCTTCTTCTTCTTCTTCTTCTTATTATTATTATTATTATTATTATTATTATTATTATTATTATTATTATTATTATTATTATTATTGTTAGAAAAACAAGATTTAAAGGTTTCACATTTATTCGGGACATTTCAGGGGTAAAATAATCTCCGTATATTTTAATCACATTATGTTATTTTATTTTCTCGATATTATGTCTCAGTGATGACATCAAAATGAAGACATGCTATTTAATACAAACCAACACATCAAAAGTAGTTGAATGAAGCATGTAATGTTTCTTTTATTTCGAAAATCCAGTTTCCAACTGCGCTTGCATTGGTTTTCCATGTAGAACTTGCCAATCACAATATGGCGGACACGTCGACGTATCTTTTTTACGGTGCAACAAAGCCAGTGGTCTGTGGTCGACTTCGACACGGACAAGCGGAGACATATGGTGTTGCCAATAAGGCGATAAGTAAATAAAACATCGTTAGGAGTTTTACACATTCAATGGGGTTTTTTAAATGTATAAAACTAACAGCTAAAGCAATAAACAGCTGCGATGGAAACACTGATGGTGATTTTGCAGAGAACATGTTGAAATTGAGTGACATTTCTACGAGCCAATCACAAAAGCCGATTTCTCTACCCGTGCCATTTTTAACCAATTGCTGAACGAGAGTTGCTGTTCCCAAGTTAGGTAGATGGGCCCCACCTATAAATGGGCGGAGGAGTCATTGTCGAGGAATGTGCAGCATAACTTAGAAGCCATTTTGTGATGATATCCCTTGTTGAGAAAGCCTGTGAGGATGCAGAAACCAGCGAACATGGTTTACATTCCTGTCTGTTTCTCCCTCCGTCTCCTCTATTTTCACCGTGGCAGCTGTCAACCGACGGGACATTAGCAAAGCGGGGTGTCGAGCTGTGCTCACAGGGTTAAAACGCCACTGAAAATGAAAGAGGAGAGTGTCTGTTTACTGTCTCTGTCGAGACATGTAACACCGTGAGTCTTTTCCAGTCTGAAATCTTCCAGCATCTCTCACAAACCAACCGTCTCCTTTGAGTGACCGTGTTATAATTCACTCTTGTTACCGGGGGAGAAGGAGAAGCAGATCCGTTATTTTTATTATTTTTTCTTTCTCTCTTACTCTCTCTCCAAATGGCTTCTGTGAGCCTTGTTTCCAGTCCCCCAGCCCCTGTTCTTGACAAAAACATGACAGACTCTGAGCTTGCAGGGGATGAAAGGTCGAGTAATATTCTTAATGCAATTCTTAATACGCTCATCTGTGCGATTCAGTGCTGTGAGTCTACATGCTTGTATTGCTGTTTATTGCAGACATTTCCAAGGTTCCTCCCCCTCTAAATTTTGTTTTTGCATGTCTTTTTGGTGCATATCTGTGCAAGCGGCCTATATTTTTTTTATCATGTGCCGATGATTCATTATCATTTCCATGCGAGGTGGCAGACCTCATCGTCCTGTTGTTATGCTGCTGGGATTCATAGAGCTGTTGTTGCCATCTGCAGGGTATTATGCAAATAACTAATGACGTAATTGCCACGCCCATCGTGCTGACACACTCCCCCTGTCGGCCACCTGGTAGAACTGGTCAAAAACGGTTCATGCAAGGTTGACATTTGTTTCTTCAATGTCCAGGCCTTTATACTCTTACTGTTAATTCTATTTTTTTTTTTTTTTGCAAACTTTGAATTGTTTTAAAAACTTTGAGCAAGGAACTAACCATGTGCATATGATAAAGTCTAGCGGAAAATGCTTACCTTTGGGTGCGAGTTTGTGCCAATTTAGTCTATCAAAAATGGGATGCAAAATAATTTACAATTAATTTGCAGACACTAAGTTTGACTAAAAGTTATCAGCTCAGAAGATTTATTGCAGGTTCTAGTTACTTAATTACTGAAGTATCAATGAGCTATAAAATTAAATTACTAAGAGATATGCTTATTATTTAAATAAGAATGTCAATATTTACTTTAGATTTAGGCATGACCCTATGAGATTGTTACAGTAGGATAACCTTGAGTGCAATACCACAGTATTTACACCAAAAAATTAAAAATTACACCTAATATGATTGGTTTCATTTGATACAGAAAGGCAACAATTATTCTTGAAATAATATATTTAATCATAGAGTTAATCTATCCTTTTGATACAAGGAAGAGTTCATGGTATGTTGACAGCCTGGTTCTACTGAAACAAAAACATCCCCAAACCATGACACTTGCAGCTCTGTGCTTCACAGTCGATATGACATTCTCTTCCTTGAATGATGTTTGCAGTTTATTCCAAACATGTCCTCTGCTCTGGTGTCTGAATAATTCGGTTAATTAATTCAGTCTTCTCTGTGGCTGTAGTCTGGCCTACATGTCTTTTTTTTTTTTTTTAAGAGACAGAGCAAAAGTTTTCTTCTTGCTCACCTAACCTATGAGTCAACCTTCTTCAGCTTCTTTCTGATTGTTGACAGTTTTACATCAACTGTAGGACACGTGATGAACTTTTAGGGTTTTTGGAGACTTCGTTTAGCATCTTGCAGCTGGCTTTTAGGGTGAACGTACTTAGATGAACATATCTTGTTTTGCTACCACTTGTTTTAAAATTTGATTTCTTTATTGAACCGTCTTTAATTCACATCCCAGCCTCATAGGGTGCTACAATTTAGATTGCTTTTGAATCTTGCTATAATCTTCACTCAGTTCAACACTCAGGAGCACACTACACTATATTTACACATTTTTTTGTAATTGGAGACGTTGTTACATTTTTCCAAAGAAGTGTTAAAGGATCAACATTTTTTAGTTTGAATAGTTTGGTTATGTTACTTGTACACATTATTTTAATTTTTCTTTTAAATTAACACAAAATACCTATATAGCTATCAAAACTTGTGCCTTTTGCTGAAAAAAGTTGATGTTTTTATTGTTTTTTTAGTCTGGAGTCACGTGAGAGGAAACTTATCTAAATCTGAGGTTAAACATACAATATGTTGCTTTTGTCCTTTCCAACCTGCATTATATTTTTTAAAGCAGATGAGATGTTATGAAAATACATTAAAACCAGAAAGGAAATTGAATATGTCCCACACTGATATAAAACTGTACCCAAATAATAATAGTAATAAACATTTTTATATATTCATTCACAATTATTTTGCTGTTAATAATTGTTCTTTAGTTTGCAGTTTTTATAACTTCTTCCTGTGAATCACAAGTTTAGTTATTAAAATATGTCTGTTTGTTATTTTTAATCAGTTAACCTCTGCAAACCTGTAGAACATTGTCCAACCTTCAATAAAGCAGCTACTGATGGGTTCATTTGAAGACAAAAATAAAACAGTCATATGCTGTCTTTGGTGCACAAAATCTTAGAGGTGAAGTAAAATTTGAAATAATTGCTCATCCAGCTGAGAGTGATGAGTCTATTTAATCGTATTTGTTAAAATATAAAATTTTTATTCTGCCAAATTTGTGTATGAGAGGCTGACTATACTTATGACTTGGAAAAAATATAGATATTTCTATTTAAAATGATACTGAGCTGTGCATTAATGTAAAATTTTCCTTCCTCTTAGGGAGGATGGTGAACTGGAAGATGGAGAAATAGATGATGAGGGAATTGAGATTGAGGAGGAGAACAAAGAGGTTGCTGAGGTAAAGGATGACAACAAGAAAGAAAAAGAGAAAGAAAAGGAGAAAAATAAAGAGAAAGAGGAAAAGGCACGAAGACACACAAGGAAAAGATACAAAAAGACCAGAGAGAAAAGGAAGTCCAAAAGGAGGAAACGTGAAAGGCAAAGAGTAAGTCAAGAAAAATCACATCTCAATACACTGTGTTCCAAATTATTATGCAAGTGATATTTTCTCAGATTTTCTTAAATGGTCAATGCAAATGATGGTCAGCATAATTTTCAAGTCATGAACTATTACAGTATAAATCAAATTTTACTGAATAAAACTCCCCATGAGAACAGTATTTTCTTCAAAAATAAAAAACTCAAAATGCACTGTTCCAAATTATTATGCACAGCAGATTTTCTAAACATTTTATGGATTATAAAGAACTGCAGATGGTCATTCTTTGAATGTGCAGCATTAAGTGGTCACATGTATTGTACTAAAATCAAAAGCTATTTCAATCAAAAACATCTTAACAGACCGAATATGTTAATATAGGAACCCTTTTTTGACATCACCTGCACAATTCTTGCATCCATTGAACTTGTGAGTTTGTGGATAGTTTTTGCTTGAATTTCTTTGCAGGATGTCAGAATACCTTCCCAGAGCTGCTGTTTTGATATGAACTGCATCCCACCCTCAGATTTTTTGCTTGAGGAAACTCCAAAGGTTCACAATAGGGCTGAGGTCAGAGGAGGATGGTGACCACACCATGAGTTTCTCCCCTTTTATGCCCATAGCAGCCAATGACACAGTGGTATTCCTTGCAGCATGAGATGGCGCATTGTCATACATGAAAATGATTTTGGAAGGTACGGCTTTTCTTTCTGAACCATGAAAGAAAAGCCGATCAGTCAGAAAGTCTTTCTGAAAGTCCATACACTTTGCAGAGGTCATTTTCACACCTTCAGGGACTCTGAAGGGGCTGACCAGCTCTCTCCCCATGATTTCAGCCCAAACAAATGACTCCACCACCTCCTTGCTGACGTCACAGCCGTGTTGGGATGTGGTGGCCATCCACCACCAATCCACTACTGCGTCCATCTGGACCATCCAGGGTTGCACAGCTGTCATCAGTGAACAAGTCTGTTTGAAAATTAATCTTCAGTTGGGCCCATTGCGACCGTTTCTGCTTGTGAGCTCTGGTTAGGGGTGGCCGAATAGTAGGTTCATGCACTGCAAGCCTCTGGAGAATCCTCCACCTTGAGGTTCCAGAGGCACCAGCAGCTACAAATAACTGTTTGCTGCTTTGTAAGGGCATTTTAACAGCTGCTCTCTTAATCCGATGCATTTGTCTTACAGAAATCTTTCTCATTATGCCTTTATCTCTACAAACCCATCTTTGTTCTGAATCAGCCAGAAATCTCTTCACAGTACAATAACGCTTCAGTTTTTGTTAAATATTTAATGTTTTCATACCTTGTCATACGGCACTACACTATCTGATGATTTTCGTCAGCAGAGAGATCCTTTCTCTTTCCCATATTGCTTGAAACCTGTGGCCTGCTTAATAATGTGGAACATCCTTCTTAAGTAGATTTCCTTTAATTGAGCTCACCAGACAAACTAATCAACCCAGCTGAAATTAATTATAGTGTTTCAAAGAGCCCTGACACACAATACTGTCTATAAATTTAATAGCACAGCAAAAAATTAAATCTTTATGACACTTAAATCCAATTTGCATAATAATTTATAACACAGTGTAAATATCATCAAGAAGGTCAATTATTTCTGTAATAGTTTGGTAACCCCCCCCAGAAGCCGCAGATATGCTGTTGCTTGTACACATTTTTCTGCCACAACTTTTCCTTCCACTAAACTACATTTTTATACCCCAATGTAACTTTATGTGAACAAAAAGCATCTTTAACTAACAGCTTTGGTGACTTACTTGTGAAGGATATCTACAGAAACACAAAATCTTACTAAGTATTTTTGGTCTAGTTTACAGTTCAAATGTCTTAGTACACTATAAATAAGACAAAAATAACTTACAAGTAACTTTTAAGTAACTTTTTTAAGTGAATAATTCTTGACTATTGATTAAAAAGTACTAATTCCACTGGCAATTCTTTCATTTATAACATGGGAGAAATGTCTTGTCAAAAATCTGTTAGTGGAACAAGTATTTTCATTAATATTAAGGAATTATTGACTTAAAACAATCTCCTGTATCTTGCTGAAAAGTAACTTGTTAGTTTTATCGTATTGCAAGTGTATTAAGATATTTGCACGAGAAACTAAACAAAATACTTAGTATGACTTCGTTTTTTCAGTGTTGCGTGACAATTGGCAGTGAGAGATAAGATCAGATTTCTATATCTAGAACTCGTTGTAGTTGATCTTTTCTAATCCTCTAAATCAAAAACAGGCACAGCTTTGCTGCAGCTGAATATTTTTGCATTAGTTGGTAGCTGGTTAATTCAGAATCTGGTTTTCTTTTGTCCTTTTCTCCTCAGCATCATTCCCCCTCCAGCAGTTCTAGCTCCGACAGTTATGACTCGGACTACGACCGATCAGAAAGGCCCAAAAGCAGGAAGGGCCAAGGCTACAGCCGTGACTCTGATAACCAGCCCTCTCAAGTGAGTTTATCACCACTTCTACCTGCCTCATTAGCTTTTTGAGAATTAAAAGAAGATATTACTCTGTTTGTTTCAACCAACAGCATTCAAAGGGACTCCATGGCAACTTGAAGAAGTCATCCCCGCAAAAGAGCAGCGATTTTGATAAATACAGCGACGATTACAGCGATGATAAGTATGACTACGATGAAGAAGAGGAGGATTATGAAGACGACATGTCAGAGTACCAGCAATCTAAAGATGGGAATCAGGGGAAGGGGCGCTACTCAAAGGATCAGATGAGCAGAGGAAGCTTGAGAGGGATGAAGCAACAGCAGTGTACGAACCGGTTTAAAATATGGACATGTTTTCCTTCAGAAGTTTATCACCAATTACTGAAGATTACTGAAGTTTTTCAGCTAAATATTGAGAGATTTGTTTATTGTATTTTCAGTCGGACAGAGAGGAAGGGGCAGAGGGAGCGGACCAGGAAGAGGGCGAGGGATGCTCCTGAAAAACAAGAAACTGAAAGGCAAACCGTGGGGAGGACGCGGGCGTGGCAGGGGAGGAGACCAGGGAATGGAAGACATGGGACCAGTAAGTATCAAATAAACTCATACAATTTTGTGTGAGTTTTCATTTCTATATCCCCTATAGAAATGAGGCTTGATTTTCATTTATTTTGTGCTGCAGGAGGGAAAAAGCTCCTCTGGCTTTCAGAAGAAGCGACCAATCATGAGCAAGGAGTTCATAAGTCAGCATACGGTTGAGCACAACGGTAGATACATCTGCAAGTACTTCCTTGAGGGTCGCTGCATCAAGGTAAGGAGAGGCCTGGGTGTCCAGCTTCTTATCACAGTGATCACTGGTGATACTTAAACATTGTCTTTTGTGTTTGCACAGGGGGAACAGTGCAAATTTGAACATGAGCTGGTTGTGCCTGATAAGAAAAAGGAACTCTGTAAGTTTTACTTGCAAGGATACTGCAGCAAAGGAGATCACTGCATTTACATGCACAATATCCTTCACTGAATGTTCTTATTTCTCTTTATATGCAGAGTATTCATAACCCTTGACCTTTCTTGCATTTTGCCACATTATAACTACAAACTAACTATGCTTTAAACTTCTTTGTAACTTTAATCCCTAACTTGTTTACTGTGGTTCTTGGTGTGGGTTTCTCTAATAACAAGGTCTCAAAAAATCTGTATTAGTATTAAATTACACAAAGGTAGATTCTATTTGATAATTAGGTGACTTTTTGCAATTGATTGCACTGCACTGAATTTAGGGGAATCGGATTAAAGGGGGTTAATTGTTGGATAAGTGCATGTCCTGCTTTTCCAAATGTTTGTAAAACTATTCAGGAAACAATTTATCTTATTTAATCTATTTTACTTAATTTCCCTTTGGGATTAGTAACATACTTTTGAATTTAAATTGAATAATTACTTGCATTTATTTTCCCAATCACAATAAGATTCCAATATTGCACCAATAATATGTATTGAAGTTTAGGGACTATATTGCAACAAACTAGAAAGTTTATAGTGTGAAAATGTTTTTTTTTTAACGCACTGAAACTAATATCCTGATTAGGTTCCTTAACTTTTGTTTGCACATGAATACCCCTGCAAGTTCTTTCACACAGGAGCCAAATGTTATCAAGGGGAGAACTGCAAATTTTCCCATGATGCTTTGAATGATGTCACGAAAGAGCTGCTTGACAAGGTAATCTTTCATCTTGTATTAGGGGTGTCCAAAGTATGGCCCAGGAAAATGGAAAATGTTAGTTACAACACAAAGTATTCGTCTTTTTATAACTAAGCTTTTATAAAAGTTTGAACCGTTTCTATCTAGTGACTTTTACCAAATTCTCTGAAAACATTTTGAAAACTAAATGCCCTTCTTTAGATACAGAAGATCTGCAAAACCTTTTTAAAGTTTTATATCGACAATTTTATATTCCATTTTATTTTAGCCAATAATTTTTTTCCCATGTGACTAAAACTGTGGACACCCATGTTTTAGGAGCTCATTCTCCATGCTGCTAGTCTTAGATTTTAATGTTTCCTTTCTCTGATTCATGTGACAGATAATTAACACAGAAGAGGAGAACGCCCGGGAGGATGAGTTGGAGCTGGAAGATCTGAGAAAGCAGGGTATCGCCCCACTACCAAAGCCCCCTCCTGGAGTGGGGTTGCTGCCCACCCCGGGTCAGAGCAGTCCAACAGATGGGGCATCTGGTCAGGGTGGAAAGAAGATTCCGTCTCTGTTTGAAATCAAGGTTCATCCCACTGTGGACTTGGCACAAAAAATTGCTTTGAGGTAACCAAAACAATCTTAAATCAAAGTGACATAAAAGGTGACCTGTTAGGCTTCCTTGAACAGGTTAAGATAGGCCTGTGGCTGTAAAAAAAACATGTTCATTTCATTTTTTGCACAAATTCATTCCTAAATGATATGATTTTAGTCTGGTCAGTTCTGGCTATTTTGATCTTCTTTAAGAATGAGAAGTTTTAGGGCATCTTGTCACTTTAAATCCAAATAAGGTGCTGCTGGCCACACCCCCCAAGTCAATGTTTATACTCCTTTACACAATTATACAACTGTACATCTTTGAAAAGTAAAAGTAGAACCTCCTGCACAACCAGCAAGAAAGCAGCAGGTGGTTTCTGGTTGACAAGTCTTTTCCAGCAGCCATTGTACAACACAAACAGCAGTAAAACAAGTTTAACAAACATGCTGGAACTCAGCTCAGGTTGCTAGGTGATGGGTGGAGCTCCATCAGGGTTGCTAGGTAACAGGCTGGGCTTTGCTGAGGTTACTAGGTGAGGGGTAGAGCCTGCTGATTTGTGACGTCATATTCAGAAGATTTTTGAAATGGGTCACTTTCCAAAAAATTACTTTTTTTTAAACAACTGGATGTACATAAATGTACAAAATGGGAATTTTGAATAATATTTTTAAGCTACAACATTTCTTCACTGTAACAATCATCTTTGTCTTTCAGTGGCTCCAACTTCTCCCAGAATCAGGCGGATGGGTCCGAGGACACTGCTGCGGCTGCGGCTCCGGTACCAGCAGCTGAATCAGCTGTTCCTATGGGTCTCCCCACAGGGCCAACGATGCCTCAGAGTCCCCCAGGAAAGCTTCCCCCTCACGGGTTTCCAATGCAACCACCACCCCCCTCTGGCCAGCCCCCACCATTTCATGGAGCCAGTATAAACCAGCAGATGAATATGCAGAAGCTTCCGTTCCCACCAGACGTTCAGATGCTACAGAACATGTTATCCTTCTCATCGTTTGGTCAGAACCCAGTGGATTTATTAAGCAGCTTCTTTCAAAACCAGGCCGTCGGTCAGCAGGAAGGTCAGTAATAATTTAAAACAGCAATTAAATCAGTTTATTTCCCTTCATTTGTTACTAAATATATATATTGTTTTCAACAATGTAGTGGAACCTGGTCAGGCCTTCATACAGAACCTTCAGCAGCTGATGGGTGCAGAGTCACAGCTGCAGTCTTTGCCACCAGCGGTGCAGAAGGCCATCTTGTTACACCTGACACAGCAGCAGCAGGAAGCCCAGAGCAAAGAGCCACAAAGAGCAGATGGACAACCTGATAAGAATGACAACAGAGGTGAGGGGATGTGTTTATTTGCTGACTGGACGATGTACTGATGGTAAATAACATCAAATCACATCATCTTCCATTTTGACTTATTAGTTATTACAGTAATTGAAGAACATTCAGTACCAAGTATAATTTTTATTTCCGCTTCACATTTAAGTACTAGTTTTTGCTTGTCTGTCCCATACAATATAAAATGAATTAATGAACAAAAACAGTTGTTTTTATTGTGATGGAATGTAAAATGGCAGGTTTTTTGTTTATGACATTATTTTCTGCAGATGAAACAACAAACTGGTACTCAAGCGATGATGAGGATGGGGCCTCTTGTGTCTCCTCCATCTTGAAATCTCTGAAGAAGCAGAATGAAATGCAGCAGAGTCAGTCCAAGCCCCTCCATGTTGCGTCGACCACCCCAGCTCTGGGCGACCCCAGGCTCATGAAGGAACGAGCCCCACCCAGCGACCCCAGGGTCAAGATCGACCCTAGACACCGACTCCAGGATCCCAGTAAGGAGCTGGATGGAGCAGCGGATCCAAGACTCCCCAGGGATCCCAGGAAGACGAGACCCGGCGATCTTGGCCGTCAGCAGAGTCATCCTGCTCCTCAAAAGACTCCAACAGGAGAGGAGGATGAGGAGGGAGAGCGGGAACTGAAGGACAGAGCGGTACTTATCCCTCTGGAGGCCAGCCCTGGCATGGTGCTGCGGGACCCTCGCTGTCAGCTAAAGCAGTTCAGTCACATTCGGGTCGACATTCTGCTCCAGCGCCCCGCCTTTGCTCAGACCGTGGTGTGGGCGCCGGAGGACCTCATCCCATCACTTGTCCCCAAACAGGAGCACTCCATCAACCTGCCGCTCCCCCCGCTGATCGCCGACGCTCAGATGAACAGAACCAACCAGCCCGACCATTCGATAGTCTCCAGCCCGCCGCTGTCCGACCCCAGACTAGCGGCCGCCCGTTTAAAGGAACGTTTGAGCCGGATCCCCGGCGGATCCCTGGAGACTCGATCCTCCACGGAGAGGCCTGTAGATCCGCGGCAACAGAAATCTCTGGACCCCAGAATCAAGCGGAGAGGGAGTCTGGACTCCAAGGTGCTTGGTCAGAAGGAACCCCCCTCAGCGGGAGGACTGGTGGATCCCAGACTCCAGAAGGCCGGCGCCAACTCATCTCCCCCAGCTATCCAAGGCAAGCCGGACCCTGAGAAACTGCCGCCGTATGCCCCCCGGTTGGCATCGTCTGACGGAGGGCTGGAGAGTCCCACCACGATCCTCGGGGGCATCAGCTTGTACGACCCCCGCTCTCAAACCGACCCGTCTCGCAGGGAGCCGCTCGATCCTCCTAAAAAACCAGGAATTTTGAAACAGTCATCGAAAACGGAGAACTCTCTGGCGCCATCTCTGTCACCAACCCAGCGAAGTGGCTCGTTTGAGGAGGTAAAAAGCACAGAGGTCGCCTCCCAACAGATTCCTCCTGCTACTTCCTCCAACGGAGCTCCGCCTGCCTCACCAGTCAAACCCCCAGCGGTTCATAACCTCCCCATCCCAACGCTGGCCGGGCTGATCCGGCCACAGTACGTCGATCCCAGGCAGGCTAAACAAGGAGGACAAGGGACTGCAGGACCGCAGGAAGAGACAGAAGTCAACAAGGACCAGGAGGGGAATATGGACAAGGACAAGGAAGAGGAAGAAGTTATGGAAGAAGAAGCAGAGCAGAAAGATTCAGATGAGACGGACGACAGGACACTGAAAGACGTGTTCAAGACTTTTGATCCCACTGCTTCTCCTTTCTGTCAGTAGATTCTTCAGCGTGGAAATTTAAAGCAACAAGTAAAGCTGCAGGATGTAATGTTTATAAAAATGTTTTTTTTACATATTTGTTAAAACTGTCACCATGTTGTGACAGTTTGAGACAGATAATCTGTGAAAAGTTCAATCTCCTCCACCTCCTTCCTGAGCTGCTCTTTTCTGTCTGAAAAAATGCACCCCTCCAACCAAAAACAACCAATCAGAGCCAGGAGGAGGGTCTTAGTGCTGTCCATCATCTTCATGTACTCGCTGCTCAATGTGGTACTGGCGGAAAGACAACTTACTGTTACGGGAAAACCATTTATCCGCCATCATCAATGCCTATGGTAACAAGCCTGAGAGAAGGAGGATGAGCAGCAACACACTGAGGGTGATTGACAAACCCTCCTCCTGGCTCTGATTGGTTGTTTCTAGTTAGCACTGGGAGTACCTGGAGATGGCAGAGGAGCTAGATTTTTTCCATAAATTATCTGACATACTGTCACGACATAGTGATAGTTTCAACAAATATGTAAAAATATATATATATTATAAAAATTACATACTGCAGCTTTAAGTTTTGTAAAACATTATCACTTATCTTTATTTAGCAATACATGGCTCTATTTATTTCTGTAAATAATCATGTACAGGTTATCACAGCTTCACATGAAAGCAGGAGTATGGGAAAAGTTGAGGTGTTGTTTTTGATTCTCTTCATGCAGACAGACTATTTTGAGTGTACTCACTACTATGACAGTATTTATTCCTTTCCACTGAGAGCTAATTATGTGTCCTTACTTTTATATTTACATTTTTTACCAGAACCAGAGATTAGCTTTTAATTTGTCAATGACTTGACCTTTTTAGAAAATCAAGAGAGTTCTTTCATCATATGTATAATGAAATTGCATTTCAGATTTATTTCCATGCTGCTACACTTTTTAAGATTTCTGTACAGTTAATGTGCTTTGCTGAAATGTTTGCACTGCGTCATTTTAGCTGAGCTTGCTATAGTTTCTTCTTTTTGCTGTTTATATCAGACATTGGAATCTCAATTTGACTTGCAGGGCCTTGCAAATGTATTTGTATCTTTTACGCATTTTGTCACGTTACAAACTTATTATTGGGATTCTATGTGGGGAAAAATGTAGATTGTTCTAAAAGTTGGAATGGTGTGTTTGTATTCAGCACCTATGAGCCAGGAACTCATTTCCAGTTGTTTGGTGTATGACTGACATCTTTGTACATCTAGAGACTGAGAATGTTGCCCATTCTTCACTGTAAAGCAGTTAGATTGAATGAAGACTGTATGTTGTCATTACTTTGCTTTGAACTTTGACTGGGCCATTCTAACACATTTATGTCATGTTATTTTTTGTAATTGATTATTCTGGTAATCAATAAATCAGTGCAAAGGATTAATCTGCAGCTAAAACAACATACTTCTAACATCAACATGTAAAAGCTCAGTCCTTTCTGAGCTTTTACATGTTGGATTATCTGATTAATATTTGGATTAATCAAGCAAAGGGGCTGAACGCAAATACATGCCACACTTGTGAATTAGATTTTTGTTAAATGGTGTTTCATTTCTCTGTCACTTTTAGTTATACACTGCTTTGTGTTGGTCTGTAATCCCAGTGGTTATAAGGTGACAAAATGTGTATCATTTCATGGATTACACTCACTCTTTAATCCACTGTACATGTGCCATTTTACAAAAGAAAAACACTGACCAGCTTGGAGGTAGCAGGTAAATGTTTATTTTATGTCCTAAAAATGATAAACAAAATGAAAAATGGATGAAAACATTTTTCCCTGTATTTTCTGTACAGAAATATTATCTGAAAGGCATTACAAATAAATGTATATATGTAACAAATGTGGCCCTTATCGCAGTTTCTATCTCTGTTTGGCGTTTGTAGAGCACTGTATTTCAGCCTGTATTCATAAAGTGAGAATTTTATAGAATGAGGCATTTCTGTAGCAGCTTTTCTCAGTAACGTGTGCTGCTTTTTGTTTTCATAAAAAGTGAAATGTTCCCTTTTTTATTTTCTCTCATTTTTCATTGTAAATGTGCATTTTATATTATGTGTACAGTGTGTTTTACTGAGTGCTTCATGTATAAACAGATTTTTATTCCTATTCGTATGGTGACACCAGCTTTTTGGTTTTAACTACACATACTCATCGTTTAAGTGGTTTTATTATGAATATATTGAATAAAGGAGTGAAACAAAGTCACATTGTAGCTTTTATGTCTGTTCTTGTCCTACATGTACAGTTTGACATATTAGTTAAATTTTAATATGGGACACTTTCATTGACCTTCTTCTTTAGTAATATATTGTAAATAAAATTTTGTGTTTATTTTACAAGCAGAAAGTGCTGTTTGTGATATACAAAAACAGCAGTTTTTCTCCAAAATATTCTTTCAGATCTAGTCAAAATCTCATATGAGGCGACTGGCGTTTCAAAATCTCAAAAATATGTTTATATGGCATCCAAAAGGGTTAGAACAATAAATCTTTGATCATTTTTTTTATTTACCATTTGTATTTTTAATGTGCAATATGCTATCTTTGAGCTTTCCCTCTTATCCTTTTTGCAAATAGTGTCTTATCACTTATGTTTCTTTTAACCTTATTAAAACAATAGACAATAAAGTAAATCTTGGTGTGATCAAGTATAATCATTGATTACCTTAATAGCTAACTCTTGTTATTCTTGTCATCTTTAGAAGATCCTAAATTATTCTTGGAGTCTTTATCTGAGAAATAAACAGAAATTTCATTGCTTCTTTAAATTTCAAGATCGTTTTACGGGAAAGAAAAGAGTTTATCCTCTAATTGTTTTTTTTTTTTTTTAAAGATTATAATTTGACCACATTACGTCTAGTTGTTTTGAAAGTACAAAGCTGTTTACTTGAAGGTGGTTCTTACATTAACCTGAGGGGCGAGACTGGGAGCTAAAGTGTGTGATGATGTTTTTCTTAAACCAAGATCATCGGTTTCTGGGTTAGTCGTCTGCTGGGCTCGATAGATTTCCAAGTTTTTCTTCCACTGGAAGCACAAGGCTGTTGCTTCTGCACCATCTGAGTTTGGTTCCGGCTGCTTCAAACCCTGGAACAACGGAAAAAAAAAAAAAACTCAGAAGCTGAGAACCAATGAAAAAAACCCATCATGTAATAATTGCAGTTATCTAAAAGCAGTGATGAAAAGTTTACAATGGAATCATAATCAAGTAAATCAAGATTCATGTCAATTAAATATTATTTACTTATTAAATTATTTACTTAATAAATGTTGGAATTTATTAGTTATAATATATCTGGATGTTTTGTTGTTTATGTTTATATCTGTTTTGATTTTGTTCGTTTTTTTTAACTTATGTTAATTTTGTTGACAGACAGTTATGGGGAAACTGTACACACAAGTATGGTTAAGATAGTGTTTTTTTTATTTTAAGTTTGTTTTTAACTCTGTCTTTTTCTTGGCTTCTGTAAAGCACTTATTGTTGAATTTTATTTGCAACACCAACATGACTGAATATATAAAACATAATTGAACACAAATGGGGAAAAAACAAATAATGAATGTAATAGTCCAGTGAGTGGTAAAGAGTGGAAACAAATAAAAAAAAAACTGCTAATGGCAAAGTAGAAAGAAAAAATCTATAAACAGCAGCAACAATAAATCAACTGCATTTTAAAAAAGTACACTGCTGCTCATCTGCAGTTGGCTTAAGGCTGCACAGACAATCTAGGAAAATATTTGAAGATCATTTTGTGTAAGAAAGAAAAAAACAAATCTAAGGGACAATTAGTTACAAAAATGTGATGGGAATTATTTATGTTCACGTTTAACAGTTTAATTTTATAACATCTGATTATTTGGGTTCCTAAAAGACCTGAGCAATATTATATATTAGTGTGACTGTGTCGATGTGTGGTGTTATATTGACCGTGATGCAGGCTGTTTCTGCAGCGTGAACCCCTCTCAGAACAGTCTGAAGAAGATTTTGTGCGTTCTTCACCAGAATCTCATCAGACGATTTGCAGCCAGGTGTTACAGCGTTCACACTATGTAAAAAATAAACCCAGTAAATACAGTGACAGTGGCATTTGTTGTGTAATCTAGTTTGTTTTATTTGTCTCTCTGACAGAATTTTTCTGTTTTGCCATTTTTTTGTTATGAAAACAAATTTTTTGGTATCATATAGAGATAAATTGCGTAAAAACAAAATGCAGCTTTCATATGATGTTAATTTATACAGGGTAATAAACTATATCCCAGCCACCATGACCCTGTGTGAAAATATGATATTCCCACTTGTTAAGTGGGAATATCATATTTTGTAATGACTGGACATCAATTTACCCCAGTCTGTAATAAAATTAGTTTCATGATGTGAAGTATAAACAGAAGCAAAAACAGAAGAACTCTATATGCCAACAAATATGGCACCCTACGCTTAAAGATCCCTAACCTGGAAATGATGCTAAGCTGATTAGTGATGGTCAGAATCTGCTCAATGATGAGGGACAGTTCAACTGTGCAGTGCTTGTCCAGGCTGTGGTTGGCGATAACTCTAATAAACTGAGTTACTGTCTGACAGTTTGAGATCACCTCTTTGGCTGCATTGACAAACGCATCTTTGTTCTGCAAAAAATAAAATAAATGAATTAGTGATGCCTGAAACACTGAAGAAAGAAGTAACTTCTGTTGGTCATTACCAGTATCGGGCCTTTCTTCTTTAAGTACTGTGTCATGTAACTTATTGTGTCTGCCATCTTTCTCGTCACCTGGACTATTTTGTTGTCCTTTGGATCCCAGCTGTCACTTTGTTGCTTCAGAAAAATGGAGGTGTAACTCAGAGGAAAATCTTCCCTGTATGCGGTAAATGTGGCCCCAAACTGTAAAGAAATGCCAGATTCAGATTTTATTGTGACACTAAATGAGGCTTAAACTCTTATTTCATGCCAATATTGAAATTCTTACGTCTTTTTTCTCATCTTTGGGTTCATGCTTCACAGCAGCTGCGAGGAACACATTAGTTTCTGCTGCATCTACTGTTGCTGCATTGCCTCTTTGCAGTGGTGGCATTTTGTCAGCAAATTCCACATCTTTGACTCTAGATGGCGTCATTGCCAACGCTTTGTTGAAATCCTCGTATGATTTTCCCTGTAAACCTGCCTTGATGCTCTCCTTAACTTCTTGTTGAATCCCATCTTGCTTCATAATCTCTGCCACGAGATAATGAGCTTTTGCTGACCAGCACTGGATCTGCACATCTAAACTGAGTGTGTCACAGAGATAATGAGTTTCTACAATGAGCCTCGCCCTGCTGATTATATCTGAGATCTGAAAGCACAAGTGATCATTGATGGACCTCAAGTTAGAACGGGCCCGTGGGTCACGGATGTAGTTCAAGCAGTCCTCCACTCTTCTGGCTGATAATTGAACGTTTTCAACAAGTTTCTCTGCAGCCTTTTCAAATTCCTGTTCTGCTTCTTCTGCATGTTTAGATGCAGAATGATTAATGTCAACAATGTTCTGAAAAGCAGAGACAAAGTTTCTGTTCTCTTTGCCTAGCTGATTAGAAAGCACTCTAATTTCAACAAAGAGTCGTCTCTGTAGGAATTCTGATTTTGTAAGTTGGGTCAGATTTGGGATTGCTTCAAGTTCTTCTAAGGCTTCAAGATAAGCATCAGTGAGTTTTTTAAGCTCATTCTGGCAGATCGTCAGATGTTTTGACTTGTAAGCACTTTTGCAGTTCAGGCTAGTGAGTCTTGCAGCCTCTTGGATCCTTAAAGAGTTCTCCGACAGAGCCGACAGTCGCTTTTGAGGGTTCCGCTGATTTATTGCAGCTGATGTGCCTAAAATCTTATCCAAGGAATTCAGCAAAATCTGAACAGAGAGACCCCAAAGGAGACAGAGCCCCTCAAGATGATCCACCTGCCTTTCAGGTAAAGAGGAAAGCTCTATGAGAAACTTTGTATTATTCTGGGTTTTGCTCAGCTTGTTGTTCAAAATGTTGAATGTTTCCTGAGAATCAGCGGATTTCAAATCAGATGATGTCAGGAACTGGACCACACGCGTGCATAAACTCATCACTTCATTTAGATTCTGTGTAGTACTGGATGTGGTGGTTTGCAGGTTTCTTTGCAGTTCATCACATGCAACATGATACCATGTTCCAGCTACAGGCAGTAAAACCTTTCGGATGTTGCTAATGAGGTCAGAGAACTGCACGCTGTGTTTGCGGAGAGCCTCAGTGCTCATTGATGAACTCATTGCCATCTCTTGCGCTGTCTGGACCAGCAGTGGCGTCAGCGACACCAATTCTGATCTAAAGCCTTCCAGCGTCTGTGAATCAATGGTGTCAACAATCGCTGAGCCGTCCTTCGCGGCCTGGACGTAGTGGTTCGACAGCTCAAGAACTCCAGTGCAGACCTGGTTGAGAGTGGACACATCTTTCCCCTTAGTCACAGTCAAAACTTCATACAGAAGGGGTAAAAGGTCAACGTGGATCAGTTTAGGTTCATCTTGGACAGCTGCCTTCTTTAAATCATTGCTGTCATATTTATGAGCTGCTTCTGCGTCTACAGTTTCGGTATCTGAGGGTTCATCATGTTTTGTGAGAGAATCCATTTGCATCACTTCAGAAAGAGGAGAGTTTCTTGCCACATGATCCAGGCTCATCCCATGAATATCCTCTAATTTTGAACAGGACTGTGAGATTTCTGGCTTGCGTGCTGCTTCTCTCAGCGGGCTGAGGAGATGTGGGTGCTTGTGTCCATCCAGTCCTTCTCTCAGCACCTTAAAATGCTGAATTGCTGCTGAAACACTGTTTGTAAATGTGGAATACATCTCCACATTCAGAGTGGATGCAAAGTGGAGCATGTGTCTGACCGATTCACCCACTTTGGTTTGAGAGGACTGAGCCTGTTTGAGGAGGACCAGCAAGCCGTTCCTGTAGATCGGATTATTGCTTCTGTCCAGATGCCTTCTCACTGACCGAATCACCAGCTTCATGTAGGAAATTAGGTTTTTAGCATGTTCATCAAATACTTTATAGCTCTGTTCTCTGTATGCTTCATCGCATCCATGATGCTCCTTGACCATTTCATCGACCGCAAGACTTGTGAACTCTCTTAAATCCATCACATCACTTAGAGCATCCTGTAGCTCACTTGTCTCCTCCTCCCATTTCAGGCACACATCATGAAGCTTTGGAAGGGTTTGCCATGAATTATTCCCCAGCTCCAGGGAAAGAAGGGCAATCTGAGCTCTTAGTCTTACAAGGCATGCCTGTGAGTTCTCCACACTCTCCAAGCTCTTTGCATCTTCAGCAACAGCTGAGACAAAGGTTGCTACTTGGATTATGCAATCAGTGGACGATATGAAATCCTCAACTGCTGGTTGGAGAAAAGTCAGATCCATGATTTCAGCAGGTTCGGTGTCCAAGAGCCGTTTTATTGTGCCTAAAAGATCATTGTCTGTACAAGGGGCAGCGAGAAACGTATCCAAGACTTGATGAAGAACTGCAGTTTTTAGTACTTTATCCAGTATTTGTATTTGTTGAATTAACAAAAGGCATATCTTATTAGATCTCAGTTCAGTGTCATCACTTTCTTCTGAGGATTTTAAGAGCCGTTTTATGTCAGACCAGAAGTGCAGAATGTGACGGCAGTGGCTCACTATTCTTTGCTGAGACTCTCTTCGTGAAGAGTTGGCTACAACCATGGCATGGAAGACAATGTCTCTCACCATGCTGTCAAAGCCACTGTCCTGAATCAGTGCACTAGAGTAATTATCAAGTAGATGCAACAGGCTGTGATGCCTCCCAGTGTAGAACCCGTAGGGACCCAGTGGTCCTTTGTGGCCGTCGCTCTTGAGAGTTACACTGATGTCTCTAACCGTGGTTTGGACCTTGTCTAGAATGAACCTCTTGGCAGCCTGGGCCTGGTCACTTGTAGGGTGTTTGATGGTGGTGCACATTGCTGTGTGCAGCATTGAAATGCACCTCCTCAGTGTTTCTAAGGAGTCAAGAAGTTGCTTTGTTTGTCTGGGATCCAGTAAGGAGTTGGCCCTGTCCACTGTGAGGTCATTAAGGGTGAGCAAAGATTCAGAAAAGTCTTTAAAGGACCTGAGGAGAGATTTAATATCCAAAGAGGAGCCGAGCTCAGAGAGGGACTCTAGAACCCGATCAGCTGCAGCCAGAACTTTTCTCACAACCGCACTGTCCGCCACCAAAAGGACCTAAAAGCAGACGGATCACTGTCAGCCAAACGCAACATATTTTAACAGAAATTTGACACATAATCCAAAACAAACAAAGACATGAGCAAGAAAGTCTATGTATTTCTATTTTATTTACTTTTTTAAATCATTTATTGAAATGTCTGGGCATAGAGTCATAAAAAGAAGGTAAATTTTGCTTAATGATGGAAGAGATGAGACTGCTTTCTGGTATAAAACAGTGCGATGTGATTCAGAAGAATTATTACATCTCAATTTATAGAAGCAGTTGGAGCAAGAAAATCTCTACAGTTATGAGAGAGTATTCAAATATGTTCCAAAATAACATACCCTTTGAAGAGTTTCTGTTTTGAGTTATCTGTAATAGGTGAAATCAAATGTGAGCCATAAGCACATAAATTAAGATTTCTATTTTTTTAATGCTCAGGTCATATGCAGACATTTATTTAATTCACTACTTTGAAGATTAAGTTTAAAAAGTTACATGCGAAGCCTTAGTTATAGTTAAAACCTTCAGTGTATTTTATTAGGATTTTATGCAATCTTTGCAATGTGCAGATGAGTGGTTTTCAAACTTCTCACACACAAAAATCAGATTTAAAAAAATCTCCCAAGTGAGTATTTGGAGTTAATTTTCAAGTCCTGCTAGATTCTTGTTTGGATTTATGTCTGGAGTTTGATTGGCTGGGACATTTGACAGGGTCATTGTTGTGCTGACAGATGAATGTCAAATCCTTTGCAGTGCTGCCACTACAAAGTTGCATAGTGGGGATGATATATTCAGTGATGTGAACTGTCAACCTTCTGTCACACATAGCATGTCAGCCTGTTCTCATCTGACCAGAGCTCTTTCATGCAATAAGGGTGATTTCACGTCTATCAACAACTTTTTTACTTGTCTCTCTCCAACAAAGCCCAGATAGAAAATGTAAAAAAAAAAAAAAGGACAATTTCAAAATATCTTTTCACCAAAATTTGAAAAATTAAACACTTTACTTTGAGAACTCCCAGGAAAACATTCTGAGTTGCGGTGATGAGTTCCTCTCTGTGCTCAGGCAGATTAGGCTGGATGCTGAGTTTCTGCGCCGCCAGCAGGACGTGGCGCCCGGACACACTGAGCGGCTCTAGCACCGACGACATCTCCATGTGCAGAACTTCATCTTCTGTATTACTAATTAGCCTGAAAGTTGACGGGTCTGCATTATCTGATCACACAGCTACAGAAACCAGCTGGCTAAACAGTACATACCTGGAGACCACTGCCGCCATGTTGTCAGTGGCTTTGGCTACCTCCAGGGCCGCTGCCTCCAGCTGGCTGAACTGCTCGTACTCATCATCCATATTGTCACACAGCAGCACCAGGTAACATAAATGAGTTGCAATGGGAGCCACCACCCTCTCCAAAGCTACAGTCCTGACAAAGCTGTGCTCCAGCAACGAGGACATAGCTCTGGCTGCAGTAGCTCTTACCTGTGGTGCTTCAGCTCCGGTCAATGCTGGAGTTGTTTTAATAATTCAGCAGGTGATAGATTTCAGTGTTTCATAGCAACTGTTGTCACCTTGTCAACTTTACACAACATTAGCAAGTGATAAGGTATGAATAATTTTTCTTTAAGATAAATTTTGTATGCATTTAAGAAACTCCACAGGTGTAGAGGTGTGACGGTAAAAGAATAATCGACTATTTCAAAGAATTTTGTGAAAAACTCCACTTGCCAGTATAAATTTAGAAAATACTGTATATGTCACCAATGAAATGATGGTTTAAAAACCTTTAAATAAATATGTCTGATTAAAAATCAGTGGTGTTTTTCCTATGATACTAGCATAACAAGATTGATGTTAAAAAGTATTTTTGGTGACAGTGATTTTTCGGTTCAAATATTTTGAATGGCACAAAAACCACTTGAGATGTTAGCAATAAGAAGAAGTGGGAAAATTTAATGTAGCTTATATATAAATATATGACGGTAAATTCATAGATTAAAAAAATAAAAACCCATCCGTATTAACAAAGTTGACAAAAGATGTAAATCAGACACACATTTAAAAAAATATATAAAATAAAGGTATTTTAAATTAATTTACTACAGTATTGTTTTTAAATTGACTATTTAGCCAGATTAGAAAATTAGAAATGATCATTTACTAAAAAAATGACAAATATGTTTTTGCATACTGCATATTTCATGTTGGGGAATTTAGTGCTGAATTCAGAAAACAAGAAGTTAAATTTTTGTAACTATTTAAATTTCACAATTTTAAATGTAAGTATTTTAATGTTTTGAGTGGTAAAATATTATGATCCATGAAAAGAAACTGTAAGATAAAAAAAAAAGCATTGTAATACACCACACCAAAAATAATGACTGGACATCAAATTTATCTGGAACTAGAAGACACTTATAACAAAATCCCTTCATATTCTGAAATGCCCATACTGTTTCATTCCTCAACATTTTGTCAATTTAAAAGCAGTGGTGCTCCCAGCAGGTGGCACAAAACTCCATGAAAGACAAAACACTCAACCAAAAAAGTAAACAAGCACAGAGTTGGATATTTCACTCTGAAATTTATCAACAGATAAATATACAGCTCAGTCATGACTTTAAACATCAAAGGTACAGCACACTATAATGGAAATGATACTCACTGACAGTAGTACACTCAGAACAAAAGTCCAAACATCGGCGTGATTAACGAAGGCATCCAACACTGAATCATCACAGTTAGACTTTTACAAAAACAAATAGAACAAAACAAAAGTCAAGTGTTGGTTTTCTAAATGAATTCATAAATGAAGTTTAGCATCTTTGACTTTGGTGCAGAGGAAGGGCGTGAAGGTGTACAGTATACGCTGCTGTGATGCCAGTGAAATTCAATAGTGACAAAATATTCTGCACAATAAAAGACTGAAGCAGCCATTAGTAGCTATAAAGTGGCTTAAAGTTTAAGTGTAAGCAGGTTAGGAAATATTTGAGCTCTTAAGAATTGCACTATTACTGTAAATCTAAAACATACTGTACGATAATTTTTCTTTAAATTTTTCATAATTTAAAAGTGGGAATGTGGGGCCAGTTGCAATAGGTTCACTAAGCGTCCTGATTTTAAAGCTCAATTGAAAGTTTTATTCTCAATCTGTGAATATAAAAGATAATCTGTCCTTTTGATCCCTTTATCCTAAGCTGTGTTATTCCCATGATCCCCAAAGAGCTTGTTTCTGTGTAGCTGCTGAGTGCAGCCAAGTTCCATTTATTTTTAGGACATTACTCATGCCTTCAAGCCCTGTAAACAACTCTAAGTGTAAAAAATTTCCTGACTTATTCGTCAATGGGGATTTCCTATTTGACTCTAAAACCCAACATTTAAAAATAAAAAATGGAGTCTAGAGTAGGTTTTAAAAAAGCAAATGAACCTGAAAAATCTGATGCATACTTTTGAAACAGCTTGGTTCGATTTTAAATATGTCAAAATTCAAAAAGTCAAATAAGAGGAAAGGGCTGGTCACACTGAAAAAGCTTGACATTTGAATGCTAAGATTGAACAATATTTTGTATTTTACACATAAAAGAAAATAGACTAAAGAAATAAAGTTATAACTGATATCTCTACAGTGCTTGATGACATAAGATTGAACAATGCTCCCATCGTCTTTAAAGGGCTTTTTTGGAATTATTTCTAAAAGGGATGCAGTCAGATGTGTAGAAATAAAATTACACAGAGAAAGGTACAAAAGAGATACGGGCGCATCTCAATTAATTAGAATATCAGTAAGAAGTTTATTTATTTCAGTAATTTCAATTAAAAAGTGGATCATATAAAGTATCGTCTGACACTGACTGGGATATCCCTTAAGTCTATGATTATTCCTGTTATTTGTGCATGATTCTTTGTCACATGTTTTCCTTCCATTAAACTTTCTTTCGCAGTTTCATGGCTTAGTCTCTTTGTGGAGGTTGACAGAAGCTGTCCAGTCTAGATGACAACTTAACAATTTTGTATAATTTCTTGATCAAAAATCCCTCTTTTTGTTGTTCTCCTGCAATTCTGATACGACACTGAAGATTTATTAAATTTGAGCGTCAAATCATGAAAACAAATAGACAATAATGCTTCAGATATGTCACCCTGTGTGTAAATAATTAAAGGAAGTTTCAGTTTAACTTAAATACTGAAATAAATGTAACTTTTTGATTATATTCTAATTCACTGAAAAGCATCTGAACAAACCTTTAGGGATGAGCTGAAAATACAGGCGACTCCACTCATATGTTACAAATTAAAAGCTTTGGAGCAAAATGCATTCATTCTCTTCAAACATCAGTGCTTTTAGGGAAAACAAATAAACTGCAGATACAGAATGTTTCTAATGGCTTTAGTAACCTTCCTTTTTTATATGGCTTGAAAGTGTATGTATAAAAATAAATTTGCTATGTATCACAGCCCTGAGGGTTTTGTTGTCCACCAGTATTCATGCCCTCTACATCCACAGCTCGGCTCCACCGGCGTGGAGTTCCCTCATCACAGAATAGCCGATTTCCACAGCAAGTATCCTCCCGTGAGCCCCGTATTCACCTCAGAAGCCCCTTCCCTGGACCCCACCAGCAACACCCCAAATAATACAGAGTCTCCAGAAAATATGGAGAATAATCTTCTCTTCCACATATGAAAGACTTTGAAGAATCTGGTGCCACCGGGGCGGCTGCGCTCCCAGTGCTATTGGATCCGTCTTGAGCCTAATCTCACTGGCTCCGCTTGGGCCCCAGTTGAATGTCTCAGTGGTCCTTGTCCATCCAGTCCCAGCTTTCATCACTGTCCTTCCGGTTCTTTTCAGCTTCAATGATCTCTCTGTAGTGTCGACGGAAGAAACCCATCTGTTAAGAGAGAGAGAGGGAAGATCCGTTTTTAGAGAGGTGGCCACAACTGACTGCAGAGAACGATGCACACGCTGCAGAGACACAAAATCTGACCCAAGTATTTTGGTCTAGTTTCTAGTGCAAATATCTTTGTCTTACTTGAAGTAAGACAAAAATAACTTACAAGTATCTTGTCAGTAAAATATAGGAGCATGTTCTGTCAATAATTCCTGAATATTGTTTTGTTTTTTTTAATGTCCAACCAGTTTTTTTCACTTATAATATGAGAAGAATGTCTTGTTATTAATTGGCCAGTGGAACTAGTACTTAAAAGAAAAATCAATATTCAGGAATTATTGATCAAAACAAGCTTCTATATGTTGCTGAAAAGTTGCTTGTAATTTAGTTTGGTCTTATTTCAACTAAGATATTTACAGCAGAAACTAAACAAAAATACAAAAAAATAGATTTTGTTTTTGCAGTGTATTTTTTTGTTTCTATCCCTTTGCTGCAAATCAAATCTATAGTTGAGGAAATATTTAGTTTATACAAGAAATATTCATTTAGTTCCTTAACATAGCTTTTTGAAACATTAACATGAGTGTAATATCACTCTCAAAAATTATGGTTTTGGCTTATAAAATTGATTTTCACCAGTCTTCAAGTGACGTATAAAACTCAAAGTGATCAACTAAGTTTAAGTAGCAACAACAAAAAAATAACGTTCATCGCTGCTGGTATTTGAGTTTACATTGCTAATTTTACTACACTGTCCTGCAGTAGTTGATATCTCTAAACGTCTTTGCATTTTGTGCCATTGCAACCACAAACATGAATGCATTTTATTGAGATTTTTAGGAATCCCACACAAATTAGTTTAAAAATTTAAGGTGGAAAGAAGAAGTTACATGGATTTCATGTTTTTATTTGGCAAGCAATTCTGAAAAGGGCAGTGTGTCTTTATTTTCAGCTTCCAAAATCAATAATTAAAGTCTCACCACAGATGCTCACTTAGATTCAGGTCTAGACTTTGACTAGACCAAATGAACACATGTATATATTGTAGCTCTGGCTGTAAGTTTCGGGTCATCAACCAACAGAAAAATAAAACTCTGCCTCAGTTTTTCTTCCATGATTACCCTGTTTTTAGCTTTTCCCACAAACTCTGAAGAAAAACATCTCCATACATGTTGCTGTTTATGAAAATCTGCAGTGTTTTTTAGAAGGTTGTTAAATACAGTACACCAACATTTAACAGAAAATACTGAAAGTATAAATACTTCTCCAGCTGACTCAGAACAGCTGAGTTTCTTTAAAAACACCACCAGCGAATGCTTATCTACAACAGCCTCCTGTTTCAGCTGCATTATTCCAAAAATAACACTATGTTAAACTGCAAAACACGTAATACCCCAAGTGAATGGTGATTGATTATATCTTTGAGTGAAACATCCGAAAGCTGAGACTACTCCCACTGAAAAACAGATGGAAGACATATCTTGGGGACAGGAAATCAGTTTGCACTTCAGAGTCGGCCATGCTGTCCACAAGCCTCCATTCATTGGAATTAAATATAAAACCATGGGATGTACAGCTGCAAAGCAAATATTTCTCTTCTAGTCATGTATTGTTTATTTAGGGAAACTATACTGCACAGCAGCTTTTATTTAACATTACTAAATCAAGCAGAAAAGTGATACAAAATTCTGCCATCCATTTATCTACATTTGACGACTAACGTGTATTCATATAGAGCTGCACTCCTCTCAGGCATTTCCTGATAAAACCAATACAGGACATGCGCCGGACTTGTAAGCAGGGTTTGTTTTGGCAGGATCTGAGCACTTGGGAATAGGTCAGATAATGTGTCCCTGGACCGACATTCCAAAGTTTCGTTGTGGTATTCCCGACGGAAGATGAAGCAGTGAAAAAGAAAAGGAATTGTGTGCTAACAGGGTCTTTGGGTATCAGTGTAATTGCCATTTCCTTTTTAAATTCGTTTTTTCATGCAGGCGGTATGGTGTGAATTACTGCCCAGTCTATGATTTGTCCTTTTCATGGTTGTCAAAGCCCTTAAGAAAGCTTTGACCCCTGCCTCCTTTCCCCGACCTCCAGCTGCCTCTCGTCAACTGGATCCCGTGCTGACATCTGACCAGTGTACAACTGACTGTCACACACACTATTTATTAGTTTTTGCACACTGCAGATTTTTTTTTGGAAAAAAAATCTAAATATCTGTTTCTGTGTGTGATTACCTTCCAGAGTAGCACAGCCAACAGCAGAAAGATGAGGATTCCCACCAGGAGGCTGATGGCGATGATCCAGCCAACGACGTAACCCCTCGGCTCCTGACTGTGGAGAGCCTCGAACACCAGCTGAAACGCAACAAGATTTAGGGAGTCACACTCGAATACAAAACACATGCACAAAAGAATGCACATGAGGTCACGCGCTGATGACGGTATAATATTCTGTATTAAAAAAAAGCTCTGGTCCAGAACATCAGCTTAATTCAGGAGGAGCTACATGTAACTCTGGGACCGAAGAGCAGATATATTACAATCTAAATCAGTATAACTTGAAAATTCATAAAACTTAATTTGACATAATTAATAATCACTAATTTCCAGGCTATACTTTTTGATGAGTGTATAGCCAGGATAAAACTAGGAGGCCTTTGGATTTCATGCTACACCAGCTGCTTGCAGCACCAACTGGAAACAACTGGCAGGATAATGTGCTGAGTTACTAAAAATTGTCCTTATTTCAATCTTTTCTTATTTCTTTTGAAAGTTGCGTCTCTCCTAAACCCATTTTTGTGCTACTTTGCAGAATTATCATTCTAACTAAACTGAGATGGTGGTAGTTTAGTAAATTTATCTTAGATGCTAGTTAGTAGTAATAGTTGATGCTAGCACTTAGCTAACAACCCTTGAGGACTTCACATAAAATATTTTCCTGCAAAAAATATATATTTTTTGTCAAAATAGTGTTTGGCTTGTTAATACGTTGTCCTTGAAACTTCACAGGGGTTTTTTCTCCTAGGATTCTCAGTTTTCACTGTTAGGTTATGTTTAAATAAAAAAAACTCTAAAATAGAAATAGAAATTGCACAAAAATATTTGTTCAGTATTTACAGATACACCTGTTAACAGATTTTTTTTCTGTATAATATAACCTCAAATCATTTGTGGAAAATTCATCTATTTGTTTTCCATGTCAAATGTTTCTTGGCATGAGATGCAAAATATACTGCACATGTGCACCATTACAATGGAACCATTACTCAAAATATGTTACAACAACGACATAATAATAACATAATGGCTGCACCTCTAAAATGTTTTTAGTAATTCAGTATCAAATAACCCCATGATTAATTGAATAATGGGATATTAACCAGCAGACCTTTCCACCCATTATTATTACATTAACACATATCTGCTGCACACTCAGAGCTGCTTAACTTCACATCTTTCTAATTAATTTCTATACTCTATTTAGCATGTGATTATTCAGCATGCTGCATCTGCTTGCGGCTCTACTAGTAAAGACTGGTTACAGCCATGAACAGTGCTGTTTCAGGAATCAGAAGCTATTATTGGCATTGTGCTAATTTGCTAAGCGAATCCAGTTTACTGTTGGGCAGGTTTGCTTCCCTTTTGTTTGACATCTCCGTGTTTTTCCATTTACTGTATCCCATCTTCTGCTAACGTACTCAGTGTAAAACAGAAAAGCATTTTCTGTTACCAGAGTAAAGTGTAAATGTCCCCTGTGAAACACTGAACCACTTCACATGTGGTTGCATGAAACAAAGCATTGAGTCAGAGATTTTGCTTTAAGAAATAAAGGAAAAAACATAAACATGACCTCATGCAATGTCACATCTACGCTCTGTTTACTCTGCATTTATGAAGATACATTCAGCTCAATTTGCCAAAGTGACTTCAACGGTAGTGTGAACTACTTTCTAATTAATTCAGCTAATAACTATTTAGTCACTTGTGAGTTAATCATAAACTTTGGTGATGTCGTGGCAAAATTAGCTTCTGTCCTAAAGCACTAGCTACACTAAAGCACACACAGAAACACATCAAACCCGTTTGTGTTTATTGATGTGAGAAGACCTAATGTGTCTCAAAATGCATTTAATTTTCTAAAGTACAGGCCTGTAGAAAGCGTGTTTTAGACAACAGCTCCAAAACTAGGTTTGACTTCTTGAGGAAAGCAGGCATTTAGGTGAGAACAATTAATAACATTACATCACCCTCTCCCTTTTTTGATTTGACGTGATGGTAAGGGAGTTCTTTGGGTTTAGAAGCATTCATTTTTTAAAAATCTGGCAGCTATTAAAGATATCTAAGCTGTGCCATAAATGGGAGCAATCTGAACAAGTTTCCCATGACTCCAGTGAACGCTGCCTGCTGGATAATAAATCACTGACAGCAGAGTTGGTCTACCTAAAAAAGTGCTCTCTGATTTAAGTGAGACATAAAAACAGTGGAAGGAAGATTAGCTGTATAATAAATGTGGCTACAATTATGGAAACTATTTAAATGGTTTTAATAATTTCTTTAGCTGTTGCTTTAATACTTTTACAATTTGTAATTCAAACATCACATTTCTCTGATTTATGTGTTTCAGTGACCATGTTCAAACACAGTCGATATGAAATCAGTTTCTGTCCAATGACTTTGATTTATTAAAATAAAAGTTGATTTATAGTGAATTATTTAACGAAAGCGAAGGCTGCTTAACACTGCATTGAAGCCTGTAGTGAAAAGCCACCTACTAGATGGATATATTTTCTAGATATCTTAAACAAATCCAAACAATGCTCTCTCTAAAACATCACAGCCCTGCATGATGTGCTTTAGACAAAAGAGGCAGCGGAGTTACATCAGAGAACGCTTATCTATGAATGCTTATTCACAGGGAGACGAACATGAGTCTCCCTGTGAACTGAAATGTAGCTGGAGACGCCAAGTGTGTGTCAAGACAAAACCAAATGCAAAAGTGATGATGAATATTTCTTCTAAATATTTTCCCACACTAACACTCCAATCACTGGATCCAGATTCCTGGAATTGAATTGTTGTTACACATACCAAGGTATTTATGTGAACGGAAGAGATTAAACTGGTCTACTGGTCATCAGTCTCAACTCTAAACATCCCAGTTCAACAGCTGAACTCACTTCTGTATTCCTAAATATGGACAGTGAATTGAAATTACCCCTTAAAAGGGACCTATTATGCAAAATTCATATTTTGTGTGTTCTTCCATTTTGGTCTTTGCTGCTTAGCCCAAGTGCTTTAACAAACCGCCAAGATGTTTTCTGGCGACAAGTTAATGTTTTTTTGTGTCTGGAAAGTAAGCCGCTTGAAACACCTCCTGATTGTTGAGCAAAACCCAGCCAGTCACCTAGCAACCCAAGTGGAGCTCCAGAACATTTGGTCAACTGGTTTTACTGCTGTAAAATGGCTGCTGGATAAATACAAGTCTTTTGTTGTTGACCTACCATCCATAAACCATTTGTTGTATTCTTGATGGTTGTGCAGGAGGTTCTACTTTTGCTTCTCAAAGATGTAAGATTGTATAATTGCGCACCTGTTTGCAGCCATTTTCACAAGCGAGTGTAAACATTGAGTGGTGAAGCGTGGCCAGCAGCAGCTTATTTGTATTTAACGTGACAAGAGTCTTAAAGTAGTTCATTCTGAGAGGAGCTCAAAACAGGCAGAACCAGCTAAAATATCATTACCTAAGAATGATTTTATGTAAAAAATGTAAAGGACATGTTTTGTATAGAATATAGACCTACAGTATCTTAACCTGTTGAAGGATGCATAATAGGTCACCTTTAATAAATTAAATAATTTCAAAACATGCTTTTAGTGTTTATTCTTTGTTCAAGGTGAAACATACAAGCATAGCAGAAAATCAAAAACTGAAGGAATGCGTAAGAAAGCAAATCACTATTCCCCAGACTAATGGTATGAGGGTTTGCTAGCATCTCCTGGCTGATAAAAAAACAGGGATTTCAGGACATCCTGGGATCAGAGACCACTGTGTACTCTGGCTCGCTGTGATCCCAGGGGAGAGAGCACGAGTGTTTACCAAAGGCCATAAGAGCAACGGTCAGGGGACAGAGCGCACACTCTAAGTGCTGAAAGAGCTGTGTGGTATGGACATATTAATACCGGGTCTGAATTTTCCTAGCACCACCATAGCTCGGGGTCAACCTGGTGGCAACCCAGTCAGCACACCAATCTCTCAAGAGATCCCCATGCGAGCCGCCTCCATCCTTGGCGTAATTGTCAAATTTAATCTGCTGAGCCATTTAATCACTCAGCAAACAGCAGCGGGGGAGGGAGGCGCCCCATGTGCAGCTGAAGACCCTCGAAGGAGTCGATTCAAGTCGAAGCACAGTATAGCAGCTGGTTCTTGTTCTCGTTTTCTTTATTAAGCCGATCCACATTCGAGCTCTTTTGTGGTTTAAAGAATGCCTAATCACAAACTGATTAATCATTTATATTATGGTAATAAAGCACAGCTACTCATCATTACTGATTTTAATTTTGGTAGTTGGCTTCTATACTCAGCCAGAACAAACAAGATTTGAAAGGCCAACTCTTTCAAACTGACATCAAAGGAAGATTACTGTTTTCATCGCAACGTACTCAAACTGTGGTACAAATAAACGGACCTTGGATTGCCTTTGGTCGTACTCAGCCAAACAGAAACTAATCTAAAAAGATGTGCAAGGAGAAACACTCCAAGCTTAAGTTGAAGGGAATATTAGAGAACCGAGAACAATTTCTGCTGGCTAGTTATGAAGGCAGAACATGTGAATAAAATCAAACCCAACCTATCCGTGTACCAGTTATAGGTCAGAAAACCAAAGGCTGCCTCAGTGACCAGATAACTAAAACATTTAATCTAACAAATGTTTCTTTGAATTTTACACCAACATGTATGAAAGATCTAAGAATATTTAAACATCTAGACGTGCAAATAAGTATTTATTAATGCAAATGCTATGTTTTGAACACATGAGCCATGTTGGGTTATAAAGTTGGGATTCGTTAGAAACTTCTAATTTTTCCACTCAAAATTAAGACTACAAGGGACCTTTACCTTTATTTCTACAACTAGAGATCATAAACGTTTGAGCAAAAATGTAATCAACTACATGTACTGTAGTGCAGAAGGATACAGATATCTATGGTCTAACGTTAAAGACACACTCAATAAAAAATAAATCCTGTCCTGAGTATTTGTTCCAAAAAGTTTGAGAATTGCTGATCAACTCTCAATTACTGATGATTCTAATTAAAAAATAATCATGAAATATGCATTAAATACATCACCTTTTTAACTGAAGAGTGCTGCAAGACCTCAATATAATGCTGCTTCAAAGTGATAAAGATTATTTTGGGAAATATTGGTTATTGCCTATTTGTTAAAGCTAGCAGTATGGAACAGTTGTCTATTTTAAATCTAGATGAGAAAAAAAAATTATGTCTGTTTATGCATGTTTAAGGAAAAATAAATTATGTTTTCCACTATTGTGAGAAGAACACAATACTTACTGAAATATCTTCTGGCAGCCCGTTTGGCACCTCTATTGCCCTGTGATTAACTTGGACGCTGCCTCTTGTCACAAACTGGATCACAGAGGAACTATCCTGTAGGCGTAAAGGTCACCATTATGCTTCTAATTTATATAACATTCAATCAAATTTACTGACTTATTAAAGTGCATCTTACTATTTTTAAAATTTCCGTGTTCAGCAAAAGTTTTATATCTATGTTCAAAGCTTCCTCTTTTAACTGTGGACCCAGACTGCAGGAGATTACCATACATGCTCTTCCAGGCCGATCACAATCCTGGGGAAAAAATTAAAAAAAGCATACGTGGATATGACAAGCAGTGAGAGAAATGTGTGATAAATACAAAGAAAATTTTGAGTTGCCTATTTACCAAGACTTTGCGTCCAGATTTGGTGAAGAAGGAGAATATGGAGTGGAAGATGTTTTCTTTGTCCTGGGGGATGGTGCAGGGCGTCGGGTTCCTGTGGGGGGTGCAGTTCCCTCGACCATCTGACACCTAAACACATTACACAACACAAGAATTAAATTATAATTATTTGATACTATAATTACTTGGAGCTGTGTGAAAAAATGAATTTTCAGCGAATGAATTACAGCGAGTATGTTAGCCTTAGCATTTTGATCACTAGCATAAGCTTCTTCCGTCTCCTCGGTTTCATATTTATTGGTAATCTCGTCTTTGTGTCCATCTTTTCCAGTTGTTTTTGGTTTATGTTGCTGTTTATTTGGCAACTTGACTTGTTGTGTCAGGTTAGTATTGCCCTTTTGGGTTTGTTTAGGTAAAATCTTGAGTTCAGCTGGGGAGTGTAAATAAAGAATCTTTTGGTCAGAGCTCAAAGCTTAGCTGCTCAGATTGATCCCATAACCGAACACCCAAATATAATTATTAAACATTTTCATAAAAAATAATTGAACAATTCCATAACAAGTTCAATAGAGTTAGTATGAAGTTTACCACTTAGTACTGAACCTCTGAATTAACTCTGTGACATATTTTGACCTGAATGTCAACACAGTACCTCTGCCACCACAAAGGGCCCATTTCTACTGTTGTTATGAGTCTCCAGGGCTCACAGGAAGTTCTCCCTGCAACAAGCTGGCACCCCTCCCACAGATTTCCCATATGGAGTGATTTAGGAGGTGTATGTTTTACTGCCCCGTTGCCCCTCTCCTCTGACAGATCTGAAGCCTCTCCTCAGTTCTTCCTTATTGTCCATCCTGCTGCTTCCCAACATGACTGTATGTCTGCCAGCAATTGACTAAAGTGAAGATTCATGCTCTCTTTTTGTGGCTGCACTAACTTTAGGGATTTTTTTATTAGACATTTGGGGATTTGGGGGCCTAAAAACGGGAACATATGGGGTAAAAGCCAGAAATGTAAACACTGTCTTTTATGATGTATTAAATGGAAAGATACCTGGCTATAAAATACAAAGGTGTGACTGCCCAGTGAGTTGGGAGCTGGAATATGTTACAGCTTATGATATGTGGTTCCAGGCTTGGGGTGGTACGACTCAGTAGCCTGCTCTGCAGGTTCCTGATCCTTTCAAGCTGCCTGACCCCATGAAAGTGATTCCAGATGGACTGGAGAAGGTGGGATATTCCACCACTGTCTGCCCATTCACAGCAAGTACAATTAACAGCTTGCGCTCCTCCATGATCTAGCTATAGAGAAAAGAAGCTGTGTAAAGGTTAGAAAAACACCTAAACGCACCGGGAGGATTGTGTTTCTTTGTCTAAATGAGAAATATTGTGAAACAAAATGGAACGGTAGTCTCAGTGGCAACACCAACATTTTGGCTTCGGGCTCCTGATCCCATCATGCGTGGTCAAAAGATATGGGTAAGGAAAATAGAAAACTTGTTGTTTTCTCCTGGTAAACTAAACATTGAATAATAACTCCTGCTGGATAAATAATGTCGATGGACAGCTGTTGGTACCCACTTGGGTTTCCACCACATGGAACATGTCGGGTCCGTTGCCAGCAAGTCGGTTGGGTATCCTGATGTCCACAGTGGAGCCGGGCAGCCTGCTGGGCCCCTTGTTTATGGCCTGAACCACCAAGAAGAAACAAGAGAAGAAGAAAAGAGAAAATGAAATAGATATAATGTAGGGAAATATTTAAAAAATAGAAACTTGAAGTACCTGGAAAGTCAGATTGAGAGGCTGAAAGTTGCATTTCATGTCTTCCAACTGGATGAAACGAGAGGCATCGATGGAGTTTCCATACGAGAAAGAGCCTGGTGTCACCACACTGCAAGATTGGTTCATTAACGCATGTAAACATTTACTCCAACCAGGATTCACAGACATTTCCCAAAGCAAATGAACTGTACATTTTTAGGAGATATTTGTGAAGTGGTCAAACTTCAAAATTTAACAGATATATAAATATAAAGAGAGAAATGATGGATGGATGGATGGATGAATAAACAGATGGATGGATGAATAGTTAAATGGATGGTCAGTAATAGAACAGAGATATGGATAAAAACAATTTGTAAACAGACATAGAGGTAACAAGTCTAAAATGAAAATAAATTTCATGACTTATTTTTCTCTTTTCCAACTTGTAAAGTCCTAAAAATGAAACTCTGGAAGGTTCCAGACAGTTTGGTTCAGAAATGTTCAGAGGGGTTTTCTTTAGCAACTGAAAAATGTGTCCAGTTTTAGTCTGAAGCCTCCTTCAACATCAACCACAGCTGCCTTATCACATGTCAGAGTTCTGGCAAATATGGGCTGTTTTACATCTTTCTTCTTCCTCTGTGAAGCAGAGCTATGATAAAGCAATCAAAGATAAGGGTTTCAGAGCTGATATCCTCCACAGGGAGAAAAACACTCCCTTTCTTCCTGAACAGATGGAAATCCAGACCGTGTGTGACTCAAATGTCTGTTAGACAGCTTCAGGTTTGTAAAGCAGGAACTGTAGCATCATGGCTGATCCGGTTTGTTCTTACCCAGTAATCGTGGTGTCTGTCTCGTGGATCAGAGGGATGGACAGGTCTAAACTGTTGTCGGAAAGTTTGTGCTCCGGGTTGGCGCTAAAAATACAAAGAGCAATAAGGTTGCAGTCCATTTGTCATGTTAACATTTTTCACAGTTTCTCATGTTAAAACCAGAACTTCCATGTATTTTACTGGGATTTTATGTGACAGACCATTGAAATGTGGTGCATAATTTTGAAGGGGAGGAAAAATGTTCCAGTTGTATACAAGTGTACAAAGTGTGGTATGCACATATTGTTCTGCCAGATTTGCACATCCAGGGACTGTATTTTCTGGCCATTCTTCTTTCCTCAGCTAGACTGGATGAACAGCTTTTGTGGACATAAATTTGTAAGTCAGGTTACAGGTTCTCATTTGGATTTATGTCTGGACTTTTGACTGGGTCATGATAGAATAAATAAACTTGAATCTAAACTAAACTCTGGCTGGATGCTGAAGGTTGTCCTGCCAGAAAGTAAACCTCCGTTCCAGTCTCAAGTCTTTTGCAGACTCAAACAAATTTTCTTCAAGTATTGTTTTGTGTTTATTCCATCCATTTTATCATCAACTCTACCTACTTTCTCTGTCCCTGCTGAATAAAAGAATCCTCACAGCACCATGCTGCTACCACCATGTTTGCTGTGACACCTTAACTTACTTGTGGCAAACTACAAACTAGTCTTAGCAAAAGTTGGCCGAACACATTTGCACGGCACAATTTTCTAATGTTTATTTGCACTTGTTTTATTTTTCTTCAGCTTTGCAACTATGAATCAGCTGGACTATCTCATTAAATCCCAAATTTAATATATTTTTGATTGTAACGTGGTGTAAGGTTAAAAAGCATAAGATGTAAAAATATTCACCCTGTATTTTAGTCAACAAATTTCAAAAAAGGTAACTTCTTTGTAACAGCCATACCTTTTTGCTTGCACCAAGAACTGCAATGTGTCGTTTTCCCCAGAAACCTGACTTGTGTCAAAAATGACTGCAAAATGGTACTGCAGAGGACAAAACCAGAACAACAATGAGAAGTTTTCAATAAAGCAAGTCACACATACTCAACTAGAGCTAGAAGCTGCATGGTACCTAAGTACCTAAGTACCTTTGTTTGAGCTCTCATGAAGGGAAATCCCACACTACATTTGAGGAAGTCCAAATCGACGAGTACACAGGAAATACCCTTTTCTTCCTACAAAAAGAAAGATAGACAGAGAGTAAGAGGAGGCGATGAGAACAGACAAAGTGGAGACAGGCTGGGTGACAGGCATGGAGACAGATGACAGCAAGAGGAAGAACCAACAGGCAAGACGTAGACTGCAGCACAAAGAAATCAGCTCTGATAAGTTCGGGGGGGAAAATGAACTGGCTTTGAATGGCAGACCAAATTAGCTGCAAGAGAGAACCATCAGGTGCAAATCCCTCCTAATATTTACAGTACGATCAGAGAATATCATGTTTCCAAACTGAAGGAATGGGTTTTGAGTTTTTCATGGAGTTCTAAATCAGGTTTGAACAAAGAATGCACAAAGCAATGATGGCACACACGTCTTAGCGGGTGGGTAATTGGACAATGGCCAGACTGTGTGTTTGGAAGCTTGTCTAAACAGTATAGAGCTTCGCAGGCTGCGCTGTGTAAACACTTAGGGCTTGACCCCATGAGGAGTAAGAATTCTTTTAGTGAGAGTTCACTGAGAGGCTTTAAGCTGAGCTCAGGTCTGGGAGAGATGCCTCATGACAGCAGGGGTAAAAAAAGAAAAATGAAAAAGGGAGGCTGCACACTCTTGGAATATTGAATAAGAGGCCAGTGGAAGAGGTGATGATAGTCTCTGTTGATGTATTTAAAGGCAGACATCAATTTGCGTTATCATCCAGCTACCTCCTGCTTAGTAGTTCCTCCCAGCTTCGTTGAGTCATCTTAAAGGGGTCCTTTAATGCAAAATTCACATTTTGCACATTTTTGTACTTTTGTTTGGGTCTCAGCTGCTTTCTAAAAACTGCCAAAGTGCTTAAGAAAAACACCCATATGTTTTCTGGAAATAAATTTATGTTTTTTGGTGTCTGGAAAATGAACCATTTAAAAAACTTTTCCAATACCTATACAGGAGATATTTCTTGCCCACAGCCATCTACACCAACTCTGTAATTAAATGAGTTACATTAAGTTTTCCTTCGGGATCAATAAAGTACTTTTGAATTGAATTGAAACTTTCTGAATATAATGTTGAATAAACAGACACTGCCCCTCACAGAGTAAACCCAGTGAAGTCCAGTCTAGCAACGCCAGGTGAGATTCATAACGTCTGGTTAGCTGGTTTTAATGTATATGCTGTACAATGGCTGCTGGAAAAGACGAGTGTTTTATGCTTGACCTCCGTGCTGGAATCTTGTTGGTTGTGTAGAAGGCTCTACTTCTGCTTTTCAAAGATGTACAATCGTATAATTGCGTATTTGCTTGCATCCATTTTCATGTGCAAGTGTAAACATTGAGTTGGGGGGCGTGGCCAGCAGCAACGTATTTGGACAAAAGGCTCTAAAACAGCTCATTCTGAAAGGAGCTCAAAATAGTTAGAACTGAGCAGACTAAAATATAATTATCTAAGAATTATTTTGTGCACAAATGTAATGAACATGTGCATAGCCCATCTTAATCTGTTGAAGAAAGCATAATAGGTCACCTTCAAAAAAACCTGCAATGGAGACCATGGTGAGTCCTGCAGACGGAGGCCGGTAGAGGGTTGAAGGTCCCCAAGCAAAGCTGGCAATAATGGAATTTCCTCTATTTCCTGTATTTCTGCATGCTGCTGTGCAAACAGTGATGATCCCAAGGGGACGGGCAGGATTAAGATTAGGAAAGTCAGTTTATTTACCCATCAACCACCTGACTGGTTGAGAGAGAGCAGAGTGCGCTGACATGTGGCACAGTTTGCCTCTGCAGTGATGGGAGAGACAAGCTCTGTTTGTTCAGCACTTCTTCACGTTCTCTCTCTGCTCTTTCTCAGTCAGGATTGGGATTGTCACAAGTAGCAGGGCTATTAAATATCACCAGCTCTGTTTACGCTGCTCTGGAGAATACGGAGGCATCTTGTGGAGTGGTGTGTCAGTGTGAATGACAATACACAGGAGGCCTGTTTTTCTGCATGACTTCCCAGTGTTTTAATGTCTCCATCAATCAGAGTATTTAGACATTTGGCTTGGATTCGGTCTTCGCAGTCCAAGCCATAGTCATCACCTACTTAATACTGTTCTTTGTAGGTATGCAGATGAATGTTTTCATCGCCTTAACTATGAAAGATGTCACTTTATATAGCCAAGAAAATCAGTGAGTCAAATATTTTTTGGTTTACACTTTCCTCAATCACATTCCAAACCTCTGGGCTTTTTACCACAATGTTAATATGCTCCAAATGTCAGAGCATTCAGCAATATGAAAGCTGCTGTCATACTGTTTCCTATCTCACCATGTATGCTGATGTACTAAAAAATGTGGGTATAAACATGAGGAAGTGAAGTAGATTTTCAGAAAAATTAAGTCCTGTCACTACTCTGAGGTAATGAGTGTTACGAGATAAATAATACAGGAATATCGAGATTCTTGCATATTTAAAGATCAACATGGAATTACATTTATATTCTCTATTATTGAACCAAGAGATTTGTAATAACTAGGTACATTACATGAGTTACTTTTGGAAAAAGATGTAGATTAGGAGTATTTTTATACTTTTTACTTTTACTTAAGTAATATTAAAAAAAACTATGATGTTACTTGAGTAATATTTCTGAATATTCTACCCACTCTGAGTAATTTTACTGAACAAATAGCAAGCTTATTTTAATCACAATTTCACAGAACATAGACAAGTGAGTTTTATACTGAAAGAAATTGATTTGAAAAAAATGTTTGTCATGCCTGATTTGGTTATTTTGCTAATTGTTATGTAATTATTTTCCTTTTAGTCATTAAAATAATAAGTCCACATAACTTTATACTTTGGTTCATTTTAATATTAAAGGTTTGAAGTTTTGATCAGTAACTCAGTTCTTTAGTCTTTTTAACAATTACTCTTACTTGTGTAATTTCTTAGACAGCTACTTTACAACTACTAAAATATGTTGAAGTAGTGCTACTCTTACTTAAATACAATTTTTGGGTACTCTGCCCACCACCAAGGTACAACCAACTGAACTCAGTTGGTCTATTTATTTTATCTAGAGCGCTCATTTATTAATTTAGCATAATTTTCATAAACCTTGGAAGATAATTTGGTGGTATAAAACATCTACTCTACTTTACAAAAAACATAGAAGAAAAACTGAAGATTTAAAGAAAAAATTAACTCATTAACTTAAAAAATTTAATTATATCTGATGGAAAAAATTGCTAAAACTCTAACCTAGCGTAGGATTTTCTTGTTCTCCTTAAGCCCCTTCATCTCCACAGGCTACTGGCACCTTGTGGTGCAGGAACATGAGAGAAATGATTCACTCCAACCTTAAATCTGAGGGGAGACACGTGTCTCACTGCTGCTTTGCCAAGTGCAGAAAAAGGCTCAGAGGGTTTGCTGACTTTAGCTCAGGAAAAGAAGGTCACATCATCACCTCAGACTTGTAAGTTAGTAATTACAATTCTGCTTAGAGCATACAGTAATAAATCTGCTGTGTGGCCTCTTTGTAATCCTTTCCTACTGTTCCTCTTCCTGTTTCCTTTCTTCAGCAGACCACCCTGACTTATCATCTTCCTTAGCAACATGAGGCTTTGGGGCAACCTGGTAAACTGACTCCAAATGTCAGCTGTGCGCATTAGATTTGCTATGAAACTGAAACGCTCTCACTGTTGTTTTAATACTTCCCTACAGTGTGTATTCTGTTTAAATTCAATTTCACCTTTGTGAAAATGAGAGCTTTCAACTCCACCCCAAGCTTGGTGTTTTGTGGAGTCAATCTCCTGTATTGCAGGAGGAAAAAAGGCAGCTGAAGGAAAAACAAGGGGCCCATTATGAAAGAAGAAAAGCCTTCCTGATGAATGTTATCAGAGTGTGCCGTCTGACCTGCTGAATCTCTGAGATGTGAGCGGATCCTTGCGTCAAGTGAGCACACAGATGCTAGCAGAGGCAGATACTGTTAAATCTATTGACTCTGCAACTGTGAGATGGAAGTGGGCAGATATTTCTCTTACAGTAAGTATGTTTAAATCATCAGAACTGTAAAATTCACTTTTAGCAAGTTTTTGCTCTTCCGTTTGGGTCTCAATTGCTTCTATAAAGCCCAAGTGCTTAAAAAAAAAAAAATCACAGAGCTATTTATTGGCAATAAGTTAACGTTTTTTAGTGTCTGAAAAACAAGCCATTTAAAAAAAACCTTCTGATTGTTAAGTCACATTTGACGGACACTGTGCCGTTACCTAGCAACCCCAACCAAGCCCACATTACCTAGCAACCGAAGTGGTGCTCCAACATGTTTGGTCAGCTGGTTTTACCACTGTATGCGTTGTACAATGGCTGCTAGAAAAAACAAGTCTTTTTATGTTGACTTACCATCCAAAATCTGCTTGCTGCCTTCTTATTAGCTATACAAGAGGCTCTACTTCTACTTTTTACAGATGTATGGTTGTATAATTTCATATCTGTTTGCAGCTATTTTTATGTAAACATTGAAATGGGGGTGTGGCCAGCAGAAGCTTATTTGGGTTCAAAGTGACAAGAGGCCCTAAAACAGCTCATTATGAAAGGAGCTAAAAATAGGCCGAACTGAGCAAACCAAAATCTAATTATGGAGAAAGAATTTTGAGTAAAAAAAAAAAAAAATTCATTAACATGTTTTGTATCGCCCATAGACCAATTCTAACCTGTTCAAGTAATACCTTTAAAGTATTAGAGTTTTTTAGACATGAATAAGGTGGTTTAAAAAGTCCAGGAGCCAAACTTGTTGTGGGAACTTGGGCAATATCTGTTCTGCCATGTTCCCACACATATAACTCATGCATTGTTGACTTGAGACGTCTGTGTTGAATGAGTCACTGAGGTGAATGTATGACAGGCCGGCTGAAGGAGCTGCCCTCAGAGACAGGACAGCTGTTGCTGCTCCTGCTTCTGCTGCGGCTGCCCTGCTTCTTGTCCTTTCATCTTCTCGTCTACCTACGCAGCTCAGGAAGTCTAACTCCTAGATCCTCACACATAAAAATTTATTTTATGTGCTTTACTATTTAGACTACACTTCTCTTGTATAACCTTAGATAAACTTTGCACAGACGCTGTATTTGAGAAAATGCACATCTCCATCTCACGTGGAGGAACACAGCCCAACAAACTGTGAAGCGGAAGAAAAAATATGTATGCTTTTCACATTTTTAATAATAAAAATCTCTAAATTCTCCGCTTTCCTTAATTTACTAACCCTAAATAAAGTGAAATGTAAATGAGAAAAACACAATTCAAATTTCTCACAACAAACATGGAAGAAGCTCTTCTGACTGGATGAAGAACATAACTTCTAAGCAACAGGCAAAATCTAAGTCAACACTGCACGGTGGTGGCAGTGTCATGCTACTCTTCTGCAGAGACAGGAATGCCAATAACCGTTGACATAAAGATGGATGGAGCTAAATGCAGGTGAATCTCTCAAGAAAAGCTGCTGGAGGCTGCAAAAGACTTGAGACTGGGACAAAGTTTCACCTTCAAGCAGGAACATGGACTGAAACATTCAGCCAGAACTACAGTGGAATGGTATAGATCAAAATATAGCATCTGTTAGCCAGAGTTTATTACTTTATATCAAAAATGTCCATCTAATCTGGCAAAGAAGAATACACAAACACTTCCAGTCTCAAGTTGTGTAAAGCTGATACTGCAGCAAAATTTCTACAAAAGTAATGACCCAAGGTGGTCAACACAAATGCAATCCACACTTTTGAGATTATTAAATACCATTCATTTCCTTCCGCTCCACAGTTATTCACTACTACATGCGAAACATCAGAGAGAGAACTGCATGGTTTACAGAACATACGTGGGAAACAGTAAATAAACAGGAAGTACTCAGAGACCTACAGACCTTCTGCCAGAAGTTGATGTAGAAAACTTCTCTGGAGAAGTTGAAGTAGATGTTGGTGTCGTAGGCATCGTCTCCAGAGTTGGAGATTGTCACGTTCAAGGAAACGTTACGCACTGCGCCAAGAGCCAAATGCGGTCTGACATGAAGTCTGGCAGGAATATTAGAGAAACAGGAAAAGTGTTAAAATATATTATTAATAGATCAGTAAGCATTTAAATTAGTAAAAGTGTAATCAGTTAACATTAGTTGAGCAGAAAATTTAGGACTTTATTTTTCATTCTATTGTATTTTTGTTAACTTTATTAGTTGTTTTATCTGGTTTTGTTTTGTTTTGTCATTGTTTTACAATATATATATTTTTGATTAAGTTAGAGGTGATTTTATATTTTACACAGCACTTCGGTAAACTATTGTTGTTTTAAATGTAAAATTAGAACAAATTCAGTCTCATAAAGACCGTTCTATTTTTGTGGATGTATGTTTGAATGAAAGAACTTCCTTAGGTATGTTAATTCTCCCTTGTGAAAGAAATTATTCTCAAATAGTTTTTTGTATTTTAGATATATACTTTTTCTTTTCTTCAAATAAAAAATAATGTATAAAATAAGACACATTTAGAAGAAAGAGGGCAGTGTTAAATAAGTTTATACTTCTGCCTATCTCCTTTTTAAACAAGTAGTTATCTAAATATCTATCACAGTATTTGAATGTGAATATGATTGAAATAAATGAGCTAAGCTAACTAAACTTTGACTTTGAAGTAATGAGCAATGTTTAAAGTTTCCTTTAAATTTGTGATTTTTGTAGAAAAACATCTTCATAGATTGAGAAACACATCCAGGGTTTGTCATAAAACAGAAAGTAAAAGATTCAAAAATGTGAAAAGGCACCTCCCTGTCTATGGAAAAACATATGGATGTCCTCCAGACATGCGTCATGGTTCCCCTACCCACACCCACTAGGCTTATTACATCAGTTCAGTGTCTCTGAAGTGAAAGCAGAGACACACAGATTGAAGCTCAGCTACAAAGCGGAAGGTTTTTTCACCCGGAGAGCAGGAGCTTCCCATGAAGCCTGAGGTCTGCAGCGCAGTCGTCTGACAGGCAGTTCTTCTCAAACCAGGTCTGAAGAGGAAGCGCAAAGCACAAAGTTCAAATGACCTCATGGTGTTCATGAACTGAACACAAAGCCTCAGTGATCAGACAGGGGGCAGTGTTGTGTCGCTGCAGAAGACATTGAGATGATTTTATTCCAGGAAAGTTGATCTAATTTCTTGATTTTAATTACAGTGGTATGAGGCGAAATGATGAAAGGAAATTTAAGACGAGTGGTTTAGTTTGATTACTTTCCAACACATGGGGACTGTAGATACTTAAAGAAAAAAAAATCATTTATTATCTACATAGTTAAAAAAAACACTGCAGAGAGTGGAGAAACATGTGGGGAACGTTACAGGGGGTTGGAAAGAAAATAAATCGGTCTCTTTAGATTGCTCTCAGATAAAAAAAATCCCCTAAAAGACAATGATAACTAACTAAAACCAAATTATTTTAAGCTCTGGTTGATGTATTTTCTACATTCCTGTGATGTTCAACAGGGAAACATAACTGTAAAGAAACAGGTGTGAAGACAATCTACTATAGAGTCAAGGTGACAAGGGAAATTAGGTCATCTTAAAAGACTGACATATTTGTGCTGAAACAATAAAACAAACAAAAAAGTGTTAAAATGTGATTTGCTGGTCTGTTAAAAACAAGCCAAAATATTTTACACTACATTTTTTCTGTATTCCGTGACATTTTATAGAAAAGCAACTGACTGAAATCTTTGTGACAATATATTTTTATTTTAGAAGTAAACACAGCAAAACACAAAATCTTACCAAGTAATTTTGTCTAGCTTCTAGTACAAATACATTGGGACACTGGAAATAAGACAAAACTACTTCACAAATAATGTTTCTGTGAGATACATGAATCTTTTAAGGCAATAATCCTTCCTTAATATTAGTAAAAAGTCTTAGTTCTACTAGCAGATTGTTTTTACATCTCCCCCATGTTATAAGTGAAAAAAAAAACCTGTAATCAACTCTGGAAAAATGACGAGACCACTGCACTGAACTCCTTTTAAAGCCTCATGGTTATTCCACCAAATATTGATTTCTGAACTCTCCTTGAGTTAAATCATTCGTATTGTTGTTAATTAATATAAACTTGTTTTCTTTGTATTATTTGATGTCTGAAAGCACGGCATCGTTTTTGTTATTTTGACCATTTCTCATTTTCTGATAATAAAAACAACATTTTTGCTTGGAATTTCGGAGACATGTTGTCAGTAGTTCATAGAATAAAAGAACAACGTTCATTTTACACAAACATATACCTATAAAAAGTAAAATCAGAGAAGCTGATCATTTTAAGTGGACTAGTCATATTTAAGAATATATAAACATATACATGTATTATATAAGATGAAAACTACAAATGAAACTAGACAAAAATGCTTGGTAAGATTTTGTGTTTTTGCAGTATGGGCTTTATTTCAAATTATTTGAAGCTTTACACAATTTATGAATCCATATTGCCATTATGTCTCAGTATTGTACCTCATTCTTTACAGCAATCTTGTTTCCTTTCCTCCATCGCAGAACTGGTGTGAGCGCAGGCAGATCTCGGTCCTGTTGTCCCGTCATCAAATGTTTCCCCAGGCTGTAGGCCACTTCGAATGTGATGGCTGTAAACACATCCTTCACTTCTTTCTGCAGGGAACACAAACAGCCAGACAAATGTTAAGAATCTGTACCACGTTGTGCACAAAACACACACACGAAAAATGTAAAAACTGAACATAACTTCAGAGAAGCAACAGTAATGTAAGTGTCTGGGTGATTATAGTCATTTAATGTCTTTTTCCAATTAACATGTGGTGCAAAAATTGAACACAACAGATTTTGAGAAGATCCCACAGTCTGGATGTGATGTGATATTATCTCACAAGGCTGAAATGCAGATCATGTGAAACGGTTTAAATGGGTGAGTGACACGTCTCTCTCATCAATGGCTCCATTTTTTATTTTTATTTTTTTTGCCTTTTACTTGATGAAAGTAAGAAAAGCAGAGCCTCTGTGAGTTCCAGGCAGAGTTTATCTTTTTTTAAACCTGCTGGCACTGCCTCTGGGAGATATCGCTTCGCTTTGGCTGCTCCATCTGAGAGCCCAACAAGGACTGTTTGATTTGGCGTCGAGTTTGGAAATAATGCAGACAGAATGAAAACAGGGGCTTAAAGTGATCAGATCTTTAATCTCTAAGAGATGACAATGCTGGAAGACACACGTGGGAAAAGTGGATTGTGATGAGGGGTTTTTGTCTATCAAAGCAGCCTTCCGCTCTTTGAAAGGAGCTAGATAGGCTTTATTTTGGATTCGCAATCTGAAAGCTGCAGCAAAAATATTAACACCGACCTCGGTCTCTGAACCCGATGTCGACCAGCACAAAGCCAAGCCCACAATGTCAATAGAAAGCTCTTCCTTTCATCTTCCGGTGGCCGTCACAGCCGGTATTGCTGTATCGCTTTCAACGTTTTGTTCTTTATCATTGCGCTTCACACTGACCACCCACCCATCCTCTGTCCACGGTTAGGAGCAGGGTCAGTCTGGGCTTTGAGCACATCACCGGTGTCAAACACACCCGAACACATCAGCGCTGAGAGATTTATGACAGGAAGGAGTCGTTGTTAGCAGGACATGAACGGACAAAAACTAAATTATTTGAGGTACATTCGGGAAACGGTGCCACACATAGATAAGAGGACAGCTTTGATGGTAATGTTAGCTCTGCATGTGATATCTTTTGATGTTTTAATGGTTTTACTTCAACAATTTGAAAACTGTGCACAAAATAGGCAAATATAAAAGACCAACACAGTTAAAGTGCTAAACTTTTCAATCATATCCTATTCAAACTCTATAAAATCAGCAAGATTGTCTGAGAATTTGCTGGTGTTAGATCCACACAAAGAGTAAATGGATGAAACTTGAAATATAATGTCTATTCCTTTGTTTGGTCTGGATAAAAAAAGGGACCATGTTTTGTTGTGGTTTGCCTTCACATTGTGTTTTTTTTTGCAAAAGGACTATAATTTGTAAATAAAACCATGCGGGTTACGATCATTGCTCCCACTGGTTGTGGGACAGAGCACAGAACCGGAAAAAAACAACATGGAAGTTTGAAGCTGCATTTCTGTTGTGCACATCTTGCTCATTTTTATCATGATGCCCAACAACAGTGGCTCATGACGTCCAACCACATGTACATTTCCTGTAGCTGGTTTGGATGGAGTCAATCAATCAATCAATCAAATTTTATTTGTATAGCACATTTCAGCAGCAAGGCATTTCAAAGTGCTTTACATCATTACAAACACAGAAACACAAAGCAACATAGAATCAATAATCAAAACAAAGCATTAAGTCAAGTTCCATCAATAAATTTGTAATTGATTACATTTCAAATACAATCCTAAACAGGTGGGTTTTTAGTTGAGATTTAAAAGAAGTCAGTGTTTCAGCTGTTTTACAGTTTTCTGGAAGTTTGTTCCAAATTAGTGGTGCATAGATGCTGAAAGCTGCTTCTCCTCGTTTGGTTCTGGTTCTGGGGATGCAGAGCAGACCAGAACCAGAAGACCTGAGAGGTCTGGAAGGTTGATACAACAACAGCAGATCTTTGATGTATTGTGGTGCTAAGCCGTTCAGTGATTTATAAACTAACAACAGTATTTTAAAGTCTATTCTTTGAGCTACAGGGAGCCAGTGTAGGGACTTTAAAACTGGTGTTATGTGCTCTATCTTCCTGGTTTTAGTGAGAACGCGAGCAGCAGCATTCTGGATCAGCTGCAGCTGTTTGATGTCCAGTGTATTCACACCAGAGTTTGTTTAAAAGCAAACTGAGACCAGCTGAAAACGTGAGTCTCGGTCCAGTTTTCTGATCCACACCAAAGTTTGCTTGAGCGTATTCACACCGGGGCAAAAGGTGTGGAGTGATGGGGGAAATTAACTCTGGTCCATTTAAAGCAGACCAAATGTGTCAGGCGTGATTTTGATCTTTAATCTAAAACACATTAAATTAACTTAATGAATCAAATAATCAGGCCCAGATTTCCACAATTAGCTATTATGTAGAAAAACATACATATTTAAAAAAAAGTCACACATTACTTCAATGAGGGACCAACGAATGGTTCTGGCATGAGTGAGTGATTGAGACATGTGACGTTCACAGTCCATCTGTCACAACTTCACGCCTCATTTGAAAGTACAGAAGCGCTGTTGTTCCAGCCGTATGTCGGCTTATTCTCTTGGTAACATGACACGGTTATTTAGTGGTGGTGCACTGTGATAAATGCTGGCAACGCCTTCAGCCTCAGTGGCAATTAAAACAGGATGCTTGAAACGGCCCTTGTCCTTTGTCCTCTAACTGAACTGACCTCCTGGGAGAAGACCGCTTCAGTCTCAATCTCTAAACTCTCCCCCTGCTTATCGCACATTTTCACATGCCACAGGGGACACTGTGGACAAAACGGCTTAAAATAGAATGGGCTGTTTTTATACAATCTGATATTTTATTTATCTCTCAAGTAAACAGGACCCAATCTGAATTTACAGTGGAGGAAATTTTACCTGAATTTCTAAACAGAAAATCTTTTTTTTTCCTGTTTCAAACAGGAAGGAGGACTGAGAGTGAACTGGAGAGCTCCCAGGCCAAACAGTGTGTATTATAAGCGCCAGAGAGGCTGTTCGGTAACTTCGGGCCTGAGCTTTTAATATCCCTTGATCGGTGTTGCCAATTACCCCACCCAATGTCACACCCCTGGTAGGATCATTTCCCCCCTCATGGTGCTGCGTTTATGAAACAGAGGAGTTCCTGAGCTGCAGCCGAGATGGAGACACTGGCCAGCGTTTACTGGCCATTACGAATTATTTTATGAAAGGCACCCCCACAACTGCTCCTCACATGCTAGTGGAGTCCTCTAAGAGACGGCTATTCTATAGTTAACAGGCATTTACTGTGTTGAATGCTCCTACAGACACATGCTCTGCTGGGTGTGTCCCTGTTTGTTCAGAGAGTCAAACATCCATTGTGCTTATGATTAGCTGCTTGTTTTATTCAGAAACAATCTACCAGTAAACTTTAGATATGAACCTTAAAATAAGCAAACTTGTTATCTCAACGCATTTATGGAGAAATAGCAATTTAGAGCACAGTACAAAAACATTACTACCTCTTAAAGCTTTCCACATCTTGTCACATTACAACCACAAACTTCAGTGTATTTTACTGGAGTTGATTGCAGCAGATCAACACAGAGTAGTGCATAATTAGAAACTGGAAGGAAAATAATATGTGGTTTTCATTGTTTTTTTTCTTTTGCAAGGAACTGTAGAAAAATCATCAAAATGCTAAAATCACTTGACTGATATGGTTGCTGTTATAACCATTAGTTGTGTGAACTTCATGACTGTTTCCAAGTGGGTGGAAGGAAAGCTAACATTTAGAAATCCTACATATTTAAATCTGGCTTGCGATTTAGAGGAATGATGCTATTAAAAGTGTATATGGTTCATTAAAAATATCCCTGACACTTTTCAGCCCTTTTGTGGACAAAACAGTTTGTTAAGGTTTCCGTTGTACAGAGCCAAGCTGCCAGAAAACTCCAGCGAGAAGCAGCAGCTTTACTTTTCAGCCATAAATTTTTCTGCCACAGTATAAAGAAAATCTGCAAGCTCCAGCAGTTTCGTTCTTTAACGACACGTTTGGCACAGCGGCTTCTCGCCTGAAAATAGAAATGTTTTTCATTCACTGGATGCACGTCAGCCTGCATCTCTACATGTTTTAAATGAAAACAATATTTAACATACGTCGCTCTCACAGCCTGGAAAACGTTTCTGACTGCTTACACTTAAACCCCTTTTATTTGACACAACAGTGCATGACTTACACCTTTCTGCAGCCTCTGAAACTCTTTTACACACATCCATAAAGTTGTAGTGTACGCCTGTAGAAATCTAACACTGTCACTGTATAGAAATTATTTGATTTAGTTTAAATAAATTGCAAATTCGGTGCTAAGTGTAAAGAGGGATGAGGTAATGTGGACATGTGCATCCACCTGAACTGACAGTCTGGAGAGGAGAGCATTAATCAGAGAAGCCACTAAAAGTCCAAGATAACTCTGAAGGAGAGGGATCTACATGTGTATATATTAATCTGTATTTATTACTATTTTTTATTTACATATACATTAATTTATAAATGACTTTATGCCCTCTGAACATAATTCTCTGATTTCAAGAGGGGGATATGGCCTCCCCTGATCCCCCACGTGGGGTTGCCACTGTTGAGAAAAATGCCGTTACGCTAATCAAAAACCATTTCTTTCCATTTTTGAAAATGAGGTCAAACAATATATCAGAACTATTGGAAATTCCACCAATACTAAAGCTATTAAAACATGCTCTTTATGTTCTCTCTTTAGCGTATTTATGTAATGTCATGGTGATGTATTGTCTCAATGTTTGTCAAAATACAAACATTGTATAATTGTTGTATAAATTATACTTGTATAAACAAGTATAATTTCCATCCAATTCACAATTTGTGCGATGCTTTGTGTTGGCCCTACACAAAAAATCCCAACAAAATATGCTGAAGTTAGGGCTGGGCATCCATGAAGTTCTATCCCTGACAGCATAGATAGAAGAGTACCTCCATATAAAATTTTATCTCTGGCGCTAAAGTATTAATGGGATTAACACAATGGTAACTCACCAAACTGCCCACTTTCAGCACACAGAGCAGCTTCATCATGGTGGGTGTGGGGAGGCTGACGTCAAGCCCCAAAATGCTGTGATGCTCAATTTAAACACATCATGCTTGACTGAAACACACAAGAGCTTTACTCTCAGCCAAACCACTCCCTCAAAAGTGTCCAGCTTCGTCTTTACTCAAAGAACTCCATGTAAGGGCAAAGGGTGTTTAGATGATTTACAGGTTGAAGCCATTTTATTTAAGAGCTAAGTGCTGAGGAATCTTTGTCTAAATGGAAAAAAGCTTTTTTAATCAAGTGATGAAAGGATCCAGCTTGTCAACAACAAGGGTGTACAGTGGGATACAAGGAGATAATATGAGATTTAACGAATTTAGAGCAATGTGTGCAGCATATGGTAGTCAAGTAGATAATGAGCTTATCTTATATTGGGCTTAATATGTACAATTTGCAGCATTAAACTATTAGTTACAGCAGATTATCAAAGAATGTTAAGAGGTTTGGGATGACAAACTGCAGGCATAGGTAAAAGAGTCACTTCAGCTGAAAACTACAGATGGGATTTGATGTCATCCGACATCATTTATGCATTCATCTTCAGCTTGTTCATCTTTAAACTGGTACGCAGACATGAGCACATCTCACCCATCCTGTCTTTCCTTCATTGCTTCCAGTGCAAATCTTAATGTTGGCTCATAAATGCCTAAATGGTCATACTCCTCCGTACCTCCCTGATTTATCTTCCTTCGTGGGCCCTTAGATCAGCTATTTTTAGTTGTCCCAAAAGCTAGCCAGCTTTTTCTGTAGTGGCTCCCAAACTTTGGAGTACGATGCCTTTAATTTCTAGTCCGTACTATTTTATGAGTATATTTGTTTTATGTCTTAGTTTTTATCTCTTTGTTTCATTTGGTTTTTGCAAAAACACTTGCTGTTTTTCCACAATGGATTATAAATAAATTAGATCTGGATTTAGTGAGTTATTGCTGTGGCACGTTGCCACTGCATGTGCTAAAATATATTTTTTAATGCTCTCCTATATCTTCTTATTTTATGGAATTGTCTAAAAATGTATATCTTTAGCTTAAAGCCATACAAAAGCATAAATCAGAAACTGGCATGAAACTGAGAGCATCTCCGAGGAAAACATTACTTCTCTAGGGAAGTATTAAACTCCTGTATCTTTTCAAAAATATTTACACTTCTGATCCAACAATGTTTCAGAAAATCAAACCAGTCCTGGTTCATATGCCACAAAAGCTTTAAACTATGAAAAATAACATCTGTGACAAAATTCTGCTTTTCATTCGAACCCCTCCGGCGTCACTTATCTCGAACAACCTTCAATCGAATCTAACAGCCGGCTCCCACATCCTGTTGAAATTCCCCAGGGTTCACCTCCTCAGATCAGACTGTTGTTGTCGGTGGCAGGAAATTTATTTTTTCAATCTAAATAGCTTCCTTCAAGGACACAGTCAAGGACTTGTTGTGACAATGATCACTGCCACTCATAAACCTGGGTTTTCTCTTGTTTTTCTTTGACTAAAGCACACAATTGCTTTCTTTTAACTGGTGTGCTTAAAAGGGACAAATTTTGCAAAGCACATTTTTATACTTTCTTTTTGGGTCTCTACTGCTTCTAAAAAAAATCCAAATGCTTCCAAAAATAAAAATAAAAACAACCAGCCTTTTTCTTACAATAAGTTGATGTTTTTTTGGTATCTGGAATATCAGCTTTTTCAAAAACCTCCCGATTATTAAATCACAATTGTTGGTCACTGCCTCATTACTTGGCAACCCCAGAAAAGCCTAACTTTGTTACCTAGCAACCCAAGCCTAGACCAGCCCCTCACCTACCAACCCAAACATACCATGTATTATCAGTTCGTTGTAAAATAATTATTTTACAGAGATCACTAAAACTAACTTCATTTATATGCCATTTGCATGTCCTCATGCAACATTTTTTGAATCTATTACATGAGTCAGTGGAAAAACAAAGTTTTTTGGACTTTATTACCCTGATTCTATCCAAACCAATTCTGAGAAATGCAAAAACACCAGACTACTAGTCACACTAAACATATGCAGTTTGGGCCCTTTTTACTCCAACTCAGAGGAGAAAGATTTTGCTCAGCCCGATGTTAGTAATTGAAGCAGATGTCTGGCCAACTTCAGGGAAAATGTGATTAGTCAAAGAAATCGATAAAAAGAACTGTAGGTTATAATAACATGACTCAAAGTAAGGGTAAAAGGGATCCCTAAACTTTTCATAGAAAGTACCACTTCACTTCACTTAACACAAATTTTTCTCAGTGACACAACATCGTAAAGACATTCAGATATTGCAATAGGAGTTGCCCATTTTCCTTTTATTGGGTTTTCTCAAGAAAAAAAAGAGAAATCTGATTTTTCTCACAAACACTAGTCTCAAAATCAAACATGGATGATGTGCATTTCAAACATGGTGATCGCCACAAGTCAAAAGTTAACAACCTTGATTTATAAACATATTTCTGTTTGAGTGCATTACTTCAGACATCTATTACTATCAGCTTGAATTGCTAATACTCACGAGAATACTCAGTTAGTACAAAAACTGGTACATCCTTTTGGTTTTTGAAATATGGCTCAGCATAACCACCAATGAAAGCTGCTCAACTTTCTCCCACCTGTTTTATTTTCCGTATTTTTATTTATGATCATCGATAAACTGCACTGTTGTATTGTTTTAATACAATACAACTCTCACTGTTGTATTGTATTAAAACAATACAACAGTGAGAGTCCTCTGTTTTCGTGAGAACACTCTGGAGATCAACCAAAGCCTAACCTTTCGCAGGATAATTTGCTGTTAGAAAGGATGGTGTGTTGCAATGTCTCCCATGAGCAAACATACATTTCCTCCTGAATACACAGACAAGCACATCACTTCAGTGACAGGAAATGTGTACCATCTGTAGTGTCATGGATGAAGCCACATCACAAAGAAGACCGATAAATATTGTGCTGCTTTTAACAAGGCGTAGACAAAGGTAATGTATGTTTTCTTGCTGCTCACAATTGCTTTTCTCACAGAAAACTCAAACAAAAACAAAGAAAGATTTTCTCAAACATAATGTAATAAATTCAGATTGTAAGGGTGGGCATAAGGAAACATGCCTGTTTTACCCAAGAATTGGGTTACACTGGTTTTATTGGCTTGAAAAACAATGCTCACATAAATAGAAATTACAGGAAACTTTTACAGCCTCGTCCACATCATGAAGAAAGCATTCAACATCTGACGGTTGGACAGCTACAGACACAGCTGGGATTTATAAAGGAGCTAAGAAAGGTGCCTCTCTTCCCCCAGTGCAGCTTGCCAGATGGAAATGGTTAACTCCTCGAACATAGAAAATTCATCAGCGTGTTTTTTCCTTTTACTACGTTCTCTCAACAACGACTTGATTTAGCGCCAACGCTAATAACTATAACTGCTTCTTTGGACTATCTGCACGTGGAATTCAGTTAAGTCTCTAATAATTACGCAGATGTGCTCCTGCATATCTCAGTTCCTCCTCACTCAGCGCCCCTCATTGTGATGTTTTCAACACGTTATTTTCTTTCTGTTCCATTTTCAGTATCTCAATTACATCTGACTTAAAATGCAAGCTCGCACTAAAAGCATTCAAAGAAACCAAGGCTGCAGCAGCAGAACAGGGGCAGAAGGGAAGGTAGTTATTTTTTGGCTGATTTCTGTTAGAATAAATGAACAAATGTGAAATCAGAAAAATAATCTTTCCTCTTACAAGATGAGAGACAAAGGAAGATTTTAAAGAGTTTTTTTTTTAAATGGGAGTTTTCACAACAAGGAATCAAAAAATTAAAATGATTTTTTTGTGTTTGCCATAAGGTTTAGGAAATAAACAGCTTACAACATAAAGCAATATTATAACTTTAAATTTAAAATATTATAAATTTTAAATGATACTCTTTGCCATTTTCAATTTTAGTTGTCATTAACTTTGAGGTTTCTTTCTGGTCTTTCCACAGAACAAATCCTGTTAAAGCTACCAAGTTCACTCTCTATTTTTCTTTGTCATAAAATTGTTCTCCAAGTGCTTCTAAGTTTAACAGTCTCTCTTTGATGGAGGGAGACATTGATGAAGCTACTGCTGCCTTATAATATGTGTCCTCTTTGGTTTTCCACCAGTAAAAGTTCTCTATGGTCTGTATTTAACAGTGTCTCCTTCCTGAATAGAGACAGTGATGAAACTATTGCTGGCATTGACTTTCTTTTCTCTCCTTTTTTTCTTTTACATAGAAAGTACAATAGAAAAACATTCACACTACGCCTGTTCTCCTAGATGTCTCTCCCTGTAAAAGTAGCAGGTTTTTCTTTACTGTCAACACATTCTCTTTAGGATGAGGGATCACTGCCAAGTTGATGATTCAATATAATCAGCCAAGTTTCCTTTAACCTTTTACCAAATGGTATCACATGATCACCAAATTTGACTTTGTTGTGTTAGAATCTGTATTGAATTAGACTGGATGCAATTGGATCTAAATCTGTCAATATGTTTTTTAATTGTTTTGGAATATAACACAGATTTATCTGAATTGAATTTGAACTAACTTTGTTTTTGTTTGTTGGGATGAATTTAATCTGTTATATAAAGTGTGAAAAAGGAGATAGCATTTGTTGCTTACGATCAATGTTAGTGGTCAACCTTTGTAGCTGTACCCAAAGTACTTAGTCTTATTTCTCAATGAATTACTAATATTTTCTGAAAACTATGTTAAAACTTTCTTTGGTTTCATCAGCTACTGTTGCAAAGTGTCCATAAAGCACATAGCAGAGTCATCAAGAGAGCATAAAAACCATTACTTTTATATACATACATCGGTTATATAGGAGTACTTTCTGAGATTTAGATCGCAGGGAGGAGAGCAAATATGCTTTGTTGATGTTTTACGGAGATTAACTAAATCCATCCTGCTAATGGCGTCATAAGTTTTATTTCTGAATGTTGTTGTTTGGAAAGAACAACAAGTGTCGGAAGACTTCCTGAGCTTGAGACAAACTTCCTTGAGCATCCTGATAAATCTTTCCTGTGAATAAACAGGAAGCAAGTGATCTGCATTATTACAGAAGAAAGTGCCAAATCTCCATGGAATGAGGATCCTCTAAGAAATGTGCTGCAGTGATGTGACAAGAGACATTTATTATGAAATGGCTATTTCAGTCACAAGAGAAAACATTCTGCTGATGAATGGGATGTTGGCAGGGGGAGCATCTTAAAATGTGCAGTTTGTTAAACAGAGTTCAGTGTGTTTGTCAGTGAGTTTGAATCAACTCCATCCTGGTGATAGAGGAGGTCTCCAGATGCTTCCTGCAGCTGATTTTCTTACTTTGTATGAATCTGGGACCTTTATGTTATTGTTTTCCAGACTGGGTTGTGATAAAAACTGCATCTTACAAAGATAAAATTTTGGGTAATCCACCCATTGAAGGTCCTGTAGGATGCAGTCTTTGCAGGACTTACACAATGGAATAATGCAAGCTGTCGAATTTTCTTTGTGACAAAATTAGTTTGTTTCTAAAGGAAATAGAATTTGATAATGGTACCAACAGAGAGTTAAATCCAGATCTTTAAGCACTGGATTTAACTATAAAGTATAAAAAGACAAACGACTCTTACTTCTTACTATCTGACATTAAATCAGACTAAATGTTTTCTGTTTTAAATCAGTAAGGACCACAAAAAATATTTCTACAGCAAAACAAATGGAAACACTAGGAAATATCAAGGCAACACCTCAAGATGTTGAGTTGTTGCCAGGAAGTTTTGACTCAAGTGGGAATTACAGCTGGATATTAACCCCAAATTAGCTAGGAAGTGGTTAACTGACAATAAAATGAATGTTTAAGAGCAGCCATCCCAAATCCTGAATCTCGCATAGAAAATTTATGGGCAGCACTGGATGGGTTCATTCCAGCAAGGTTGCCTACAAACCTGACACAGTTACGTCAGTCCAGTGAGGAATTGCAGCAAACTATTGTGAGAAGCTTTAGAAAGGATGTTTGACCAATTTTGAAAGACTGGTTTTCCAAATATTTGAGAAAATGTATGCAAACTTATGATTTTTTCTGGATTTATGACAACTTTGGAAATCCTAACTAATCAAAAGTGGGTAAAATTTAGTCTAATTTAATGTCAGACAGTGAGAAAAAAAGGTTATGTCTTGTCATTTCATACAACACATTTGCAGTCTTGGGTTCAGCTGTAAATATTAACAACTGATTGTGTAGTAAAGTTGATCAGACTGACATCACTGTGCAACTGTCAGAAACTAAGAAACACTCAGCAACACTGTCTGTGTTTCCTCTGCAGTGGAAGAGGAAATCATGGCCAGGGAGACTCTTTCATTGTGGTCAGACTTGGCCACCCATTAAGTTGCCTTGCGGTGGCATCATGTGGCAGCACTGTGGCCAACAGGCTGCAGAAACATTCTGCCTAACAAGCTGCCAAAATCAACAATTCATCAAATCTGCACAACCTCTGATCAGGTTCAGGAAGCAGAATAATGAATTTGCCATGGCAACAAAATACAGTTTGTTTAATGAGCTGCCTCACCAGAGGTAAAAACCTGACTTGTAGCTTTTATGCACATAAAAGAAATGAGACATCTGACTTGTAGCTAAAGCCTGTGCTCTGCCTTGAAGAAGAGTCTCGTGTTCTTGCTGGCACGACCATGTAAGGAAATCCTGATGAAAACGTTAGCTGTGCTAAAATTAACCCAAACGGTGCCTCTTTAGTATCCTGAATATATTACAAACATTAAAACTTGCAGCCAAAACATTTAGCTGAACCTATTTTTGTCAGTGTTAATGACATCCTCTGCTTGATTTATTATCACAGTGACTAGCTCTAGTGCTGTTTTTCACATTTTTCAACCCATTCTTCATAAAGAGCTGCTTGACTTTCTGCCATGTGAAACAGAGGACAGCTGGATTTGATTACCTTTCCGCTATATACTTTCACTGGATTGGCTCTCTTGGCCTGAGCTGAATGAAACAAGGAGGGGGGGCTAGCATCAAGGGAATTGCATGTTTGAGTTAAAGATGAAAACAAAAAGAGCAGTGTGACTGTCGCTCAGGGATGTCAAAACGTGCAGAGGCTCTGTGACTTTTTGGTGCCATTGGAGAGCGTTTGGGAAGCGGCGACAGGAACTCCTCCTTTACGTTTCTCTCCTGAGTTTCCTGTTTGTCTGCAGACTGCAGACTGGGGTCAAACGGTGAGTGTAGCTGATATTCCACATTAACTTCAGCTTACTATGATGAGCAGGTTTGTGGATTTTATGTGAGAATGCAGGTCAAATACAATACAGTAATCTGTCAACCACACAAACGTGCAGGAGTCCAGGGGCCTCGTGAACAGGCTGACTATGTGCACAAAAATGTGTTTTATGTCCTTTTCCACACAAACATTGAGTTGTCTCTGCTGAGTAGCTGAGAATGAAAAAGTGTGCAAACCCACACCAACTTCAGAGCTATTAACCTCTCCAAAGCTCTGAGCAATTTCTTAGATAGTACTCCTTATATGTTTATTAATTTATTCAATAAACGTATAAGTTTCACATAAGGTGCAAGTGCAACTAACCAACATTGTTGTGATCTGTTGATTCATTCATTGTGCTTCCCAACATACTTTGAAACTGAATACAACATAGCAGATTGGGTGGCTTTGTGGGTAAATTAATTTACTTGTTCTAGTATTAATTTCTCTGATTCACTGAGTTCGGCAGCACGTTGCTATAGTTGGTAGCAATGTTGCCTTGCAGAGAGAAGTTGCTGAATTTGAGTCCAAGCCGTGGCCTTTCTGCATGGAGTTTTTTATGTTCTCCCTTTTGACATATGGGTTGTCTTTGGGTTGGATCAATTGGGCCCACTAAATTGCACATAAATGGGTGTAGAACACAGTGGAGGCCCATTGTTTGTCATGTGTGTCTTTGTATTGTCAAAGACAACAGCTGCATCATATTGTCTTCAAGAAATCATGATTCAGAAATGATTAAATGAGTTATTTGTTATTTTTTGCTGGTTAAACTGCAGTTTCAGACAACCAAACCCCTAAGTGGCTCTGTGTTCACTGTAGTTATGTGAATAAACACATACAAGAAGTTTGAAATGAAAGTAAACGCACACTCTACTCCAGTACAAAGTCCATGCAAAGGTTTGTACATTACGCCATGGATCTTCTAAAGTTAAACTTCACATCCTTTAATACTATTATTTTGCATAAAACTCTAAAATAGAATCTGAATCAATAATAAAAACTCACTGAAACGGAGAGCTGGGGTAGTCATCTCTGCATCAAAGTGCTATAGTTTATATTACTAACAAATAAGCAAAAGTCTCAGTAAATAAATTTAGGGTCATTTTAAAGGTGAATCTTATTTCACAAAATATAATTGTGACTATCTCTGGTTTTTAAAAATCTCATGCACAAAACTGCAGAAAAGATTTTCATCTGTATGAGAGCAGAAAGGACATCCCATCCCCATCGAGGCCTCTGGAGCAGCCGCGGTCATTCGAACAAAGTTTACTGGACTTTTAAATACTCCAGTAGTGCGATAACAAATGTTAGGAAGACATGAGATATGCATGCTGGACACTGGTGTAATGTAGGTCAGTGGAAAGTGGGATAGGATGCCTTTCCAGCTAAATAAAACAGACAACTGTTAGAGGGAGGGCTCTGACTGCTTATTTTAACTCCTATTCAGAGGCTGCGAAGCATCTACAGTGTGGCGCTAAACTTCTCCTGACCACAAATGGAGCTGGCTCCTGGCAGGATTTCAAGGCTCACGTGGGCTTGGCTGTAATGGGTCTACTGGAGTAAGAACACACATGATGATGGATGAACAATCAAAGACGCAAACACGAACAGAGCATTTAACAAAGCACTGCTTACAAGCTATTTGCTAAGACGAGCAATAAATCAAGACCAAGTGAACTGAAACCAAACACTACCTGACTCAAGGAATTATGAATGCTTTACAAGTTGTAGTTAAATATATATCACAATGTAATGTTGACATAACACCTGTTACACTTTAAATCTGTGCGCATGTACGTCCTGCACTCGTCATGCAGTGGAGCTTGCATGCATGAAAAAGTTAAATATAGAGCATAAACTGAATACTTTTCTAAATTCATTCAGTTTGCTGCCAGCTAATTCAATTACGGTCAGTATAAAAGGTAAATATCTGTCTCCTGCTCTGTTTTTCTTCACAAAAGCTGAAAATTATGTCAGATTTAAAAAGTAAGCCAATACATAATATGACATTTTTTTGTGAGTCTGAACTATTTGAGGGTGTTTTAACACAATACGGTTAAAGAGGAGTTGTTACCAAAGATCTAAGGGAAGCAACTGTGGCTCATTAATTATCATGGTATTATTAAACAGTTTTAAGTTCCTCACCCTACAGAAAAAATAAAATTAAGATTTATTTATAAGAGAAAAAGAGCTAGATAATCCATCATGTTAATTTAGAGGCTCAGAAAAGTTACAAAACCCCAAAGAGCCACATCTCTATCTCCAAAGGGCTTATTTTGTACAAATGTACACGACAATTACAAAAAACAAAAACTAAACTTGTTTAGGGAGTACTATTTAACTGACAGATTTGCTTAAGTTTGCAAAGTTTTATCTAGACAAAAAACATAGAACTTTATAGCGAATGTCTAGAGCATATATGGGGTTGTTTTGCAGCCAGAAGCAGATAAAAATGTTGCAGAGGAATCTTCAGAGCTCAGCATAAATGACGACTCACTAACGTTCATAAACTGAAGCAAGCCACATGAAATGAAGAACAGGCCAAACCTCCTCCAAAGCCATACAAGATAACAAAACACATATGGCAATTATTGTATCTTTATACAATTAAAAAGGCTCTACAAGCTACTGAATCATGGGGTGGTTTCAGTCTTTCCACATACTGCTTAGGTTTGCAAACACCACATAAAGAAATTTAAAAGCAGATATAACTTATTCCAACAATGAAGTACTATGGTGGAGAGCTGATGATCTGGGTTCGTTTTGCAGCCAAAAAACACACTGAATTAAATGAGCACCACTCTGTATAACAAAATATTTTAGAGCCTAATGTTAGTTCACCTTTTCGAAAGCGTAACACAGCTCTCGCAAATGCCTGCTCAAAACATGGACCTGAAATTTTGTAAAATAGCTTTGCACAAACTATTCTAACAACTGAAGAAATAATACACATTCTGATGAGTTGATCAAACTTTCTCTAAAGATAACGTCATAAAAATTACAACACTGAATTACTTCGTGTTTAGTTACATTACATTCAAAAATACTTTATTAATTCCAAAGGGAAAATAAAATGTTTAACTTAATTAACAATTTCTGGGAACTTCTCTCCTCTGCAAAATGTTAGAGGCATGTCTAATACGCGTTATGTTATTACGTTTTTCAGCTCCAGTTTCCATTTTAATACTGTTCATGCAACAAATATTCAACTATTTTACTATGATGGACTTTGTCTGCCTCAATAAGACGAGACACAATACCTGAAACTTATAACAAGCCTACGGTACAAAATTACTAAACACACTTCAAACAACAAAAATCCTGCCTAAATCCAGGGATTGGCTTTTAAATGATTATTTTCTCCATCTCATGAACACTTCTGGCTATCTGAACGTCTCATAGTCCTTGACTGTTTTTTACAGTCTCATTGAAAGTCTGCATGTAGTTTATTCCGCTAAAAATAACCAAACAAAGGCCATCTGGAGGGTTAGTATGCTGTTAGTCATTGCCAAAGAAAACATATTTAAAGTGATCAACATGAAAGACTGGTGTATTAGGAAGAATGACTCCTGAAAAATGTTGGACGCTAAATGCATTAGCTGTGCTCTGAGCAAGTCTGGTCCTGCCCTGGACTTCTCAGGATGATTTACTGGCGGGCAGATCCGGGATTTTGCATCATTTCAGATAAAATGAGCGTATCTACTGAATGCACACAACTTTGACTCATGAAGTTTGGGTTCTGGCTGATAAACATATTTCCAGTACTTTATGCTAGAGACTTTTCTAGAGAAATTATGTCTGATAATTGGCTAAACAAACTCACTCTTATCTTGTACGGTCATTTTCATTCCCCAACTGAAAGAAAGGTTTTTTATCCTGTTCCTTTACAGCACACCTCTCTGATAGGCTGCTTTAATCTGATAAACTAACCTCTGTGAGCCTATCAAGCATCAGCACACAGTGTTTGCTAACTACCTATACTTTGTGGAGGTGGTTGTGTCTGAATATCGACTGGTTAAAGACAATGACCTGGAAAAACCCAAAATGTTTTCAACAATTATTAGGTGAGATTCTGAAAACTCGTTTTGAGTGACTCGAACCATCCATGTACACTTTATAATTATTGATAAAAAGTACCTAAAAGATTATTAATTTTAAATAAAAGTAAATTAATCTCAGTTTGAACAAACCAACTTTTTATTTAAGTAAAGAAAAAGGATTACTGACGCAGCACCTAAAGTCACCCCCTATAATATCTATAAAATAAATATTTTTAAAACATTTCAAATGAGACATTACTTTTTTAATTTTATTGGATCATCTTTAAGGTTTTACTTAGTAATTCATATATTCCAGTTTGCTATAGCAGTTTTTTTCTGATTTTATTCTAGAGTTGAGGCTTGGTGAGTTTTAGCCTGTTGTGTTTTACTGAGCTTTACATCTGCCTTCGGTCAGTTCAGCTCAACTAATCACCAGTTCACAAGACAAACAGATTTAAACTATATATAGAAAATAAACTGGACCATATTTTACACTATTCAATGTTCAGACAGTGCTGATAGCTTTAACTTATAATGCTAATTGATAAAATAATTAGATTAAAGGAAATCCACTTGATCTTTGCTGAAATCTTTCCTATTCTGCAAGTATGTGGCGACAGTGAAAAGGAAAAACTCACTTTTAACAGGAAGAAATCTTCAGATCTCTCAGTGTGAGCGGCCATCTTTGCCACCTACTGGGAAGCGTAATTAACCTTTTCACCTTTTTTTAGTAGTGATACATCTTTGTAGAAGGTTGCAATGTTGCTGACAAAGCAGCTAAATATGCTACTATATATAATCATAGGCCAGAGAATAAGGTGTTGTTTTTACTTTGGTTTAAAAATGTAGCAAAGTTTCAGACTCTGCTTCATTAATATTCATTCATATTTTCTTCTTCAAAAATCCTGTAGCTTCTGTGAATCTTCACAGGTAATATAAAGGTATGGATGGCCGAATGGACAGAGGAGCTGACGGTCGGCCCAGCAGCGTTCCTCACATATCAGCGCTCGAGCAATCAACCCTGACGTGAGTTTTCCATCGGCGGCGCCAGCATACTGTTACAGTTGACACAACAGCAGCCGAGCACCCTGCTGAGAACGGCAGGCTCAGCCTAGCGAGTTTCATGTATGTTTTTGTTTGAGAACAGGATGAGGTGGGAGCGCGATCCCCCCGCCCCGATCCTGGAGGATGCAGTCCGGCTACCAGCTGGTTTCCATTAGCATAACTCTTCTGAGGAATGGCAGGTCTGGCTCATGTGGGCAGGAGTAAGAGGAGGCAGATGATACTGGAGCGTCTTTCAGAGCGGCGCCGGATCATCTGTGATTGTGGTGAATTTTTAGCTTTCATTTAAAGATTAGGGCTAAACCCATACAGTTTAAAGACAGAAAAATTCATGTCAGGAAAATTATCATGCTGAGACATAATTTTTGGTCTTGTTTGTGCACATGTATTCTGTAAATAGTCGGTTAAAGTTGCAATCTTTGTACCACACCTCCAATTCTGTGGTTTCACAATTTTTGTTATGTCTGTTGTTATGTCTGTGTTCTGCAGCTTTGGTGGAGTCAGTGGGAAATCTAGCATAAAACAACTGTATCATAAATTTATGCTCCATTTAAACATCAGCAAAGCAAGTCAAAACTACTTCAGATTTCACAACTATAGAGGATTTATCATCTGCAAATCTAAATATCAACTTAGTGTGACAGAAATAGTTTAACATTCCTGAGGATGCTCTTATCTGCTTTCTTCTCCAGGTACACAAGAAAATCAAAACCACTCAGCCTCCATATGAGGCAGGTGCCTGATGAAGTTTAGCATGAAGACTGACAAACAGGAGGAAACGCGTAGCCTTGCACTTCTTCGGTGTAATAAAATCTGCCTACCTGCGCCTCTAGAAAGGGCTAAAGCTGTTTTTAAGGTATGAGTAGTCCTGCTTTTCATTACCAGCATCAGACTCTATTTTCATCAGGCAACTTTAGAGCCTAAACTAACCAAAAAGAAAAGTAAAACAAAGTTCATCCCAAGAGTAATATGCGCCCTGAAGGGCTGCTCTTTAAAGCAGAAGTGTGTTTATCTCACACAGTGAGAGAGATGCCACAGATATGTGGCAGCTTCAAGCGATTACTCAGCCATACTTTGCTTGGCCACCCACAAACCTGAAGATATTTGGTTCAAGTGTTGAAATGAGTGACTTACTTTGTGGAGAAATATACCACTTACAATTGTATATATAATGTTAAAACTAAGTTTGCTGTGGCTCACAAAAGTGTTCACACCTGTGCATATTTTTCTACATTTTCTGGCAATTCAATAAAAAACTACAATCTATTTTATTGAGATATTACATGACGAACCAACCATGTCGGTTTACATGTTTAACCAACACAGAAGTGGCAGGAAAATAATAAGTTAATATTGAAAATTGGCATCCATTAATCACTCTAGAGTCAACAATTTGAATAACTATCTTTTGCTAGTCCATCAGAACACAGAAACTCAAATGGAATAAGACAATCATGGACACACACAGTCCTCCACCTCAGGGCATGCTTAGCCAAACATTTTAACTTAACATTATTGTTTCTGGACTGGTGGAAGTACTCAAAGAGAACCAACATAGACAGTGGAAGAACATTCAAACTTCATGCAGAAAGCCCTCTAGTCTCTAAAAGTAGTTGGTTGCACTGGATTCTAAAAGTTTCAATAAAATACACTTCTACATTTGTGGTGTGAACAAAAACAAACAAACAAATAAACAACTAAAATTTTTAAATAAATGAATAGTTTTAGAGGTGGCAAAAATATATATTTCATTGTGAAATGTCAGATTTTAAAGTTCAGCACCATCTCAGTTTGGACACAAACCATGAATGACCTCACAGGATAAACAGCTTTTGCTGGAGCTGGTTTAAGTAGCCGGAACGCTTGAAGAATGAGATGAGAGAGCATTAATGACAGCCCCGCTCAGCTGGGGGCTCTGCCTCCCACAGTGAACAAGCCTGAAGACCCCCATTAGAAACGGCGGTGAAATTTACAGGCCTCGTACCGGAGGAGCTGATACATGGATGATGCCCTTAGGATGCGGACTCTCCCTGTAGCCACAAGACTAAGTCATAGAAAAACACAATAGCATGACTATGCAACAACAAAGGAGAGTCTGTTTCCTGTTTCTCCAGGCTCACACTTGAGCTGAAAGGTTTCAGGGATCATCAAGCTCCTGACTGCTACCTTTAACCCAACCCAGCAGGGTGACACAAATAGCTTCTCAGCACATGACTGCTTATATGCGGCAGTAAATTCTCCAAACACCATGAGTAATGCTGTTACTCCCACTTTATGCATGTGTTTTCCCCTATTTCACTCACAAAAAACATCTGGATATAAAACAACAGCTCTAAAAACTCCATCCCAAAAAACCTGTTTAATTAAATAAACGATCTCATATTCCAATTCAATTCCAGTGGAGCTGTCAGGGTAAAGTAGGAGCAGGTGAGACATCAGCTGAGTAAAGGTTAAACACAACCTAAGCGTACCTTAACGTAGGCGGTGTAGCGCTGGCACTTCTCTCTGTTGATTTCCAGGCTCAGCTGCTGGTTCATTTGGCTGATCTGAGATCCAGTTTGAGTGAAATAAATCCTGGAAGGCTGGCTTTTCTGTCGCTTATCCACATCAGCAGTCAGGTTGTACAACAACTCTGAGAAATGGCAGAAGCACAGTCACACATAACATTAGCTTAAAAACATTGCCAGTTGAGTACAGACAGTCCTGAGAAACACTTTAAATATGCATGGTTTGGTTTTCTGCTCGTTGCCAGCAGAACATGGGAAAAAGTAAATTATTGCTTATTGGAAGCAAATTAAAGAAAATGAGTCATAGGGGAAGACGGAAACATTTTTGGTCAAATCATCATGTAGAGCTTTAATGTAAGAGGATGACTGCTGCTCGCAAAATGAAAACAGGAGCAATATTTCAGTTTGTTTAAAGCAGTTTATCATAGTTCTTTAATTAACATGGCAGATAAAGATATGAATTATAGCCAAGTTGCAGTTTTTATTAGAAATAGTTCAGAACAGAGATTCTCCAGCTGCTGGAGCAGAACTGAAATGTTCTTACAGTGAAAATGAAAGTATTTATATCCTCTTATTGCAATTATTGTTACATTACAAATATAAGCTACAACCCACATGATGATGCTGCCACAATCATGTTTCACATTAGGGATGGTGTGTTCAGGGTGACGTACAGAGTACGTTTTCTCCAATATGCAAGGTTTTCCATATGGGCCAAAAAGTTTGATTTTAGTTTCATCATGACATTCACTGCAAAAACACAAAACTCAACTTAGTTCAAATATCTTAGTACAGTTGAAATAAGGCAAAAATAACTTTTCAGCTTGTTTGAAGTAAATAATTAATTAATATTGATTTATAAAAAAGCGTATAACACAGACACTGACAGACTATTTCATGTATAACAAGAAATTTTTCCCTTTAGTGAAACAATCTGTCAGTGAAACTAATACTTTTTAAATCAATATCGAAGCATTATTTGCTTAAAACAACCTCCTGTATTTTTCTGACGATGTACTTGTAATTTAGTTTTGTCCTATTTTAAGTGTACAGATATTTCCACCAGAAACTAAACCAAAAATACTTGGCAAGATTTTGTATTTTTGTGGTTTTCCTCATGTTTTCTGTGTCCCTTACAAACTGCAAACAGGACATTTTGTGGCTTTCTTTTAACAATTCTTTCCTTTCTGAGACTATTCCATAAAAGCGATATTTGGCAGGTGCAAGGCCAGTACTTTTCCTATTTTTTCCAGCCTAAACATTTTTAGTGCAACTTCTCCAAAGTAACCATGCTTCCTTGCTCAGGCTGTCAGCTTAGATTGAAGGTGATTTTTTTTTTTGGTGAGGGTCGTGCGGGGGTTGTTGTTGTGCTATGCTCTTTCCATTTTTTTTGAGGTGGAATATTTAATGCAATGCTTTAAACTTCTCAAAACTTTATCCCTGACCTGCCTGCTGTGTCCCTTGGTCTTCATGACATTGTTTGTTGACTATTGTTCTTTAAATATACTCATACCTTTTAAATAACATCACCCTAGATTTTATCTAGGGCAGGCATGTCCAAAGTCCGGCCCGGGGGCCAATCACGGCCCGCGGTCAGATTTCATACGGCCCGCAGCTTCAGTTTTATAATGTATTATTTATGGCCCGCCTGCACTGTGAAACAGAATAAATAAATCATAAAACTTGAAACTGTAATTCCTCCTTTCACCAAATGGTGGCAGCACCACTTTAATACTATCAGTGCGTCCGTGCAGCGAACCCCTCTCCACTCATTTCTGCCACTGCAAAGAAAACGAGGAAAGCTTACAGTGAGGGCCACCGCTTTCAAGAGAGATGGGAATTATAATACTTCACTGAAAATCAAGGCAATTGTGCTTGTCTAATTTGTGAGACGGTTGCCTTGTTTAAGGATTTCAACGTAAAGAGACACTACCAGACTAAACATGCTAACTCATACAACAAGCTAACAGGAAGTGACCGTGCTGAAAAACTGAAGCAGCTCCAAGCTGCACTGGCATCACAACAGCGATTCTTCACGCGGACCTGTGAGTCAAAAGAAAATACCACCAAAGCAAGCTACGAAGTGGCCATGTTAATAGCTAAACATGGCAAACCTTTTACTGAAGGTACATTTATCAAAGACTGTGTTATGAAAATGGTGGAGAACATTTTGCCCTGAGAAGAAGCAAGAATTTGAGAAAAATGTTTGCCTGGCACGTAACAGTGTGGCTCTGAGAGTTGAGGACATGAAACTGAGTGTTTTGAACGGCAACGTCTGTCACTATCAGTAGTGAAGAGCCAAAAAAACATTTATGCACTTGGATTTATGGCACTTATTTTTATTAAACTCTTGAGTAAGATTTGGTTATGAACCTGTAGATGTGACAAACTATTACTTTCTGAAAGATATTGTAAATGACAAGAGCAAAATTAACTTGTTTTAAGATTTAATAATAACAGACAACTTTGCATTACTTATAACTCCTGTTTAAAATGTTCTTGAGGCAAAGATATTTTTAAACTCATGTAAATTTAAGGTATTTCATACAGTTTGTTCAATGTTATCTGACTCTCCAGATATGAAAGAAAAGCAGAATTTGGGTTTTTAGAGTTGTTCTCATCTGCCTGAGTGGCTTATATTTGGTTATTTTGTCATTTGAAAAATAAATATAATTGTGACAATGAAAATTGTGTATTTGCATGAAACTTTTGCAGTTAAAAAATGTCCAGGGCGTGCCGTGGTGGCGTAGGGCGACCCGTATTTGGAGGCCTTGAGTCCTCGACGCGGCCGTCGCGGGTTCGATTCCTGGACCCGGTGACATTTGCCGCATGTCTTCCCCCCTCTCCTTCCCTGTTTCCTGTCAGCCTACTGTCACATAAGGGACACTAGAGCCCACAAAAGACCCCCTGGAGGGGTAAAAAAAAAAAAATCAAAAAATGTCCGAACAAACTATTGGCCCCCGGGCATCTTCACTTGATCAAATCTGGCCCTCTTTGCAAAAAGTTTGGACACCCCTGATCTAGGGGGTATTTCCCTTCAGCTTTACAATTTTGAGCTATTTTTTAAATACTTTTGCAGGCCACTGTTTCCATCCCTTGGATACAGGAGGAGCAACATGAGATCTATTTGAAGGATTGAAGCCATGAGGATGATGTAAAATTTGCTAATGTTTCTGGGAAAACCATATATGGACCTTTGGCCTTTTAGAAACAGTTTCTCTGAATGAATAAGCCTCATTCTGCAGTAATTTTCCCATGGGGTGTCATACTGGTAAAACAGTGGGAGGGGTAGTAAACACACCCAATTCGGACCAAACTAAGCTTTCTGTTTCCGTTATCCAACAGAGCGAATGCCATGAGCTCATTCCAGAGGCGGTGCAGGAAGGTTTCACTCTGGGAGTCACCGAGCACACAGTGCTTCACTTTCCATGGTGACGGCCAGATGGGTAAACAGAGAGGCTTTCTTTCTCCTGTCCAGCCAGGACAGTGTCATTATGCAACCAAAGGGCTGCTGCTCCCCTTGGGGGAGGCTGTGAGTGACCACACCCAAACACTGGAACAGGACTGCATCTCAGCTGTCATCAGGCACACCCAAGAACATGTAAGCAAAAGGTTGATCGGTACAAACACTGGGCAAACTCAAAGTCCGCCATAGGCAAGTAACTTAGTCTTCAAGGAAGTGATTTTCAAGGCAAATTTCCCTTTCTGCTGCACCTAACAAGACAGATTTCATTACGATGTTACATTTGGTTAATGTAATGTTATATTTGGTTACATTTGCGTACTTTCTAAACATAAAGCTGATGAACATACTTTATGTTTGTCATAGAACAATAGAATTTCATATTTAATAATGACTTTTCAAAGCATTTGAAGTGCTAACAATAATTATTGTAATTAAGCCAGATGAATAAGTCTTGAATATAATTGTCAAAAAATCAGTCTCCTCCACCTTCTCCCTATTGCTGTCTGAAGAAATGCACCGTTCCCGATCAAAAACAACCAATCAGAGCCAGGACAAACATCTTGGGGCTTTCAATCAACTCGCTCCGAAAATGTGCTAATGGCGGAGAAACAACTTACCGTTACAGGGAAACAGTTTATTCGGTGTCATCAGTGGCTGTGCTAACTAGTCTGAGAATTTATGACAATCTACGCAAGCTACAGTGTAGCACAGAGCAAGGGGGACCAGGGAGAGGATGAGGAGGGTGATTGACTAACCCTGGCCCCTGGCTCTGATTGGTTGTTTCTAGGTAGCACTGGGAGAAATCAGAAGTACTCGTTTATTCATAGATTATGTGTTTCATGCCGTACTGTCACAATATAGAGACAGATTTAACAAATATGTACAAAAATATTTTTTTTATAAAACTTAAATACACCAGATTTAAAGAGATAAATGTTGATGGACGGATGGGTTTCTTTAACCTCTTGTATCATAATCAGCTCATTTTTTACTCATTTTAAAACTTCTTCCATCTTTCCCTCTCGTCAGAATTATTCACCTATTTCTCCAGGCACCTCTCTCCCCCTGAAGTGCATGCAGACAGTGATGTTGAAGCAGTTCAGATTCTGGTGACCTTCGTGGCACTGCGGCACAGAGATGTTGATGGAGACGGGCAGGAAGATGGAGACATCCACTGTAATGACAGGCCGCGACCTGCGACCACACAAACCCAGACAGAAACACCGTGTGGGAGAAACCATTCATTTAAACCACTGTGAGGAAGAGAAAGAATCACTATTTAGGTTTTCATAGGTAGAGAACTCACCTCAGCAGAACCACACTGTCTGCCATAAAAGCTCCAATGGTGACATCTGCAGCAAAGACATGATAGATTTTGAAAAACCATTAAGAAGACATGACGCTCATGCAACATCAGCAGTGTTTACACCTGCAAATTCTAAAACAATGCACAAACCGAGGCCTTCCAATGTCATGCAGGCTCAGTCTATCAGCAATGGAATGCAGTAAACAACATGCTTTCTGTCAGTCACGGGGCGGAAATATGCTATTGTTGATTCCAAGAAACTACAAATGTTAAACAGAAAAACAAGAAATTGATCCGTTTCGTTTTTGTTTTTGCATCTGTGGATGGGGAAGCTGTACCTGCATATCCATTCCCGTCCATGTCCACTTTACCGGAGATGGACTGGCCGAACATCTGCAGCCCGGGGCTGACGCTGCGCCCAGATAGTTTCTGAAACAAATGATGCCGAATTTTAAATAACAACATATGAACCAACATACTTAAAGAGACTGTGCTTCATATGTTTTCAGTAGGTTTTTCAGAAGTGAAAGCTAACACATTAATGTTCAAGAAAAAGATTGCAACAGAGTCAAGAGTATTCATACACAGAAGAAAAGTCCATGTGTTTTATTGGGATTTTATGACCAATACACATGATTTTTCCAAACAATGGTGAAATTTGGTGTGTATTTGGATTTAGTCCACTTGTGTCTACACTTTGTAGAACCTGGTGCAATTCTCTTTCCACTTCTAGACTGTACTTTTTGTTTATTCCTCTTTGCAAAATAGCTCAAGCAATGGACGAAGCTCAATTAAGTAATTTATAAGTCTGGACTTTGACTAGGTCTTCATAACAAGTGAATATGCTTTAATCTAAAAATTATTGTTTCCCAACTACACACTGTGTTGTAGGTGTTTCATTGCTTCAGTACACCTGATCTCAATTGATGTTTTGTTCTGAACTGTGGTCATCTGAATTGGGTGTGTTGAAGTAGGGAAGCATCTAAATCATGCAGAGCAGTGCGCCTTGGGGACTAGAGTTGAGAAACATCGGCATAAACCATTCTTTTGAAACTCTGGTTATATGTTTAGGCTCTTTGTCCAACTGGAAGATGAAAATCCACTCCAGTGTAAAGCCTCTAGCAGGTTTTCTTCTTCATTGGTGTACTCAGAGAAACATGCAAAGGTCAATTTTGGTCTCATCTGACCAATGGAACTTCTTTCCCATGTTTGCTGTGTGATCTACATGGCTTGGAAAAAACAGGAAATGGATAGCTTCATAGCTTTCATTTACCACTTTTACATAAAAACCTAATTTGTGAAGGGATCAACTAATAGTTACCCTAGAGCTCTGCAGCTCCTTGAGAATTATGTTGGCTGTTTTAATGTTCTCTAATAAACATTTGAAATCTTTAGAGAATTAATTTATGCTGACATCAAAATAAAAAAAGGTAGTCAATTTACTGAAACTGAAGTTGGATGAATAAATTTAACCTGGGGGTATACATAACAAACAAATGCATGCCAAACTGTTCAGCTTTTTATTTTCCTGCAATTTAAAAAATATCCATTATTTTGTTTTAGTCTATTAAATAAAAAAAACATTAAAGTTTGTGTTTATATGGGAATAATCTTGATAGTTTTGAGAAGCACTGCACAATTTTAAATAATCAAATTGCATTGGTGGAAAAGATGTGTAAGTGGTTTGGTGAAAAGTTTTAGTAACCCAGATTTTTCTTGTAATTAAAAGAGGCAGAGGAGGTACGTCAAGAAGCATTTTTAGGGATGGGGTTCTTTTGAAACAAAGACCCTGAAATGGTAAAAAGGATTACACCTTATGACTTGAAAGCACAAAAAATACACCATTGCCTACAGGGGTACGCAGTGGTGTACAGAGTGGACAAAAAGACAAAAATCTTGGTTTAAAAATGCATTTAGCCTCCCAAATGTGGTCAAAATGAATGAGTTCTCCTCATTTTTCAGGAGCTGTGTGGGTCTAACATGTAATCCTGAGGCTAAACTACCACCTGCAAAGTCACCATTCATCACTCAGCTATTAACAAGCAATCAAAGGCAGCCATATGGTCCTAATCAGAATAGTTCAAAGTGTGCATGACTAAAGCCATAAAAACACAGAAATGTAGAAACAAGAAAAAACTGATTAGATGATAACATTACGTCATGTGAGAATCAAATCTATTTACCATTGAGTATTTTCTGGTGATTCCTGTGGCGTCTCCGTGGTAGATATACACCGCTCCACCATAGTCGTCCTCTTTCGGTGCTCCTATGGCAACATCTGAGGAGACAAATAGGGAGAAAGTTATGTTAAAAGTTGACCTTTTTAACTGGGGCTTGATGAAACAGTGCATGTGTTTGTGAATGTACAAATATTTCATTAACCCCCTGTTTACGTTTAGCTGGCATGTGCATGGGAAACAAGCTCTAAAAAAAGTCAAACAAGTAAAAGACAATTAAGCACTCTTAGGGACTATAAAACTTGTGCGACCCCTGAGAATGTGGAAACAAGGCTATTAAGTTCTGGCAAATTCACTGAAATGCTCTCATCAGCTTATTTTAGCAGAAAGTCCATATTTCGAGTTCCTCTTATAAACCAAAACACTTCCATACAAATTGGTGCTGCGTACCAGGCAGAAATGGAAGAAGAGACATTACGCAAAAGCTAATTTAGTGTATGGAGACGAAATTAAACCCTGTTGGCAATGGTTTTACGGTAGCTCTTTAAAATTAAATGGCAGCAGTTAAGTTGTAAATAATTATCTGTCAGTCAACAAGCACATCTGGCTCTTTCCCACAATGTGAGAGTGATGAGCTACAGAATGAGTTATAATTCACTGCTGCCATCTTTCGCTGTGCACAAACACACCCTCTGGTGCCAGGCTGCAAGCCTTGAGGCATATCTCCCACAGAGATGAAACCAGGCAGAAGCTTCCAGCCGTGAGCGAGCGATGGATGCCAAGCAGGGTTCTTTTGTAGCCAAACCGAGCAAGTGCCAAGAAAACAAACAGCGCAACGGTATGTGGCTAAGTGTTAGCGGAGAAATGGTTTTGTGTCTGCATGGATGAGTGCACAGAAGGGTGAGGAAAGTCAGCGCACTGAAAACATTTGGGGTAATTTAGACAAAATATCTGAAAATGACTGGTTTTACTGCACCTACTTAACATGTCAACCAACAATGCTGTGATAATGAACTTGACTTCGGAGTAATGTCACTCTGTGTTGAATTCAAGGGGTTGCAATTGTGGTTGGCTTTTATAAGCAACTTAAGATGATCTGAAGATTAGACATTGTTGAGTCTCACAAAAGCATTCCCACCACTTGAACTGTTGTCACTTTTGTCAAAGGATTACCATAAACACCATCTGTTTTATTGAGATTTTGTGTAGTAGACCAACAAAAACGACTCAATAATTGTGGAGTGGAAGGAAAATGACACTTGTTTTAGTACCATCTATTACTGCAGTGACAGCTACAAGACTTTCTGGGTCTATCTATACCAGCTTTCCATACCTAAAGAATTACATTTCCTCATTATAGTTGAAAAATAGATGAAAGGGAACATATCATGCAAAATTCACACATTTCATGTTTTTGTGCTTGCTCTCATTTGGGTCTCAATTGCTTCAAATCATCCTAATGAGTTTATCAATGAGTTAATGTTTTTTGGTGTCAGGAAAAAGAGACATTTCAAAAACGTCCCAATTGTCCAAATGCTCCAGCAAGTTTGGTCAGCTGGTTTGTACAATTCAATTCAATTTAGTTTGTTTATACAGCACCAAATCACTGCAAATGTCTCAAAGCGCTTGACAAAAAAAAAAAAAAAAAAATCATTGGCACTGACAGTAGCTGCTGGAAAAGACAAGCGTTTTGTTGACTTACAATTTTAAAACCACTTGCTGTATTCTTGTTGGTTGTGCAGCAGGCTCCACTTCTGCTTTTCAAAGGTGTACCATTGTATAGTTGGGCAACCGTTTGCTGCTATTTTTATGCACTAGTGTAAATGTTGAGTTGAAGGTTGTTGGCCAGCAGAAGCTTATTTGGATTTAAAGTGACAAGAGGCCCTAAAACAGCTCATTGTGAAAGGAAAATAAGTAAAACTGAGCAGATAATCTAATTACCTAAGAATGATTTTGAGCAAAGAACTTTATGAACATATCCTAACCTGTTCAATGAATCATAATAGGTCACCTTTAAGAGTCCACCATTAAAATAACTGATTACAGCAACAGTTCAAAGTTATAAAATGAGCATGATATGAACAAACCGATAAAAAAAAGCCTGTAGTGGTGCTAAGTGTAAATAATAAAATACCAATAAAATACAATCAAGCTTGAGGTTGCCACATGACAAAATGTGAAAGAGTTCAGTAGAAGTTCTCATAGAAGTACAAGTACTTCTACAAGACAAAGTAGATCATATTTTTGTGTTTATTTCATCCAAATACACGACCGGTACCAGAGTTTGGTCTACATTTCAGTAAGTCTGGCTTATTTCCGGTGAGAGTTGGACTCTATCAAGGTTGTCACCAATTCTATTCATAACCTTTATAGACAGAATTTCTAGGTGTTGAGGGGATCCATTTTGGTGGCCTCAGGATCGGGTCAGGCCCTGATCTCCAGCACTGTGTACCTGAGTATGAAGCTGCTGGGATGAAAGTCAGAACCGCCAAAACCAATACCATGGTCTAGAGCCAGAAAAGAGCACAGTGTTTTCTCTTGGTTGAAAGGTGAAGCTCTCGATTTACCGGATGATTTATGTTCCTACCTTTATCTGTGGTCATAAGCTCTGAGTAGTGACCGAAAGAACAAGTTCCCTCCCCATAGTGTTGGATTTAGCTGGATGGAATGGAGGATTAATGAACCCTTTGGACAAACCTTGATAACCATCGTCATCAATGTCCCCAATTGCTGCAATGGCCTCTCCGAAGTGTGCATTGAAAGCACTGTCGCCAGTCAAAACTGTATTCTCCTCCATCACCCCCTGAAAGATGTAGCAACCAAAGTAGATCACACTTTGATCCAAACCCCATAATAAAATTAAACTACCCCACTGCAAGAACAAAAACAAATCCAAACATTTGGATTAAAGGCAAAAACGAGACATGTTCCAGTGAGATCAGCTTGCTAGTGATGGTATTGTGTTCATTTCTGCTGAGCCATGTCCCACTCACATTGCCCCTGCTGAGGTACACAGACACCTGGCCCTCGTCCCGGAGCTGGCTGTGCATGGGTGCCCCCACCAGCAGGTCCGACAGGCCGTCCTGGTTCAGATCAACTGCACACAATGAGGAGCCAAAGTAAGAGCCCATCTGGAACCAAGTTGAGCCACAGAGCAATGGGTCAGATCACAGGCAGTTCCTCAGTGCATATAAATGAAACACATCATACTCTCTATAACTTTTGCTTTTATATCTCTATAACTCACACACCAATCATCTGAAAACAAATTCTTTTATGGTGATCATGATTTTGCTGTAACTCTGTATAAAAACTTCCCAAGTTTTGGCTTGTGGCCAACGTGTTTCTGCCTAAACACTAACACAGACATAAACAATGTGGCTCTAACAACAAAGCAATTATAGTAGTGGGTCTGCATTGTATCTGAAGAGCCAGTTACAAGATCCTAAGGCAGATAAACAAATGTGTTTACATTGTTTCTGCTGTGAGAAAACAGAGTAACACAACAAGTGTACAACTGAAAAAATATGCACAATGAATACAAAAAGATGTTCTGAAATCTGTAAAACAGATCTAGGTACATACCATTTTCCCCGAGGCTTGAAAACTCTTCACCAAGGACCCAGCTTCAAGTTTGAAAATGTAAACCTGTCCAGGAGTGAAACAAAATTAGCTAAGCAGCAAAATGAGACTAGTGTACAAAGGTGGTAAAGTCCATACCTTTCCAACGCCCTTGTGTTGTGGTGCCCCGGCAGCTACGTCTATCGCATTAGGAGAGGAGAAGTGCCCAGCAGTCACAGCATAGCCTGGAGACACAGACAATGAATTAATCACTGTATTGTAGCTGTGAGGAGTTCATGCTAAACACGAGCAACTCACAGTGAAACCACACACTTTAAGAAGCCATCCACAAGGCTCTACAATTTTTCTGGAGGAACATTTGACCACTTTTCCTATTAAATTTGGAACAGCACCTCACACAGACTCGACTTTTAGGCCTTCAATAAAAATACATTCAAAATAACCCTGATTTATTCATTTTTAAACTAGTTTTGATGTGTGTTTGGGATTAAAGTCCAACTGGAACACCCAATCATGACCACCTTTTAACCATTTGTTAGATGGAAGTTATTGGTACAAATACATTTAAATGAGCTCATCTGACAGGAGAGTGGGCAAAAGTCTGGCTAAAATAAAACCAGAACCACGTAGAAAAGTGTGTGGCTTTAACAAACCTTGCTCAGGGACAATTATCCAAGTATTATTGGGGTCTAGATATATCTGAGCAATTTTTTAAAATCATTTTCATTCTATGCGAATAAGCAAAAACAAAACACTATAAACTCCAATCTGTGCACCAAATTCTAACTTTTAAACATTATTAATCTGTTAGTGAAGTGGTTTGCTGAGTAGTCATTACACCTAAAAAAAACAATTAAAATGCATTACTGGAAGCTAAAAATGCCATTAAATCTTTTGCACTAGTGGCTCTCACCAAGGTAGCTGTATCTGTGTAAGTCAATGCTGTCTTTGTTCGGGCTGTAGAAGGTGTCAGAAGTCATGTTGTACACCTTAACCGTCCCGGTCCAGTAGTACGACCCTGGCGCCCCCATCACCACCAGCTCCTGAGCATCAAACAGCAAATACATGTAACTGCGGAAACCTTCTATAAAGACAGAGAAAGGAAAGGAAAAGCACTGTCGGGTGGATGTCTGGTTAACCAGTGACCACAGACTGGTTTGTGCTATCTGCTTATAAACACGTCGTGTGCCAAGAGAAGCAGTTAATTGATGGAATTAAGGAGTACGAGAAACTTGTTAAATGAGCTGGGCATCAGTTGAGATTCTCCCTCTGATTAAAAACACTCCAGGAAAGATGCTGCATCCCTTGGTTATTAGACCTGTCAGCTACACCGGGGAATGTGGATTTATCGCCGCGAACGCTTCCTTTGAACAAACAAACTAAACAACACAGTCAGGACCTTACTCAGCAGTATGCCGTCCCTGTGCTGTGGCGTCAAACATCTGGGCACCACCAGGCACATGGAGCAAAAGTTCAGACAAGGATAAAACCCGAACAGTTGGATGCCTTTTCTTTCAATTCTTCACATTCTTTCAAAGGTAGGGGGGGTGTTCAAATGGTTTACCAGATCCTCTCTGACAGTCTCCAACCATGGAAAAAAAAGGTGGCCTGATAATGTCTCGAGTTTCCATCTTTGTTTTTCCACGTCTCTTGCCTGGGTCTGTGTACAGCTTTCACAAGAGGCAATTTAGAATATCTCCCACAACAAATTTAAGATTCTTATTTTTAGCACAAAAGTTTAGCACAGAATACTACTTTAAACTTGCTTAAACCAGTACAAACTTTTAACTCATCTTTGCTCCTATATCTATTTTTAAAATTTTTCTCCCATTCCACATGCAGTCTTAACATTTTTCATTTCTCTATTAATCCTTCAGCTAACTGTAGTACTTTGATTACTTTACATTTTAAATAAAATGTAAAAAAAAAACGTCCTAGGTTACTTGTATTTCTCAGTATTTTATCATTATTAAATAGAATTAAACATCAGCGTGCATGGAAATCTTTTTCTCATCTGATTTCCATGCCAATTTCCTAATTATTCATTTGAAATATCAAGATACAACGTAAAAAAAATAAAGTTTCTTATTATGAAATGTTTTGCTTGTCTTCTAAAACCTCCCACTAAGTCATTTCTGCTTAGTGGAGACATCCAGGTTACTTAAAGTCCACAGCACATTACTGTGGGTCTAAACTGAATGTCAAGGTAACCTGAGAGATAGAAAATAGTTTACAGCACATGGCACACATGCTAACATCAGGAAAGTATTTTAATGTGATTGTACGAAAAACAAACAAGTTTAAACTTGTTGCATATACAAACTGCAAACCTAATTTTGTCAGTAAATGTATTTTCTAAAAACTTTTCAAAACTTAATTTCTCTGTTTACTGTTGTATTTCACTGACCAAACAGAAAAGATGTTTTTGACACCAGATGTATACAAAAGGCTTCTCTGCATCCAGGGATGATGTCATGTAAGCTTCAGAGGATGGTCCTGCTTTTTTAACCATTTATCTCGTGGAAGCACACCAGTCCCAGCCTTTCCTACCGTCGCTGCACGTGGAAACATAAGCTAACACTTATCAGCAGTTAATCAGCTCAGCGTCTGTGGCTTTGATATAAACACTCGTGCAAATCCAACTGGAGAATTCGTATTTTCCACATCATTTGACTTCTTAAACAAATGTGAAAAAAGATCCCGTTCTGTTCACCATGGAGGACGTCTCTGCTAAACTATCCTTGGAATACCAGAGTCAAAGTCAACAAAGAGCACAGGAAGCATAAAGATGCCTTGAAGTTTTTGCTATGAAAAGACTCCTTTGAGAAGAAAAAATGCACAGTAAGGACGATCACGAGGGGAAATCTGGTGCATAAATTAAAAATTAAAAATACTAAAAGAGATCGAGATCAGCTGTCCAAATACCAATCCTATGTTACATTTCTGAGGGCTAGGAAGAGTATTTAATTACAAAACAGAGTTTATTTTGTGAATTATGTATGGAACGGTTCAGAGTAATAAAGTATAACAATGTTTTAAAAAGTTACGGCTTCGAAACCACAAACATTTTCTGTCCTACTTTTCCTGGAATCTAAAGTAGTTTTAGTGAGACATTAGAGAAATGACTCACTACTGGACTTTTCCAATCAAGTTGGAAAAGTCTCTGGCTTTTCTCTGGCTCTGGACAGTATCATTGAACTGCACATGTTGCTGTGCAGCTTAAAAATTGTCACTGCACTTTTTTCAAGCTTAAAAGAAATACAAATTGAGCTTTATGTTACTATTTTAGTTCATGTGGAAACAAAAGGATCGGCCCCAAAAGTACAGGTGGTTACGAACTGCTGACCGAACGATCAGAGCAGGTAGCCTGACTAACAAACCAGTTTAAATTTGGAGAATGTCAACAAGGTCTAACATTATGGGCAATAAGCACTTGAAAATAATTGCTAAATTTTGCAGTTTATTGTATCTTTTGACTTTAACTGAACCAAAATCAAAAATAATAGTAATGCTTATTGGTAATGCTTTTCTAACTTTTATAATTAACATGCAATTTCAGCAACATTAGGAAAAATAGTTGCTTTATTGTTTAAAGCAACACCAGTTAGATCTTGTTAAGCATTTTTGTTTTATTTGTGTAAACATCTACACATTGTGGTATTGAAGCAAAAGGTGGATCTGACATCAGTCTGGACTTTTATTTTGCTAATCAGATCAGCTGTTGTCTTTTTCACTGCTCTGCTTGTGTTTTTTTGTTTCTGTTTTTTTTTTCTGGTGGTCTTTGAGGCCCTGTTTTAGTTGCCAGTTAACCTGCAATGAACCTTCATGTCAAAACTGTAAATCTAACACATTGTCTTTAACTGGTAACTTTAAATGACACCTTGTCAAAACCAGGTGTGCACATTGAGACCAAAACCAAATCCAGACTATTGGAGCTGGACATGCCAAATATAAGACAGATGAATTTCTATCAGTTTTGTGTGTAAAAAGATGGTGATGAAGAAGAAGAAGAAGAAGAAGACGGTATTTAATGCTGCTGTTGTTGCTCTCGACGGGTAGAGGATATTTTGTTTGACTCAGACTTCACTTTGAGTGAAGCAAAAGAACTTGATGCTGAAAATCAAAATGATAGCTATAAAACTGGACCTGCAGAAGTAGTCTTGCTCATTTTTAAGGGAAAAGACCGACTATAAAGCATAAATCTGACAAGTTATACTTTACTGAGAATGAGCGTGTGATGATAAATTATCTCTATAGTCACCAAACATCACTTATCATGTCGTATTGTGAAATAACTGAGGTTTTAGTTTTTCAATTAGGAGGTATACTGTACTTACACTCGTGTGGATCTGACTCCTTAGAAAACATTAACTAATTGGAATATTAAACTGACGAGACTAGATGTATACATTTACAAATAAAACCACAGTCTGAAGAAAAGTTTGACTTTTGGTTCATTTGAAAGAATTTTTAGTAGTTAATGTGATTTAAGATGAAGGTCACATTTAATATGACAATCCGACACTTTGATGTTCTGTTTCTATCCGGAAAGTCCATCTTAAACTTTTGATTTATCAAAGAGACAGCTGACTGATGACGTTTCAGAGGCAGTAAGGCAATGATATCTTTCTATTACACGAGCAGAAACAAGGGATCAAATATGAGGATGAAGAAGAACTGCTACTGACCTCTGTGAAAACTCCTGCTATCCCAGCTTGGCACGAGCCGTGCTCTTCCCCATACTTCTGCTTATAGTCTGCAAGAAAAAACAAACCACAAATTATTTTGCTGTTTGCTCGAGCCAGCGCTTACTGCTGTTTTTCTCCTGCATTCCATATGGAGCTAGTCAAAGTCCAATCCAAGAGGAATCCAGCGGCACAGAACAGACTGAAGGAAAGGCTGCAGCTTCAATTTTAACAAAACGACCTCTTACTTGGGAAGGGAGAAGGGGGGCTTTGCTCTTAGGTTACATAAATATTGAGCTTGGATTTAAGGAAAATGCGCTGTAAATACAGTTGCATGCTTTGTGTGTCAAACTGCTGGCAGTGAGAAGAAGGAAAGGAAGTATAATTCTGACCTGAGAGCACAATTATGGTGCGAAGTGTAATTTGATATATATCTCAATACATCACCTACGAAATTATACAAGCAACATTTTGGCACAACTTAATTCGAGTTATTCTATGGTGGAAATTCTTTATTTTTTTACCACGTGTACAAAAAAAGAACAATCAGGGAGAAAATAGATTTGATTTATTATAATCAAATTATTTTTCAAATTCACAGAGTTTCTGGGAAACCAGGCCGACATCATTGCTTGTGTTGCACCTTTGCCGAGAAGCGTTTCAGAGAGTAAAAGTCTTTTTGGACTGCAGGGAGACAGATTGATGCTCGCTCCCCACCAGCTGCTCCAGCCAGAACACCAATTACAGGCCGGAGGGAGAGATCGGCCTCCCCGGTGATGAGGCTGGCAGTTGAGATAACGGACCGTGATGAATAACAGTGAGCCGAGGCGGGACCTGAGGTATCCCAAGAAAGGTTAGTGAGGTCCAGACATCTCAGAAATACGTGGGCGGCAGCCATGCACAATCAGACTTAGCATTTTTAATTATCCAGGCAATTTGTTTCTGTTTTTAAAGAGAAACTTTTTCGACCACACATGTCAAACTCCAGGCCCGAGGGCCACATCTGGTCCGCCTTAGTCATTTATGTGGCCATTTGGAAACTAGAAGGCCACATAAATAAAACCGTCAAGATAACGGTTGCATGCTTAAATACTTTTTTATGACTCAAATCAAATGTGTTATTTGCATAGTGCCAAATTGTAACAATGTTAAAAGAGCTTCAGTTTTATTTATTATTTATATCAGGACTTTTTAGCTCATCTTGATTTTGGCCTGAAATGAAAATGAGCTTGACACATCTCTATTAGACAGTCCAAGCTTTCAGTGTCTCGTAAAAACATTCATACTCCATTTTGTCACAATAAAACCACAAACTGTGATGTATTTTATTGAGATTCAACATGAAAAACCAACACAAAGTAGAGCATAATGAGAAAAAATATACACAGTTTTCTGATTTTTCGCACAAATAAAATCTAAAAAGTGTGACGTGACATATTTATGCAACCCGTTTTTGTCTGATACTCCATAATAACAACCAGAATAAAGTTTAGATTTATGATCTGAGTCTGATCCTGACTGAATTTCGGGTCGGGTCAGAAGTATTTACTTGATGGTTAGGTCGGGTTCAGGCTTCTGAGGCACGCTTAATAAACCTGAAATACATGCAGTACAGAGAAAGACAAAGGCGAACGCACAAAATAAAGTTGTGTTGATCTACTTATTGTAGTGTAAATAGATTAGTAGACAGTTTAACTTGCTACGATAATAGAGAAAGTAAATAGGATGCAGAAGTTCATCAGAATGTAACAAGTACAGAGCTATAATCCTCTCAATCACACATCCCAGATTATTTAGACTTCACTCATTCTGCAGTCACAACAAGCAACAGGAAAAAGCTAGAAGATGTTAAACAAAAGCTAAAAAATACTCATTGAAACAGTGCTCTAATAACAAAAGTAGAAAAAAATCTTACTTAAAATAATATGTCGGGTTTACTTTAACCTAATTAGTCATATTGGACACTTTTTAGGCCCAATCTAAACCCTACTATAGAAGTAATCCAATGCAATCTGCAGATGCTCTGTGATAATTTATTTGACCCTATTACCAAACATAGTGGTGCTGACGCACACCACACTTTTCAGATGGTGTGATAATTTATTTGACCCTATTACCAAACATAGTGGTGCTGACGCACACCACACTTTTCAGATTTTATCTTCATCCATTTTCATTTGTAAATATTGTGAAGCTCTGCTTTGTGTACCTTCATAACAAGGGATGAGAGGCATTGTTCTTCCCTGCAGCGTTGGGGGGATGATGGAGCAATACCCATGTGGAAGGATGTGCTCTGAGTCGTAGTAGACGTTTTTCCAGCGGTGAGCACAAGCCTGCGAGAGGAAACAGAGATAACCTCATTCAGCAACAACATGAGCACTTCACCGCGCTAATCGCCTCAGCAGCTTCCTCCTCGCTGAGCTGGAGTCAACGCGTCCCTGCGGCCGTCTGATGATCGTCAATGAGAGGGAGGGGAAATTAAAGGCCGTCCATAAGCCCCCGACCATGCTGTAACAGCCATGGTCTGTGGTGTGAATATCTCTGCTGCAGACCGAGATCTGAGTTTGCCAAGATGTATTTTCTCATCAACATTTGTGCTTTTATTGCAAAACAGCAAACCGGAGAAACCATGAGGTCAAACAGGCAGGAACAAGGACCAGATCAAAAAGACAAGAGAACGACCTCCAAATAGGGAGCTTGTTTTGTTGGGTGACATTGAGCAATACTCAGTAACATTTTGTTGTTCTTTTTCCACAATGAGACATTCCACAGATCCATAACCAAACAGGATAATCGTGTCTGGATTTTGGAAATTGGCTGCATGCATGCGCAAATGTGGTAATAATTTAGTCCCCCTGGGGATCGATGGTGGGCTCCTGGGGACAGTCCTGGAAACCTCTGTGCAGACAAAGTACGTTTAATTCCCCCCTCCCAATAAAGAGAAACCAACATCCCTCCCTTGCTTCCCCACAGAAACACACACACAGTCATTCAGACTGCAACACCAGAGCTCTGCAGCCTGCAGACATAAACACAGCATCAGATGACTCTCTGGAAACAAGATGCAATGTTGAGAAACATGCTTTAAACTTTTAAAGTTACGCCTCCACCGGTGGGAAAATGTAGCATTTCTGTCCTCTTTTTTAGTAAAAGCAGAGATAACTCAGCTCACTTTTTGGACAAATAATATGAGGGCTGCGATGTGTTTTAAAAAGTTCCAAACAAAGCTTTCACTGAAAGCTTGCCCGGATGAAATCACCGCTGTACACATCTGCCAAGCAGCCGTTTTTTTTTTCTCTGCTGAGTCTGCTCCGGTGAGGTAAAAAGAAAAAAGAGAAAACGTCCGTGCTTTTGGAGAGGCACGGCAACACGTGGCTTTTACAGAGCTGCCTCCTCCGTTTCATCGCAATGCTGTCAGAACTGCGAGAGAGTGCGCCTAAAAGGGATTTTTCAGTTACACAACTCGAGTCCAACGTCCAAGACCTGTCGAGTTTTTGACTGACAGGCTGGCGAAGCAAAGGTTTGAAGCCAGAGCATTCCTCTGTAAACTGGACCAAACAATGGAAGTTTTAGAGATCAAAAGCAAACTGAGCTCCGTCTCTGACAGGATTTGTTTTTGACTTCTGTTCAAATCAGCCGGCAACAAGTTTTTCCAAAGTATTCACCTGTCAGGAATGCTTCCACATTGGTAAGAAACCCCCGTTTCTACTGACTGCCCTTAGCAGGAGACAGGGGTTAATATTTAATGAAAGGCTACCCCTTGCATGGGACCTCCGCTGTGGGGGCTGAGGCCTAAACAAACTCTGCCAGCCGCGATAGATCTGTGTGCAAACGAGCACGTCCAGGATCTACGCCACTCTGACCTCATCCAAGCCAGTAACAACCGACTCCAAATAAAAGCTGAAGGTTTTGCAAAATTACGTAAAAGCCATTTCCAGGCATCATTCCACATTCCCCGACACAAGGAAGCACAGAGAAAACTTGTTTTAAATCCTTCGCCCTTATTATCTGTGCCAGGCGGAGCTTGAGAGGATGGAAAGAGAGGCGTTTTTACCCAAAGCGAGGGAGTAATGCTGGGGCCAGCTGTGGTTTAACAGTGTGGTTCGGGGTAAAACATTTGTAACAATGATGTGGGCATAATCTGGTCTGTGCTTTACGAGTAGACATGGTTCCTATTAAATAAGCTGCAGAAGAAGAAACTTCGGCCCACCAGTATTTTGCCGCTGGCTCGGTCCTGGCGGGCCAGGCTGACCCCCATCCACTCGTCATCCCTGTCTCCTTGGCATGTCTTCCCGCACGACTCTCTGGGCTTGTTTCCTGAAAGACAAAGAGAGCAGTTTTCAGATGTTGAGTCATCAGGACGGAGGGAGAAGCCGGCTCTGATTGTGGAAGTGATTTTACACAACTCACAGTTTGAGACAATCATAAAACACTGAATTAATGCTAATCTGCACAGATGTTTCTTTGAATCTTTCAGCCAAATCCATAAACAACGATGTCAAATTCACTGTAACACAGCAATACTTGACTTTCTGATCAGCATCACTCTGAATACAGTGCCTTACAAAAAATATGAACAGATTTTCTGTGATTCATCACATTACAAACACAAACATTATTGTTTTAATTGGTGACTTATGTGACAAACCAGCAATATAATACTCACAATATTGAAGTGGAAGGAAGCTTACACAATTGTTTTTACAAATAATCACCTTAAGATATCTTGTTCCACTAAATAAGCCCAGTGCAACCATTTGTGTGTAAGATAATATCAGTGTAAAACCAGCTGTTCTGTGAAGGTGTCAGAGGTTTTAGAGAACATTAATACACAAACAGGAGAGTTATGATAAAAAAAAATAACATCACAAGCTTTAGGCATCACTCAGAGCTCTGTTCAAGCTATCAGGACATTATCATCAACCTGAACTGACAGGTCAAGTATTAATCACAGAAGCGATCAAGAGGCCCAGAATAAATCTGAAGGAGCTGCAAATATCCACCGCTCAGATAAGAAAACCTGCTGATAAGAAAACTATTTCTCATACACTGCACTAATTTGGAATTTATGGAGGAATGGCAAGAATAAAGTCACTGAAAGAGACCAATACAAAGTCCAGTTTGCTAAATGTCGTTCATGTGTTGAGACCATTTCCAAGTAACATAATGATGACTGTACAATAATGCAAGTATGCCCTCTCAAAGTTTAATTAACTTTGATTTCTAAAGAACATTTGACATTAAAATTGGAAAACATTTTAAATATCCAAAATAAATAAACAGCACAACAAAAACAACAAATAAAATGGACATTGAAGTCTCTCTAAACAAAACTGCCCATCAGGAAAGGGGTTGGCTGAGACCAACGCAGTAGAGTGAAGACTTTTGTCATCTCTTTGGTAGTAAGAGAAGAGAAAATGCAATCAGTTATGCAGATGGAAATTATTATTTTAATTATTCTAGAACATGAAGGACAACAAAGCACTGATGTTAGAAAATCAAATGAAACCAAAATTTATCATTTTGGTCTATGTGCCAAACACAATATGTGGAAAACTAATACTGCATACAACATCAGGGAAACATGGTGGTAGCAGCATCGCTCTGTGGGGATGCTTTTCTTCAGGATTGAGAGGAAAGCTGGTCAGATGTGCGGAAAAGATGGATGAAATATTCCAATATGTGAAAAGCTGATAGAAACTCACCCCTCATAAAGCTGCAGCTGCAAAGAATTGCCTCAACATGACTTATTAAAATGATCTATCAAATTTTATATACTGAAATCTGTTGCAAAGTGACAGAGCGTGAAAAAAGTTGAAGAAATATAAACACATTTGCAAAGCAAAACCATGAATAACATGCATTGTACTCCTAAGACTTGAAAAACCTATGTATTCAGGATTTGTTTTAGCATTGAAAATAATAACTATTCCAATAATTAAAATATTGTTGAGTCTGGTGAAAGTGCTGTGGGAGCATCACATGTTTAGATTTTTATCCATTTTGCAATTCCCACCAGATAAGTCATTCATTTTAAAGCGTGAGAATGGCTACAAACTCATGAAGAACTGCATTCAGAAGATAAGCAGAACGGACATGATTCCCAGATCACGGCTGAGTCAGTCCTGAGGTTTTGTGATGATGAGACACTGAAACTGAAAACGTACTTCAGAAATACTGACAAGTGATGTATCTCCAATAAGAAACGTATATTTAATTAGAAGTGTTACAATATGCAGAAAGTTGAAATGCATATTAGAACCAAAGGCATGGAAACACGTGCTTCAATTTCATTTTCTGTGAAAATATATTCCTGTATTATAGCCACAGACAAATTAATGTGTAGTACAGAAAAAACTTTATTAGAATCTGTATTGCTGATTTTAGCTCTACCTTCAAATCAATTATTCCCAACAGACTTTCACTAAAATGGAGCATTAATCTGTTCTTGAGCACAGATTGCTCTCCAACTCTCCGACTCCAGTCGTCCAGAGCTAGTCCTGCAGCTTTTAGTCAAATCGCTGTTTCAACACACCTGAATCAAACAAACAGCGTGACAAATAAACTTGACGTCATGCTAAAGAGGTGATTCAATCATCTGATTAAACTGTGATGAAGCAGGGAAGTGTCTGAAACTTTCATTGCTGTAGCTCTTGAAGAGTTGGAGACCACAGAATGAGATTGAGGTTAATCGTTCTCTTCGTCCTTGTTTCGAACAGAAGCGGACCTCAAGGATGTGTTCATGACCGACCCACCATGTAACATGACTAAAAAATATCTCACCATAGTAGGTCTGGTAATGGACAACATGGAAGAGGTTCAGTACTTAAGAAAACTGTCATTGATTGTGTAATCAGAAATGAAATATCTCCAAAAGCAAGGAAATGATAAGTGGTCTTTCATCTCGAGCTAATCCGACAGAGAACAAACATGTTTCACTTGGAGAGGAAAGACCAGCAGACTTCTTCCTTTCTTCCTCAGGAAGTTAAAGTAATCTTACCCCCCGCCCCCTGCTCGCCATCTGTATCTGTAAGCAGGAACTTTTTGACCTGCTGCTGCACAGAGTGGTTCTCTAGTTGAACTGCAGTGGGTGGTGAGGAGGAGAGATAAATGACACACCATGACTCTCCAGCAAAGAGATCTGCATTGACAAACCACAAAGGAAGGAAATATGTATTCTGAGGAATCACTCTCATCTTGGGTTTCATCCGTTCTCACTACTTCCTTCTGAAAGAGGAACATCAGAGTCCATCATACAGACTGAAATGCACCAAAATGTATTCATTTGTTATCTTACTACTTTCTTTTTCTTTGTTTGATTTTCTTTATTTTTGTTTAGAAACCAAAGTTTAACTTTTTTGGCCTACATGTAGCAAGAACTATGTGGTGTAAAACTAAATCTGGACATTACCATCTCTACACCTTGCACCTTTAGGCACTAAATACATAAAAATAGTAGAAGAGAAATTGTTAGAGGCTACTGAAAACTTTAGATTGGGTTGGCGGGCTAACAGCAGGAAAACAACCCACAGTTACCGAGAACTGATTTAGAACAAATCATATACAAGTGTTAGAACGGTCTAAGTCAAGACCTAAATCCAAAATGAATATCAAGTAATTACAGCAAGGTTTGGAAATGCAAAGTTGGTTAAAACCTCAAAAGACTCGCAACTGTAATTACAGTGAAAAGTGGTTCTATAAACTATTAACTAATATTGGAGCAATCTGATCTATCATTTAAATTACAGACATTTGTATTTTAAATGAACATAACAAACGAGAATGGCCATTTGCAACACAGTATGCATGCCTTTTTTTAATTCTTGAGGTAATATTTTACTGCCATTGTTGAGTAAATGTTTCAGAAACAATGAGAATAGCAGTTAAGTCATTTCTGCGTTATTTCCACGAAGGTCAGAGTTATGACTTATTACTAAGTGTTTCCCTAGGACTGTTTTTGCTTGTCTGCTGTATTTTGTTTTAGTTACACATTGGCAGAGAGCAGAGTAAATATTAAAGCCATGCGTGCACCCTCTGCGCCTTGACCAGAAGAACAGAGCATGATGGGGGCTTTATAAGGAGAAGGGAATGCTAAATCGCAACTTTCTTGGCTCATGTGCTTGAAAAATATTAGTAGGAACATAAATCATATTAATCAAAATATTTATGAACTTCTGCACACATGACTCCTTTGTTTTGAGAGCTAAAAAAAAACTTGAGGGTTGTTAAGAGCAGAATATAAGGCGGCATTATTCTGATAAAACAAAGCAGATGCTAGAGAGGGGAGTACATGCAAAGAATAAAGAAGAGAGAGAAACATGTGGACTGTATAGCACCAGATGGAGTTTTTACTTGAATTACATTTAGGATCATGCGCTGCAGAGACACGGCAGTGAGAATGTGAGAGGTTGCGCTAAAACGCAGCAGTGGTTGCGTTGCGTTGCGGTGACTGACCTCTTCCCAGGTCCATCTCTGTGCAGCGCCGCTCGGGGTTACTGTGAACCCGACACTTAAACACAGCTCCGGGAGAGCGCACCGAGCTGCTGTAGGTAGAGTTTGCCTTCGGTGCTCCCACTATTAGCCTGCGCACATAAAGAAAGGGGAGAGCATCGCGAAACAAACTCAGTTCATCCCCAAAACTGATGAAAGAAACGGAACACATTTTCAAATTATAAAGCACATCAAACTGTCTTTAATGTTTACATTTATAAGGTTTTAAAGACATGTCTTGATATTAAAAAGAAACCAATGCATAATTAAGATATAACAAAATATTTTTTCCAGGAACTCTGGGACTCACCAGCGTGTGTTGTCATGAAAATGCTCCAACACAGAGTAGCCAAAAAAACTAGAACTTGGTCCTTGAAACACCAAAGGATGTTCTAAGTCAATATTGTAAGAACAAGCCAGCGAAATAGAGAGAAAGATATAAAAACTTTGCTGCACGCCCGTTCTGTGTTTTAGCGGAGGAGCCATCCCTTTGCGCGTCGTGCGTAATAACGCGGTAAAAGTGTCCAAAAACTACGAAATTACACTAAGTAGGAATAAATCCTTAGCTCTCCACTGGTTCCAAGTGTTGCAAATTAACTTCAAGATGGTCTTGCTTCGTTTAGCGCCTCATTTATTCTGCGGTGGCACAAGCAAAGGCCAGAGGAGGGAAGTTAACCGTCCGGTAAATAACGTGCGTCAGCTTCTCTCCATTCTGTGTCAATCTGGGGAAGTTGTTGCTCGTAGGCTCACTGTCGATCTGATAAATGCAGCCAGCAGTCAGGTCCGTAGGAGGTAGCCTGGAAATAAAGAGGCGTTTCTTATTTCTCAAAATAAAAGAGTCAGTGTTTCTGAACTGATTGCCCAATTGCTAATATGAATGTGGTGCTTTATTATGAAGGTTTCGACCGGAAATGTGTTTTTTTTTTTTATTGTGGACAGAGTCATAAAAAGAAGTGAATGGTTTTGAGGAGCACAGCGTCACATTACACCCATGAGCTTTATTGGGGTTCAAGCTCAACAAAAGAGAAATATGAGCGCTTTCTGCCGCCCCCTATAGGCCGAAAAACACAATGAAAATTCTTCACTTTGTACCCAGTGACGTTTGTTCAACAGCTAATCTGATCAAATCAAGTGCATTTAATTTTTAGCAGGCATATTTTGAAAATGTCTTGTGTAAATATGAAGAACTTCCAGTTTCTACTGTTCTTTATGCTTGAATCTATGAAATCCCCTACACGTTTTTTAAAGATCGTCACACTACAGCCACAAACTTTAAAGTATTTTTCATTCATTTAATGTGATGGACCAACACAAAGTAACAGATTATTGTGAAGGAAAATTATACACACACACACACACACATATATATATATAAAGATCTGCAAAGCATTTTATGTGTAGTCCCCTTTTACAGCCATATTCTCTCCAATACCCTTAAATAAATCCAATCACTTAAGATGACATCTATAAGGAGTGTACTTTAATCCGAGTATAAATCCAGATGTTCAGTGACCGCCTCAAATCTTTATTACAGAACGTTAGTGAACAAACAGCATCATGGAAGACAACAAACAGAGCAGGGACACAAGGAAAAAGTTGTTCTGGAGTTTCAATGCTCACCTTTTGGCAAAACCACAATCATAAAAACTCAAAGGTATTATAACATGTTTCAGATCAAATGTATGTGTTAGAATGGTCTAGTTAAAGTTCAGACCTAATATTTTCAAAGAACCATGAACCTCTAGCTGGTAAAAACATTCAGAAATTAAGTAAACTGTAATTCTGTCAAACTGTCAAAACCCATTTTATACTGTAGAATATTTTCAGCTTCTGCTTCTGTTAGTTTTGACAAGTTCTTGGAAAAACATCTGGTCGAAGAAACTCCCTGCTTCTCTAATGTCAGCAAAAAGCTGCACCTGCTGACTTACTGAACCTCAAATATATAAGGGGAATTACATTCAATAGTGACTTCATCTTGGTGTGAATTCATGTCCAAACCTTTCAAGAATTTAGCTGAAGAGGGGGAAAATGAATGAACCCAGACTTTTTGTAATCTCCATGTTCCGGCCGTCTTTTTCTTTTAAATACTACTTTGTCCGAATGCTTTACAAATATATAAACAGACACTAATATTAGCAATTTCTACCACTGGACATGAGAAAACATGAAAAAAGGGACAAAATCTGATTTGTAGATAAGATTTAATCTGTTAGCCTCAAAATGTAAAGCAAAGTCATGGCTCTATGTTAGTCTTTTATTCCTTTACAATTTACATTTTGTGTAGTTTTGAAGTGTCTCAGTCAGTGTCAAAATATAAAGCGTAAAAAATGCTGCATTGAACAAACCGGGTCCAAAGGCCAGTGTCTTCTTGTGGTACAAGTGCACAGTTAAAGGGTCGTTTACAGCTTTACAGAGGAAGCCAATCAGACGAAAGAACTACACAAGAACATATAAATCAAGTGACTGTCGGCATGAGTGTTTGATATTATTTATTGCACAAGCCTTTCTTTATATAAACATATCCTAAAATAACCCAAAAACATTATTTAAAACATAATTTTAACTTAATCTTGAAGTAGAAGTGGATTATGGAAGATTTGTGTTTCTATTCCCTCATAACTTTATAGATTTTCACACACACCCACCCCTACACGCCTTGTCACACACTGATGTCCTACAGTGTGCTCACAAACACGCAACCTCACACACACACACACACATAAAAAGACATGATACATTGGGAAGGACTTCAAATAATCCATGGCAGTCTTCCCCTTCAGCAGCAGATGTTCATAATGAAGTTCCCAAATCAAACAGAATCTCATCGTAGCCACGGCTGTGGAGGAGCAAATATGAAATTAATTATCAATAAAAATCCAGATTAGAGCTACAGAATCAAGTTATACTGATGGGATACTTACAATTGGTTTGGTGTCTTCTTTATCCAAAACTTTTTGCGCTTGGTCTGGGGGAAACTTGAGCATGGAGGTAATCACTTTGGCCATCGTCTGCAGACGAAAAGAGCAACAAAGATCTTAATCCCACAAAAAACACCACAATGTAGACACTGCTACCTTTGACACATCACAAAACCCTATTATAGTTCCTCTGAAACAATTAAATCCCAGTAAGGCAAAGGAAGAAGAATGAAAATCTCTATAATCAACTTCAGGTCCATCTGCCACAGAGCGTGTATTTCCCTATAAACGCAGGTGATAATCAGAAACAGCGGTGCCTGGACCCAACCGCTCCACCAGCTCTAAACAAGGCCAGCATGGCTTTAAATGGCAAATCTGCGTCATGCAGGATGCATGTGCTTGCAGGCTGCCTGCAGGACATCCTCCACACAGGGAGGTCTGCCATGTTCCTATAAAATGTGTTTGTTGAAAAGCAGAGAAAATCCTGCTGAGTTAAGGACCCCGTCAACAGAGCTGATGGTTAAAGAGATCACTGTTAATTAAGTTTGTGTGACGTGTTGCCTTAGAGAGCAGTGACTCAGTAATATCCCTCTGCAATATAGCTTCTGTTTATTAGTTGATTTCCTAAAACCAACTAAGTTTTGCAATTTAAATCAAATCCCTGTAAGTGTTAAAAACAGTCCACTAGAAAATAAAAAACTAAAACAAGAAACCAATGATTATTATTCAGGATCTGACACAGAAGGTTAAATACACTCTTAATGTGGGTCACTTGTGACGTTCGTTACTGATTTCATTTGCAAGCATGTTCACTGATGCAAAGTCCTGAAAAAAGTATTCATACCCCATGTTTTACAAATACATTTTCTGAAAAATGTAGAGTGCATATATTTATCCCCTTTACTCTGGTACCCCTAAGTGAAATCCAGTGGAACTAATTTGCTTCAGAAGGAGATGCAGAATGCTCTATGGTGGAAAACGAACAGTGATCATGTTGTGGTGACTCTCTTGTCACTGAAAGGTGAGAAGATGGATGGAGTTTTACATAGGAGCATTCTGGGAAGCAAATCTGCTGAGAGGAAAAAGACTTGGACCTGGGGGAAGAGTTTTGTCTTTTAGAATGACAGTGACCCTAAACGTACACCTAGAGTTGTTACATCTCCTTCCGACTGGGCTTAAGCCGGTTTTCAAAGTAGAATGAGTAGAAATGTCAGACTCAAGACGTGCAAAGATGTACCGCTAAATACACGCAGACATGAATGAAATGACAATCTTTTATAAGAACTAAAGAGTGCACAACACACTTAAAATGTTTAGTAAAAAAAGTTGAAAATCACATAATTTTCATTCAACTTCACATAAAATCCCTTAAAATGCATTAAAACTGGTGGATATGGCAAAACAGAAAGGCAAATATCAAACATGCATTGTGATTCTATCAACCAGTGTTTCTGCTTTTAAGCTGTTTTGCAATTTGTTTTAATTTTGTGCATACATTTTAATTTGTTGAACCATACATCAAATCAATCAGCTGGATCTTAACAACCAGTCGCAACAGCTGCAGCAATGAATCACTTCTTGATTCACTGCAATGACTTTAATATGATCATATCTCTTTCCATCTGTGTGATTTTAGTCTGTCTGGGTGTTCAACTCTTTTTTTATATTATCGGTGGGAGTAAAATGACTCATGAAATAAAGAAAAGCTTACTTTTGTTTCCCGTCCCATCATGTATTCAAACAGCACCTTCCTCAGGTACTCCATCTCTGTAGACTCCGACAGAGAATCTGAGGTATTTATCCCAGGATCTGTAGCAAGAAAAAAAATATTTCCTTTTTTTGTAAACACCACTGAAGTTCTAACTGTAAGCTTTATAAATTAAACACATTTTCTATTAGCTTTCCATTAAGTTATTGCACCGTATAGATAAAAAAAAAAAAAAACAGCAACAGAATAACAGAGCATTGCTGTACAGTTTCTATTTTTCTTCTAACTTTTAAAGTGGTGGTCATTTGTGTATTTATTTTGCAACTATACCTGCAGACAGAACCAGAGCATGGGCAGGTACCGGTTCAACTTTAGCTCCAGAACAGGAAATAATTGAGTCTCAGCGTGAGAACTTTAAAACCACATGATGAGAGCAGTCACTGTTTTAATTCTCTCCCCAAAGCTACAAACAGTATGGGAACAGCTACGTTTACGGTCTGGAAGGAGCTGGTAGCACTTAGGTTGAAGCTTTTCTCACCAAAGGTTGGATGAGAATAACCCACGTGCTTTCTGCTTAAGTGTAATTATCATTCAGAGTTTAATAAATGTCCCTGCTTTTCTAAAATAAGAGTCAATGAGAAGGAGGCATCCAAACATCTCTTTGATCTCTGACATGGATTAAAGGGTCACCAATAAATCCTGTAGCCTTTGTCCTCTTGACCTTTTTCCTGCCCTCAGTGAGGCGACTACCCGGCCAATCACATCTACTTGAAACCAGCTTTCAACAGCCTTCACATCATCAACCTAAAACCACAACTTTAGGTGCTTTAAACAAGCTAAACGGAGATCTAGCAGAATAAAAGCAAGCTTCACAGATGTAATTCTGCCAAACATAAACTAAAGTATGTTGGATATAACTTGTTTTCCAAGAAGGGAGGATTTAAGTAGTCAGTGAATAGCAGTAAAGTTGAGAAGTCTGCAAAACCCATTACGGTAAAAAGGTGGCTTCTTCACCACCCCTAAAATCCCCGACAGCAGATTTTCTTTATTGCACCAGAAGATCTCACTCAATGTTTGCAAATACGATTGGGTTTATGATAAGAACACTGCGGTCCCTCAGCTTATATGGACTTCTCGGCTGTAATTCTGATCTGGATTGAAACCTCATTTGCAATTAAACTTCATTTACAACTGTGTTACCGTCAACCATAAGATATCTCACAAAGAGACTTGTTTTGTGGCACAGTTACTGCAACCTTGGCAGGATGTCTGCGTATCCTTAAAAAGTCTTAAATTTACATGTCCAAAATTAAGGCCTTAAAATATGTTAATCGCACGTCTTACATTTTGTCTAATTGGTCCAAGTCAGTAGTGGTATTGGATTAATAGAATGGTAGATTGATATTTTAGCTTTTCTTTTGAAATTTAAGTTTGTTTTCGTTTTATAGTTTCCCGATTCTACCTTAAAAAAATGTATACATTTTCTCTCAAACTACAATTCTATTGCACTTTATTTAGGAAAAAAAAAGCACAGAAATGACTTTTGTTGTTCTACCGTTTCTGCTTATCTTGTTAACATGTTATTAAAAATATTTTGTAGATACCTACAAACTTTGTTCAAGTTCATTTTAAAGTTTTAACAATATGATTCACAGGAAAACGCCTGTGGCCTTCAATTCAGTAGCATGGATCTAAAATTCATTCAAGTTGTCTGATGTCGTTGATTTACCCTGGGAAAGATTAAATGCATCCTTAGAAGTCAAAATAAACATGACTTTCATGCTAAAGTTGAGTGAACGTAAACTTGTGGAAGCAGAACAAAGTGTTAATGCAAAGATTACCTTTGTATGTCCCACCAAGATGAGTTACAACAGGGCTGCGGTGGAGAAATTTGATCTTGTCTTCAAGTGAGTGAATCTAACAAGAAAAAGACACATGGACGCTTTACTTTCTGATCTCTGTGGGTGAAGTTGTTGCACTTTTCCTGTTAAGTGGGATACATGGATTTAATGGCCATCCTTAGAGGTGGTTTGCTGAAAAACGAAACCTGTGGGAGATGTTGCTCTGATTGTTTATAAGGTTAAACCAAATGTAAACAGATGTGTTGCGCAATTAGAATCGATGCAGCAGTGACTGTTTCTGCCAGAGGCAGCAAGTTTCTGGGAACACGCACTGCTCTTTGGTTATCAAACAGAGGCTCTGTCACTTACTCTCTCAACAAACTCCTGCTCCTTCAGCCGAGCCTCGCTCAGAAGAGTCGTCTTCTCAGCAAGCTGAGACTGCAATCAAAGGGACAGAAGATAAATGTCCGGACTAATACATAAGGGAAAAAAAGACACTTAAGTTTTGTATTATAATAATATTTCTTTTAAATGATTCATCTGAATTATTAAAGCAACATATGTACCTTCAGGTCCTCAGGGGTCGCCTGTATAGATAAATACAAAAAGATTTTGGTGAGTTTTTCCCCATTTTTAACCTTTGTGTACACACATAGCCGGGTCTTTATAAAAAACAAATATCTTTCGTCCACATGAACCCTCACAAATATGCACCTGATTGTTGTTTTAAACATGCCAAACCCATAGGGGGCAGCATAGCGGAAAGGTAAAACCAGACAGCCAATAAAATTGCTTCAAAACAACTACAACTTCCTGTAGTTAGGAATTAAACATGGCAGCAGGATGTTCATTTGTGTGGACAGATAAGATAGGTTGAACTACTTTTAAAAAGGATAACTGAATGTAAAGTTATTAAAAACACAAAAAGGATGTTAATTAGGAATATTTTCTAAGCAAGTATGTGGATATAATGGGGCGTTTTTTCTCAGACTCTAATGAACTCTGACTTTCCATGTAGACATGCAAACACAAAGTTTCCTCATATCTCCACTTTGGTCAGAGAGTTTGTAAATCATTTTTAGTGACATTAGACACATAAAAATTAATTAATTTTCCCAGATATCCAGCTACATGTGGACTAGACACAAAATAAACACTGATAAATCAGAAAATTTTGAGCACAATTCCAAAATAAAACCAAAATGGCGGGTTTTATGGTGCAGAAGAACATTCAAAATAGATCATCAGAACTTGGTTAACTTTTTTTAATGTGGGCAAGAAGGATGCAAGCATCCAATAAAGTCAAGGAAGTCATTCAACGATAGAAATATAGATGAATAAATAGTTTGGTGGGAAGATAAATGGATGAATTGTTGAGTGGAAAAAATAACTAATACACACCAATCATCCATGCTTTGTTAATTGGAAAACAAATTATGGATGCATAATGGATGTCTGGAGGTACAGATGAATAAATGAGAAAGCAAAGTCTGCATGGAAATAATGCCACAGAGTCCCCTATAAAGTTATTACCTCATCTGGGAAAAATGCAGCAGTCAGAGCAGTAAAACACTTAGTGTTTATTTTTCTACAAACGTTTGTGAAAGGAAGAAAACCCTCTAATAGCACCTGGAGGCATCTCTGCGGAGCCATAACTGGACTCCTTCCAGTTTGCGTATCTGAGCACCACTGCAGTATAAATTTAAAGCTGTGGAAGCAGCTCTTGTGATGATAATTGAGAACAGGGACTGCTGCCTCCCAGGCTCCGTTTCGTGAGGAGAGCATTCCTGAGTAACTCGAACGCAGTCTCGCAGCATCCGGCGCCCTTTGGAGAGCGGACACAAGACGCTGCTCAAAGAAAACTATCCAACACAGTTGTCCCTGACATCAAGAATTAACCCAGAGAAAAACAGGGATGATGACTGAAATGCACGTCAACCTGGATGGGTGCTTCGTCCGTCACTCAGAACTGCCAATGCTTATTTCAGACTCCGGCCTTATCCCAAAAGAAAGCTGAGAATACGAGAACTTTATGTGACCTCTGCTGTTAATGGCAGCCAAGAGAAGTGACTTATGACTTGAACAGCATTACTATAGAAATTTTATCTCTGCCTGAACCCCCAGAGGTGTATATATAATCCACCATATTGGCTGCAGCTACAAACGTTTCTGTGAAACTAAAAATGCCCCAAATGCAGCAGCAGACTGTGACGCAGCTGTTTGAGGGAGGGCTTTACCTCTGAGGCGCTCTCGCAGTGTGACTGGAGATCTTCCAGCTGTTTCTGAACCTGCCACACTCTGTCTCCCATCTCCTCCTCGCGATTCTAAAAACAATCACATAAATAAATAAATAAATAAATAAATAGATGAAGCACTTCCTGTGTGTCATCTCAACTACATCAGCCCACCTAATAGTTGCTTCTTTAGTAAACTATATAAGATTCTATATAAGAACTTTTGTTTATGGTAACATGTGGCATGTTCATTTTCAAACTATAAATGAATGAAATAAACAAATAGATAAATAAATAAGATGTGGCCTTTAAGAAACACAGATATTTGGATCCAACTCACCTGTATAACCTGCTCATATTTCTGCACAGTTCGTTGCAAATCGTCTTCCTTCTGGGAAATGAGCTTCTTCAGCTGGCTGGCTTCATCTCGATGGCTGCTGATGAGTTCAGCCTCAACGGCCTGGGCCTTGGCTGAGGAAACAGCAGAAGAAGTCAGAGATAATTACCTTTTAACTTTAGCTTTAGTCTGCATGAACCCCTCTAGAAGACCAGGGAGAAATCTTTTCTTTTACATTCACTTTTGCATTCTCTCCCAATAATGTACTAGTCAGTTCATGAGGCATCTTGAATACTGAAGGTCTTTCTGCTACAACATAAGGTTTTTGAAAGGATTTCCCATGTATCTTAATATCTTATCTAATATTTGAAGTTGTACATCGTTCTCTTTAGGATACAAATTCACCACAAACTTGTGTGCAAAAAGCAAAACATGGGCTTTCCATCCCTTATAAGTTATCCATAAGAAGGAAAGAAAGCAAATACATCAAAACTATTTGGACTATTTCTGAGTTACTTTAACAGTGTAATAAAATCATCTGACAGTTCTGATAGTGCTTTTTTCATGTTTGTAGTCTGACTGGTTAATAGAGTGTTTCATACAGAGTCCTATCTCCACCTTACAAAACAAACATGAATTAATGGATCGATTTTAAACATGTTTTCTCCACCAGAGTTCAGAATATATAAACAAGTTTTCACTGAGGATCCTTAAAGGCATACTTATGTGCAATTTTAAATTGAAAGTTGTCATCACTGTGACTGGATACAAAATACAGCAGGGTGTATTTGCCAATTTACTGCGAGGGAACGCAAATGAAAACATTTTCCCTGTGCACCACAGAACATTGTATTTTTGATTTCTATTTCAAAAATATTTCTTTAGATCTGATCTTAAACTTGCCATTTGAGCTAGTAAACAGGAAAGGTAATTTAATTTATCTCACCTATTGTCTCTTTCACAGAGGAGTTGAGCTCTTTCTCTTTCAGAGCCATTTGTGTGTTGAACTCCCTCATTAGTTGCTTTATAGCAGAGTTGTGCTTCATTCCCACATCTTCCAGCTCCAGTCTACATAAAAATTAATCCAGATTAACATCATAAAATACTGCATCCCTGAACATGTTGTTTATAAAGATGCATTAAAATCTTACTTTAGCCTTTTCTCGTTCTCCTCCAGCAGCTCTTTCTTCACATACTCCAGGTCATGTTCATGCTCCTTCCTCAGCTGCCTCATGTCTTTCTGCAGCCTGGCGAAATCCTTCTGGATCTTCTCCTTCTCGTTCTTCATCTGGCTCACTTTGTCTTTAAGAGTTTGCACAGAGTCATCATCGACGTCCTCTGCTTCTTGCATAGGAGAGTGATTTGCCACCTCGTTTTCCATCACACTCATGGTTTGCTGCACACTGCTACACTCCACCTTCATCTCCAGTTCTGACGAATGCTGGACCTTGTACGGAGGAGTCATTGGTCTCTGAGTGAGCTGGGCATCTTTTTCACTGATTTCTGCTTTCAGACGGTTTATTTCTGAGAGGAGATTTTCTTTTTGCTCTTCTACTTCCTTTAGCCTTGCCTGGAGTTCTTGCATCGTTGTTTCAGTTTCTTGGAGCTCCACCTGTTGTGCCGCCTCCTTCTGGAGACACATCAGCTTGTCTTCATATGCGACTCTCTGCTCTTCTAAACATCTTTCTTTCTCTAGCCTCTCATTACCCACAATCTGCTCCAGCTTGTTCTCCTGCTCTTCTTTAAGCTTCACAAGAGCTTCTTCGAGTGATTTCGTTTTCTCCTCTAATGTCTCTATTTGCTTTTTGCACAAAGTTTTGCTGCTCCTGTTTTCCTCCAGGCTACTCTGGAGAGATTTAACCGTCTCCTCTTTTTCCTCAAGCTGAGCCGTCAGCTGTTTTCTAATTTGACTAATTTTCTGCTCAGCTTTCTTCTTCAGCTCTGATATCTTCCGAGTGCTCTCTGCAGATAACCTCTCTTCAGTCGCTTTGAGACTCTCCTCTTTGCTCTTGCTAATCTCGTCTTTCATCCTTTCAAATTCCTCCCTTTGACTTTCAAGCGCAAGTTTACACTTTGTGTTCTCCTCCTGGAGGGAGCTCAGCTTTTCTCCCAGCTCTTGTTCCATATTACCGCTCTGATCGTGCTGCATCTGGATCTGCTGCAGCTGCTCCACCAGCTCTTTCTTTTGGTTCTCGCTGCTGATGTGCTGCTGTTCCAGCTCCGAGGCAAGACGCTCACACTCTTTCGTCTTCCCCTCGAAGCGCTCCTGCAGCTCCGAGAGTCGGCCAATGCAGCCGTCGAGCTCTGAGGCGAGGTCGCTGACTTTCTGCTCTTTTTCACTCAGCACCTGGTCCATCTCGGACTTGCTGATGGACTGATTGTCGACGCTCGCTACCAACTTCTGCAGAGATTCGTTCTTCTCTGAGATTTCTTTCTCCAGCTCTTCCAGCCTCATCTGCAGAGATTTAATCGTGTCATCGTCCTGGTTGACCTTCGCCTCTGCCCGCTTCCTCTCCTGCTCTAACCTCTCCATTCCCTCTCGTCTCTCCTCTTCATGCTGCTGCTTCAGCTTATTTATGGCTTCCTCCTTGTCTTCCATGCTACTTACAAGCTGATTTTTCAAGTCAGCGACAAGAAGCTCATTGGCTTTCAAACTTTCCAACATGATTCTGTTGGTTTCGTTCAGCTCCTGTATTTTCTGAAGCTGTTCGCTGATTGAAAGAGAGCTGTTCTCCCTCTCTTGTGTTAAGGCTTTGATATGCTCCATGTGAATATCTACCTGAGAGGTCGTCTGTTCTAACGAAATGCATAGATTCTTGTTCTCCTCTGTGTGCTGGAGGAGATTCTCCTCTAAAGTGCAAATTCTGCCCAACTTGTTGTGGAAAATGCTCTGTAAGCGCCCCACGTTCTCCTGACTACACAGCAGTCTACCGTTCAGCTCTTTCACGCGACATTCAACACGTTGTTGGAGTTCATCAGAGGAAGACTCCATTTTAGACTGAACCTCCTTACAGTAACGCTCCATTTTGTCAAGGATTATATCTAATTGCTGCTGGAATTCAGCTTCCTTGGCTTGTAGTTGTGTGGACGTTTGCTCAATTTTACTCTCCAGATCTTTAGTGTCTGTCAATCTGGAGCTTTCCAATGCTTCAAGCTGCTTCTCTGCTTCGTCCAACTTTTCCGACAGAGTCTTCATGCTCGCTCTACTTTCTTCTTCTGCCATCTTTAGCTGGTCTTGAAGGACGTTTCTCTCGTTTAGTGCCTGGTTCAGGTTCCTCTCAGTCGACTCCATTTGCTCCTTCAGCAACGTTTCTCCCTGAGACAAACCTTCGAGTTTAACGGCTGCTTCGTTCAGCTCTTCCTGCAGCTTCTGCACAGTGGTTTCCCGGATTGCCAGTTCCTCCTTTAGGTCCTTTAATTCTTGAGACGATTGCTGGTTCTCATCCCGGCCTCTGCTGAGCTGCTGAGACGTTTCCTCCAATTCCTGAGCTTTCTCCTGGAGGATGGCTGAATGTTTCTCTGTCAGTTCTTCCTCCTGTTGTGCCAGTTTCTCCTGCCAGCGACGCTCCAGCGCCTCCATCTCTTCCGTTCGGGTTGTGAGCAGCTTCTCTAGCTCCTTCTTATGGTTTTCCTGCAGTTCTGACACAGCACTGCTGAGGCCCTGCGAACTCTTCTGGGCCATCTCTACGATTTTCTCTTGGACTTGCTGCTCTTTCTGCTGAAGCTCCACCTCTTTTTTTGCTAGTTCCTTTTTCATATTTTCTTCATTCTGTTGTAGCTTTTTCTTAAAGCTCTCCTGCATTTCTTTGGCCTTCTGCTTGAACTTATCCATCTTTGTTTCCTGTTTTTTCACCTTTGCTTCCATCTCGGATATAGTATTCTTTAGTTTGATTTCATGAGCTGCTTTTTCATCATCCAGCTGTTTCTTAAGGCACTTTTGCTCCTCTTGATTTTTATCCTGTTCTGCTACATGCGCCTTCTCCTTCTCTAAGAGCTCCTGCTTGGATGCTTCTAACTGAATCCTCATTTCTTGGAGCATCTTCTCTTTTTCTTGACATTGGTTGTTTGCTACTTCCAGCTGATTGTTCAGATCTGTCAAACTTTTCCTACACTGATCCAGATCCTCTGATGTTGTGTTTAACTGAGTGTTAGATTCCTTTAAGCTCGTAATTTCTTGCTGAGTTTGCAATAAACTCTGCTGCAGCTCTTCAACCTCTCTAATCTTGATTTCCAGGTTTTGTGCAGTGGAATGTGCTTTCTCCTGTACGGTTTTCTCTTTAAAAAGAACATCTTCAACCTCTTTTTCCTTTTCCCTCAAAACAATTTTTAGTGCATTAAGCTCCTGCTTCAACGTTTTTTCTACACCTCCAAGAGACTGTTCATGCGCAAGTTTGATATTTTCGAGCTCAACTCTGTGCTTTGATATCTGATCCTGCAGCTTTTGCTCACATTCTTGTTGAGCTACCTTCGCAGTGTCCTCAGCTGCTGCCAGTTTCTCCTCCAGAATCTGCCTGCTGCTTAAAACCTCTGAAAGTTCAGCAGAAAGCACCTCCAGCTCTGCTTGCTTCCCATCCAGTTTCTCCAACGTTTTCTGGTTCATGTCTTCAACGTGACTCTGGAACTGCAGCTCTTTTTCTTTCAGCAGAGTCTCCATTTCCACTCTGTGTTTCTCCTTGACTTCCTCTAAAGCAGCATCATGTTGATGGATCAGAGCCTTCTTGTCCTTTTCCATCTCCTCTTGGTGTTTTGCTTCTAGTACAGCGATTTGCTCTTTGTGGTTATTCTTCAGCTCCTGCAGCTGACTGGAAAGATCTTGACATAAACTGGATTCATCTTGTGAGGTCTTGTTCACGGAGCTCTCCATCTCCAAAATCCTCTGAAATCACATGAAAAGTGACAAATGTAACAGAGTCTCAGCATTTTAAGTAGATATATTTCATTCTATTTAATTTCTATGCACTCTTTTCATTTAGTATATGTCTTTTGTCACTTCTAAAGATAGATTTTTTAAGTAATGTATTTATTGATGTTGTGGTTTCATATTTTACATATTAGTTTGTTATGGTTTATATTATTTGCATTGTTTTTAATTCATTAAATGTATTAACTGTATTAGTAATGTCTGACAATAAAGTTTAAATGTAATCAAATCTTTTAAGCCATTATATTTCAAGTTGAAAAATAAAATGAAAGAAAACAGTTTTAAGTAAGTCTAACATTTTAGATCAAATAGTAAAATGTGAGAATAGAATAAAATGGGAAGAAATTTATCCTATACATTTGGTATTTATTTTTTACATTTAAAATTTCTTTTGATTTCATATACATTTTCGGAATTTAGCAGTTAAAATGTTAATTTGTTTTAAGTTGAACATTCAAATCAAACTAAAGTGTGACAAAAACACAAAACAAAGATTATTTATTACTAGCATTAATTTATTATGCTAGTAATAAATTAGCTTTTTCTATTATTTTTATTTTATCAACGTGGTATTTTTTAAAATATTTAAAGCCATTATAAATATTGAAAAACACATTTCTACTATTGCTTGTTAATAGTAGAAATGTGAATGTTAAAGTCTTACAAAATTACAGAAGTGAAGACTAACAGGATCAATTTAATTATTGGTTCTTTTATGAGATATCTAAAAAATATCTTGTCTGATAGATAGAATAAAGAAAATATAAATTACTTTTAGTAAATTTAACCCTGAGTCAAATAAATCATATTTTTAAAGTCTAAGATTTTACTTTTATCTCTATGTTTTACTTGATTTTGGCAAATAAAATTTAATTTCTTATATTTACCAGGTAAAATCAAGTTAATTGCTTGAAAAGAGATGAAAACCATAACTCACTGTTCTTGCAGCCTCCAGCTCCAGCTGCATTTCTTTCACTTTATTGTCAGCTTCTGTCCTTATAGCCGTCTTCTGTAACTCTTCGTCCTCCAGAGCCAGAGACGCCTGCTGCTCTCGTTCCTTTGCCGACTGCTGAAACTCATCTTTGCATTGCTCCTGGAAGGTAGAAGAATTTTAAAAATCCGATCTGTATTTGGACCATTTATGACAATATTCTTCAAGAATGAATGAAAAGGGTGGCACCAACCACTGCTTTGCTGATTCTTTCCTTAATTTCTTCTTCTTTAGCAGCTAAAGCTTCACTGTGGGCTTTTTCCAAATTAGCCACAGTTTCTTCTGACGATTTCTGAAACCAACAGTAACAAAAACAAACATGTATTTGGCAAAATATTTCACAAAAATACTGGAATAGTTTAAATATTGACAATTGATGAGAGCAAACGTTGTAACATTAGTGCTATAACGACTTCCTTTGGATGAACATAAAATCAATGAGTTACTTTCTGACCTTCATGATGGTGACAACTTCCTGTTTCACTCTGCTGAGATCCTGCTGAAGACTCTTCCTCTCCTCCTCGCTCGCTCTCTCCACTTCTGCTACTCGCTCCTCCAGCTGGACCTGCAGCTGTTTTCTGGCCTCCTCGGCCCTCTGCGCCACACCCAGAGCGCGTTCAAGCTCTTCAAACGCTGCAAGACAGGGACAAAGCCGCTCTGTTACCCTTTACTGAAGGTGAAGTGGGATTTTTTTTTTCTGCTGCAGGATTTCAAACTTGATTTGAACTAACCTGATTTCTCAGCCTTTTCTTTCTGCTCTTGTAATTCTTCCTTCTGGGCGACAGCCTGCTGGAGTCTGGAGCGCAACTGTGCAACTTCCTCTTCTTTCATTTCAAGAGTCTCATGCATCTGCCGCTTGGTTTCAGCGATGACCATTCCCTGAGAAAAATACAAAACTAATTAAAAATATGTAAAGATGCACCACCGTTATTAAATCGGCCACCACTTGTGCCTTGACTGGTAGACCACATACAGTCACATTCAATAAATTAGAATATCCGATGAGGCTAGTTTGTCAGATCTTTTGAACATTGAAAACTCTTAATCAGCTATTAAATTCACCTTTTTTTTTTACTAAGGCTACATATATGTATTTAATTTTTTTATTTGTCTGACATAAAACACTAATGTTAAATGTCACGTTTTCATTAACTGTAAGCATAAGATCATCATAATTAACAGAAATAAAGACTTTCAAACATCCATCTGTGTGAAGTTAACCTATATAAGGTGATGAACTAAATAGACTTTCCAATAATATTCAAGTTTATTGAATGAGTCTGTATTGCAAAAATGTCTTACAACTCAAAAAAGAAAGAAGAAAATAAACAAATAAATTAAGAATCTGCATTGGTGAAAATCAGAATTGGCTGATTGATCTTAAAAATCAGCATTCAGGAAAAACCTGAACACAGGATGTTCATCATATATCTGCTAATAAATGTATTTTAATAATGTCTTTAATAATATCTTGTGACAGTATCTGTGTTCTACAAAACAGACAAGGTAAAGTAAAATATAACAAAATTTAACATTTGAAATGTTTCTTACACACAACCTATAAACTTCACTGGTCAAAGAAAGTTATAGAAAGTCTCTAAAAAAATTTTGTAAAATGTCTGGGATTTACCAAATATAAATAATTTTGTAAATCTGTCTTAAAACAAGAGAAGTTTGGACTGATTTAACTTGAGACGATGAGAAAATTGTGTAAATGTCTTTTTATTATTTTTAAATATCTGCTTTCCAAATTTAGGATTTTAATCAAACGTTCAATTGCACTTGTGCAGTTTGAATATAAAGCACTTTTAATAACCATAACCACATACAGAAATCAATCATTTTCCAAATCTTGAAAGCACTCAATTGAAATTCAAGCATTTTCAAAGGTTTCAAGCACCCATGCGAAACCTGTAATGCATCGAGTGTGTCTCCATTTTACACATATTTTAAGCTGTTAATAGCGTTTGACTTTCATCCATCACAGTGAACTCCTAAGTGGCTCTTCACCCCGCAGAGCTAGGGTCAAAGATTAAAAGAAACGATGTGGTGCTTTACCGTGTCCTGCCTCTTTAGTCAAGGGCAGAGAAACACAACCCGCAGACCCTTTAATCAAGACGTGACAGATGCTATAAAAGCTCCTAACCCACCTTGTCCTGCTCCAGTTGCTCAATGAGATTCTTGGCATCCCGCAGTTGAGTGATCAACTTTGTCTTTTCTGTCGTGTGCAGATCCTAAGAACACAAACCATTCGATAGATTTCCAGATAAATACATTGCACATGCATAACCGGAATTACATTCCTGTCTATTTATAGTAAATTTCATATTCTGACATCTCCTGTACAGGTTTTGGTCAGAAAATGTCAAAAATAAGACGTTTTCTTCACCTCCCACGTTGGCTCGCCCACAAACCAGCTAACAAACCCAGCAAACCCAATAAATAAACCCAAATTACAGCCCAGTATCCACATGTAGCAATCACCACAGATTTACCAGTGGCTGCTGCAGAGGTAGCTGGACTGACTGAAGCTGGAAAAGGCATTCATTTTAAATTAAATGTCTGAGAAAAAGATGTCTAAAACTGTTTTCATCTGAGAAAGATGTTCTGTTTTATGACCTGTTTTTCTGCTGCATTAGAGGACTTTAACCTGTTAGCCTTTGCTTTTCTGGAAAATGGAAAAATAAGGGGAATAAATGAGATTCAACCAACATGCGACCACTGACCAGCTGTCTGTCGCTAAGGTTTGCTCATCAGCTTCAAACGGATGCAGCAAAGCATCATAGCAGATATGGACAAGCTACAGAAGCCAAACATACCACTGAAACAAAATGTTTTTGAGTTTAATGAAAGCAATAGTTCAGTTGTGTCAAGCTGACATGACGCGACCCCTCGCCATGGAGCCCGGCCAGGGAATTTGGATGTTTGGACACCGAGTACGGCGGCTGTGTCACTGAGATAATGGAATCACATTATCAGTGAACCGAAAAGACTCTGGCAGATGTTCATTACTCAAACACACACACACATACATAGCTCGGTCATTTGCAGCTAAATCCTCATTTAAATTCAAACAGCATTTTATAGAGACATAAAAATCCAATGTGAGCTGCTTCCAAAAACTCATTTTAAAATATCAAGGCTCAGATTTAAAGTATTAAGCCGTACAGTATATAATAATAATAACTTTATAAAACTGTTTGACTAACTGCAATGTGATTTAGTCTCTCTCATTAGACTGCTTTAAAATCCAGTGTGAGCACCTTCATTTTCTCCAGCTCCTGAAGTCTCTCCTGGAGTTGCTCCTGCAGAGCTTCATTCTCGCTGCTCAGCTGCACGCTCCGCTCCTTGTGTGTGCGCATCACTTCTTTGCACTTCTGCAGCAGGTTTTCTTGCCTCTTTACCCTCTTCTGGAGAGCCTCCATGAGTTTGGTTGGATCATTGTTGCCCTCTACTGCCCAGAGAAACCAAACGCATCAGTCAAAAACACAGATAAATCTGCAGGACACTGCATGAGCATTCATCCCCATAGAACCACGTCACATTTTGTCATGTTACAATCATAAAGTAGATTTTTTTTAAAACAAATAAATGATTGTGTTGTAGCTCTAGATTGCTCTGGAAGTCTCTCATCTGACAAGCTTCACAATGCCTGCTAAAGAGAAGCAAACCCACAGCATGATCCTGCTTACACCATGTTTCACTGAGGGGATGGCGTGTTCCTGTTTAGCTTAATTATTTAGATCTCATCTGACCAGATCTTCTAGATGTTTGCTGCCTCCCTGCTGCCTCCCTTCTGCCTCCCTTCTGTTGCTGTAGGGTGTCTGTAGGATTCAACAAGTCAGACTTTTTAATGCCATCTTGAATGAAATTTTAGACTCAAAAAACTATAAATATAGGGGCTCACTGGGGGATCTTGTTGGCTCATATGTGCTAGCAACAGAAGTGAATCAATGGCACAAACTTTGTCTACCCAACTCATGATATATGAGCACTAAACCATGACAGACGCAACAAAAAAAAAAAGCTAGCAGTTAGCTACCTACTGTCACAGACCACAATGAAGATGTCCACTTTTGCTAGACAGAAAGGTGCTTAAAGAAAAAAAACAAACTACATACAAGATTAAATAGTCCTGCCCTGACAAAATTTAAGACCCTGTGATTAATGTATTTAGGCCAATTCTCATTTTTAAAAATAAATTTAAGACCTTTTAAGGCCTTCATTTTAGATACAAATAGGTTTATTAAGACTTCTTAAGGATGTGCCGACACCATGTGCTACTTCTGGAGGCTTTTTTATTGCAATCAAATGGCTAGAGTTGTACCGTATATGAAGGTACATAAACAGATGGTGCCACATGAGCTGTGGATGTGTGCATCTCCTCCAGAGTTACAATAAATGTACAATAAAATAAGTAAATGCCTCTCAGTTTTTCTGGATGAGGTAGATTTACAGTTGTGCCATGCTTTTCCCACTGTGCATTTTGGATCAAACTGTCCTCAATAAAACGTTTAAAAGGTGGAATTTTATTTTGAAATATAACTAATCTTCCCCACAAGTTTCTCCCTCATCTGTCTGCTGTGTCCCCTGGCCTACATGATGACGTTCATTCACAAAATACTGAGATTGGAGGACAGACAAGTGGAGTATTTACTAATTAGGTGTTTCCTAAAGGCACCTGATCACAATAGATTTAATTTAGGAGAATCAAACTAAAGGGGGGTGATTAGAAATAAAATGACATGTATGTTTGCTTCCTTTTTTAATTTTGTACTGCTTTGTCTTTGTTAAATAAAATCCCAATGAAACAACAAAGTTTGCAGTTGTGATGTGATATTTTCAAAAGGTATGAATACTTCTGCAAGGGATTACAGAAATTGATCAAGACTCTACGGACCCTCAGGTATCTCCGGTTCCAGTCCTTGTTCTTTCGATGGACTCTGAGTGGCAGCAGTAGAATCTGAAGACGCTTCAGACTGAAGGGCTTCACCCTCAGAGGGCAGCGGACCATCAGAAACTCCCTTTACTCGCTTTTTTAACAAGGAAACCTTTTAAAGGGAAGGAAAATAACATTATCAAAATTCTCCCAGGATATCAAAAGATTTTATTTTCACTCTTACTCATAGAAACTTTATGTGAATTAGGCATTTACTTATCCAGAAAAAAGTTTCTTTAACATATTAATTGAGTTGTTTCCATATAGACTGTTGTTCAGAAGAATAAATGTTTTGAAAAGAAACCTATCTGCAATATTTTTGGCATTTTGTAGTTTTATCCCAACAAGAAATATATATTCTAATCTGGATGTTTTTCACAGGTTACTGACCTGTGTTTGAAGGACAGTGATCATCTGGTCCTTCTCCTCCAGCGCAGCATCAAACTCATCTTGCAGATGTTTCTTGGCCTGCTGGTCCATTTGAAGCTCCTAGAAATAAACCACAAACTTAAATTTCACACACAACCTTCTTAACTAACAAACAGATATCAGCTATTCTTCATAACAGAGGTTACCTCACGAAGCTCTCCTATCCTGCGCAGAGATTTATCTTGACTCTGACTAAGGATGGCCTGAGAAAAACACAAAGCATCCGATTAGTTTCTAAACAATAAATGAGACATTATTATAGTCTCAGTTGGAAATACCTGTGTTTTCTCTTTTTCTCGCTGCACTGTGCGATACGCAGTAACAAGCTACATGACAAAGAAATTAGCATAAAAAGTTAGGTTTGCTGATCTTACTCACAAATACTTGCAAAGTATTTTTGGTTTGTTTCTAGTGGAAATATCTTAGTACATTTGGAATAAGACAAAACTAAATTACAACCAACTTTTCAGTACTATAGAGGAGCTTGTTTTAAGTCAATAATTCATTAACTTTGATGAAAAAAATACTAGTTTTAAGTGAAATAATCAGTGGAGCAAGACATTTTGGCAGATTTCTTTCACTTATATTTGGTACTTTTTCATCAAAATTAAGAAACGATTTAAAATAAAAACCCATATCGTGCTAAAAAGTTAGTTGTGTGTTAGTATACTTGGAATAAGACAAAACTAAGATATTTGCACAAGAAACTGTAAATAAATCCTTAGTAAGATTTTGTGTTTTTCCAGTGTAGGATTTTTAATCTCCTAGGAGTCGTTCCCGTCTCTCACCTCTGAGTATTTCCCTCTATACTTTCCCAAACTCCTCTCCACCTGAAGCAATCGATGCACCAGCTGTTCTTTAGAAAGAGCCTCTGCGCTTCCTGGCGGCTCCTCAGCTTCGCTCTCAATGTCCGAGGGCGGATCGTACGCGGGGGGCCCAGACGGCTCATTTTCTCCTAAAGGTGTCAGCGATTCGCGGGAGGAGCTCCGAACAAGGTTTTCTTTAGACGAGGAGCGGAACAGATTTTCCGCCCGACTGGCACCGCCACGAATCAGAGACTCCATTGAGGGAACTTTCAGCTGTAGCTTCTGTGCAAATGACTGTGACTCCTCCTTCTGTAGGTGGGAAAACATTAGGGAGCGTGCCTCAAATTCTGATAGTCTTAGAGCAGGGATGTCCATACTATGGGCCAAAATAGATGAATCAAAAGCAAATAGACAAAATCAAGTAGTAGTCCGATTTTGCTGTTGTAGTTAACATGCAAAACTTATAAAGGATTTTGCATGGTTTTTTTTTGTATTTAAACAAAGCTCATTTAGTTTTTAAATTCGTTTGGGCTTGAATAAACAAATTTATTCTGTTATAAGAAAAATATTTAGGTCACTTTCTTTCAAAACACTTGCTATATTTAGCCAAGTTTGGTTAATTAAATAAAAGCCACAGCAGTAGGCTTTTCAGTAAAAATCCATGAATAGACACGGTTTTACTTATTATAAAAGCTTAGTTATAAAAAGACATTTACATTTTCCATCATAATAAAATTATGTTATGTACCTTGATTAAAAAAAAAGTTTGCATCTGCATCAACCACCGGTCAAACTTGAATTATTCCTGAATAAGGCTGCACAAAACCACTTCAAGGCCCACAAATGGCCCTGGGGCCACACTTTGGACTCCCCTGTCTTAGTGGATGCATAAACATACCTGAGGAGAAGCACTTCCATCTCCATTGATGCTGCCTCTGGGAGATCTTGCAGCTCCTCTGGAGGCATTCTGCAGGATATAAAGACACGGTCAGAGAAGAAGAAGTGATGGCGATGATCCTGGGTCAATTAGTCATCCACACCCAGCAGGGCTCTCCCTGATTACTCTGAAGGGAGCAATATTAGTATTGCTGGGAGCAATGCAGGGGCAATGGGTACCCTCATGCAATTTGGAAAAACAGAGGGGTTAAATACACAAAAGAAGGCATCTCTACTGTACAAGAAACTAAAAAAACAGTTATAAAGTTACTATAGAGAACAGCCAAGAGCTCAGGACAGACAGACAGTTAAAGTCAAGTAGTCGGGCCGGTATTTGAATTAAAGATGCTTAGCAGAGCTGTGAGAAGCTGTATTAGAAGAGCACATCGCACAACAGAAGTAGGTGAATATTTAGCAGCCTAGTTGGTTTGGTCGACTTGTTATCAGCAGCTTCAGAGAAAAGCAAGTCTTCTCCTCACTTGTCCAGCTCCAAAATACCCTCACTTCTGGGTTACAGAGCGAATAAATGCATTTGTTCCTGATTTCTACTTACTACTTAGTTTTAGTCTTTTTCTCGTGTGATGGTCAGTAATTTGTGACTGGAATGTCTTAGAAAAACAGGAAAACACATATTTTTCTGTTTCACTGAATTTATATGGCATAATGTAACAAGACTCCAGATATATCCATTTTATTTAAGGTTTCTGTCCCAGTTGGCAGATCAGACTGTGTGGGAGTTAAAGATGTAAACAATCCAAGTCTGAACTTTATGAGAGCTCATTTGGTGCAAAACAAGGACAACAAAACTCTTGTAAATTAGTAATTAAAACACAAAAGTATTAATATTACATCAAACAAGATCACAGAAGAACAAAAATAAATTCACTCATGTTTACTTGGAGATAGTTTTGTAATGTTCATTTATCTCTCTTTAGTCTTTTGCTCCCTATTTCTGTTCATGTTAAAATCTAGAAAATGACTCATCAAAAAGTAGTGTATACATAAAAAGACTTCACTAAGCTCATTTCTTCAGCAAAAATAACAAAAATAAAAAACACCACATCATTAAATCAGGTAGGAAAATGCTGAAATCCTTATTAATAGAGTGGCTATATCTAACATAGTTGTAAAGCTAAACCTCTGAGCCACAAGTGTGGTTTGTAAAAGAAAACTTAAAAAAAAAGGTAGAAAACCCCAATATAAAACTAAATCTTGTGAAATAATTTCATGGTAAACTGCAAGCGATTTAGAAATCAACATTATGTACAAACATAATGTTGTTGTAATATGACAGAAACGATGAGATGAACTGAAGGTAATGTCTGTCACTGCAGAGCATCAAACCTCTAGGCTTCAAACTACACAATGCAAAGTAAATCCCCGTCATATGTACAGTCTTTGGTTGAACTGTTAATGATTATATAAATGTTTTTAATAATCCCTTAAAAGAAAGTCTTTAGGCAAGGGTTCAAATTTGTGTTGTTCAGTAAAAGCCTGATTGCTGCATTTCTATTCAGTGTAATTAATCTTATTCCTTAAAGAACTGTCCAGATCAAGTAGAAATGCACCACGAAAACAATCAAGTCTGAAATCAGATTATTTTTCTGTTTACTCCAACAGGTCATGTTGTTATCAACACAGTTCAAATCCCAGAGTTTGCAGAGCTAAATATCTGAAGACCACTGAACATTTAAACTCAGTTTAGGGCAAGAAGAGTGCAAAGATTTTTACTTTGATTGCTGTGAAATATATTATTAAAAAGAAATTAGAATCAGATGAAAGTCAGAATTACCAAATCAAAGCCAGATTTTTAAAAAAACAACTGGCCAGAAAAAAAGAAAAACAAATACTGGCGCGTCCGTAATGTCAAAAACTCCATTTGCTGCAGCACAGAAATCTCTTAAAATCAAAACGTCATTTTTCAAACTCAGCATATGTCTGAGTAATTTACAGCAGGCGTCATTAGTTAAAACAGGCATTTATCTTAAATAATCACACTTTAAAGTTACTTTTTTTAAACATGTCTTCTAATTAGTCTGCAGTCCTCATCAGCAGCTGACACTAAACTTTCTGTCGGCTCATTATTTGTACTTTATACATATTTACACATCCCGGAGACTGTTTGTCTACCAACTAAGCATGTAATATTAAACACTGAAATATTATGAGTCACTCAGACAGAAGAGGGCCATCTTACAAATAAGGCACCCATCAATTTTAGTAGCAAGTTTTCAAACAACCTCATGAGTTCTGGTAAAAGTTTTCTGATGATTAAATTGCTCAAATTCCTCCTAAAATCATACACAAGAACAAAACAAAAATGTTAACACCAAATAAAAGTGATAAATATAACGCTCTGGGTTTGTTTATTTGGAAGAGTTCTGCTCAATTTAACATTCATACCTATACAGAAAATGTCAATTCTCCAAATAAACAGACCTGTAGGAACAAAGGCCACAAATCAAAATAGCAGGATGTTAAGAGGCCTAAAAGACAAGCAACTAAGCCTACTAAAAGACACTGGGGAAGTATTTCATGTTTCACCAGGTTAAGATAACTCAAAGGTTGGGCAATGAACAAACACAGGGCACAACGCACAGAAGAATCTAACCCACAATATAAACCACATCTTCCATTAGATGTAGGGTCGTGTTATTGTGTGAGATGCCTTCTTAATGCTAAATCCAAAGCAAACAGGACCAGGGAACAAGCTGTCCCTACTCGAGCCACAGTCCTCTAACGGTCCCCCAAACGCGCAGAAGACGGGAGGAAGGAACGGGACAGGACGAGGAGGAGAAGGAGGAGCAGGAGGAGAAGGAGGCAGGAAGTGAGGACAAACTCACCACACTGGCTACCTGGGCCGTTTTGGGTCGGTTTGAATGGTCCAGAGCAAAGATAGTATACTCAGAGAGAAAAGCGGGCTCTGCTATCATCCCGGCCAGCATCTGACCCCGTCAGTGCAGAAACGGGACGAAAGGTGGGGAAAGGAGAGGAACACAGAGAGTAATGAGAAAAACAACACCATGAAAGTGAAGTAGCACTGAGAGAGGATTGGGAGGGGGAATTTTAGCCGGTCTGTCCAAAGTAAGCTGGTCAAGAGAGGGAAGGATGGATGGAAGAGAGAAAGCAGAGTGAGATAGGGGGAGAGACACAATATGAACTGGAAAAAAAAAATTGAATCGCTGAAAAGTGAAAGATTTAATTAACATCAATGTCATGAACAACAGTTTGACATCTCTTTAAAATTTCATGAATATTGGACAAATCTGTTTCCAGTAACCAAATAAAACAATCTAAAAGAGACAAAGATGTCAAAGTGTTACAGAAACGTGAGATGGAAAAAAAGATGTTGCGATGCTTCCCGAAACTTTCTGTGCTACGCTGACACTATGGTGCAAAAACCATACTGTATTTTCTATGAAATTATGAAAGCTAATGCACAGAATATTGACCAAAAAGGCATTGTTATTGTCCAATCATGTGGTGTGTGTGTCATTAATAAGTAGATAATTTACTTAGACCAAGTCACATCTTTTTTTTTAAAGAACAAGCAATAAAGATGCATTTTTAGACAGTAAACATTCACATTTTATCTGATCAGGAGGCACACAAAACATATGCTGCATCATTTTGCAGTCATGGTCAGAATGCCTCTGCATCCCAAAGCGCTTCAGATTTATCTAAAAATACTTGCACAGACTAGCCCATATCTGCTGGAGCAAAACAAGCAGTCACCAGAAACAGAAAAACCCTGAAAGCAAGGAACATACATTATTCATGAGCACTGTGAAATACAGGCTGCTCTCCTAAATGAAACCATATGTTGGTTATGTTGTTCTACATTTATTCATAATAACAATAATAATAATAATATGCTGTTTTGTTCACCTTCTCTTGGCAAAGTAATGGGCAGAGCTCGGTGCGTTACTGGGGTAGCAACAAGCAAAACCAATGACAGACTTTTAGGGACACTAGAAAGAAAATCAGTGTGTAAGCTGGGTCAAGCTGGATGTTTCCACTCAAGCACAAACGATGTGCATTTATTGCAGACAAACACATCTGTCACACAGCAGCTCTATACTCACCTGTCTGTCACTGGGAGACGGCGAGCCGTCATCATGGAAAGGTGGTATCTGGCTGCTGCGCCGCTCTCCGCTGCCCATCTGTTAGGACAAATTGATTGGTTTTTAGGATCTTTAATTTTAAAAACAGGTTATTGATCAGAGATTTGATATATTATCAATATGCTACTGCTGCTGTGCACTGAGTGCACTCTTAGTCATAATCGACCTCAACTGTGTTCACCTTCAAATCCTATAATCCAAACACTCTGGTTTTACAGACACGCAGTGGGCGCTACAAGTGGCAAAAAGCACTGAAAAATAAATTGGTTGCACGAATATCTATTTAAAGATCATAGCCACAAAAAAAACAAGGTAATCCAGTAATGTGTCATACAAAATGGGAAATGCAAGAACAGGGAATGCATGAGCATGCCAATGAGCCCCACCTGTATTAAAGGCAATCAAAATCTTCATTTATCTGCATCATATTCAACGTGGATCCGCGTTTTTTCCAGATCAGTTGGACACTAAAGGATCATGAAGTGATAACGAGTGGTTGTTATTCCAGAATGAGCTTCAGCTTCTGTCTTTGCTTTGTAACGTAATAGTGTCTACCACTTGCTATGGGGGTCTTGGATTATCATTAAAACCCTGAGATGTATCAGAGAAAAAAGAGCTCTGCATCAGCGTCAGCCTCCCCATGGATCTTGTTACTTACTTTTAGCTAACATATTGTCTACAAGATGGTGAGACAATCAGTCAATCTGTGAGGTAGAGAAAGAAAGGCTGAGGCCTAGGGCTGTGTAATTTTATCAATTCTATGATATTTATCGATATTTTTTTCCTCAGAAAGTACAGATTTTTCATCCGCGAGTATCAGCACATTAAATCCTACTTTGAGTTTTATGTCAAATCCACATGAATTAAATGACAGCTATCACACATGACATTTTTTATCCAGTTGCACATGTACATTAAAATGACATGTAATGAAACAACCATTACAATTAATTAAATAATAAAATGATATAAATAAATTACATCATCCAACATAAGTGAATAAGACAAAAAAGATTCCTTTTCTGCATAACCAAATACACAAAGCCACACAATTAACATTTAAACAAAGCAAGTGTATAATAAATGCATAACAAAACAATATTTATTACACCAGTATTACACCATCAGTTCAATTAATTCAATCGAAGTCTATGGAACAGTCACAAAATGTCACCAAAATCACGGTGTCCCTCTAAAATCTTTCAGAAAATCTTTAAAAATGTATTGAATCGTATCGTTTGCTGAATATTGTGATATATATTGTATTTGAGCAGAATATTGTGTACCGTATTGTATCACTACAGCCCTACTGAAGCCTATCTTTCACTGTCGTTTACCATTGTGGTTCAGCCTTAATAATACAAACAAGAAGTGTAACAAAAGTGCTCCGTTTTATGTTTTTGAGTTTTTATTTTTTGTTATGAAAGATGTTGGACTCCATTCAGAAATCTTCAAATTAGGGGTCTATATTCTCTACACAATACACGAAGTAGTGATGTTAGCTGGACTAATGGCTAATATAAGATGGTGAAAAACATTTGAAATATAATCTCACTTAATTTTCTCTCAGCTATGGGGTAATAGTAACATAAACAATCAATAACTGTTCATAATAGGAAGTTAAGAATAATTTCAATGTTTTACTAAAATGTTATTATATTATTCTTCTTAAAAAGGCACCTTAGTTGAACAAAATAGGTTTTGGCTAGGAAGGATATTGATAACCGATAATAATATTACTATAATGGCCAATAACCAATATTTGTCAGTATTATATACTTCTCTTCCCTTTCGATAGAATTTAAACACTCAACAATCCTGCACAGCATCACTACACGTCCAAACCACCCCTTTCCAAAAACTGCAACAAACATCGGCTTTTCATATTAGACCGACAAAACCAGTCAACAGAGTAAATAATGCAGATATATCATGCATTCTTGGAATTTGCAAATACATTTTTTTCAAAAATACTAAATTCTGGATATTAGATCTTTTATGAAGACAGATTAGAAAGACCATTTGACCCAAAAGATTTTAGGCACAAAAAGTGATTAGCAATAAGGAAGTGTTTCACATTGAAGATACTCCCTGTTGAACATGACTGCTCAAATAGTGAATCATCAGAAAACTTATGACAAAAAGCTAATAAAAAATCAGGACAATTGGCAGCTACTAAGAGCTACAAGGGACTTTTTTGAAACAGTAATATTTTGTGTTTTTATCATTGCATAGAATTAATAGGTAAACCACGGTGAAATTAATTGAATTTCAGACCACTGCAGATGAATCTTTAAATAAAATATCGTACGCAGGACAATGTGTCAGCCTACATACTCAGACAATGGGGGCGTCTGACAGCAGCAGGATTACCGAGGAGCGACCAGCGGACTTCAGGCTGCGACCAAAACAAACACCACAACAAAGTCACACCCAACCTGTCAACGTGTTATGAAACTTGAAGCTGGTACGTTCTCCTAGAACAAGTCATGGTTCACTCCTTGTAGGATTTTTCTCTACCCGGGACAACAAGAATGACCAGTTCAAGTTTTGTTTTAACTACCTCTTCCGCAGCTAATCTCAATGAATGTCGTAGCCGGGTGCTAACATTAACATTTTAAGTTTAGTAAAGTTGACTGCGTATTACGTTATTTAACTGGAACATCATAGAGGGCTTCCTTCAAATCAGAAACCACTGAATGTAGCTTCTGAGTTGACATCCTTGCCGTAACATAAACAGATGTTATTAGCTAAGTTAGCTCAACTAACCTGGGCCTGCTGCTGTGGTGTCTGCGCATTCCTCTGCGGCGACTGCTCCTCGTTTATCTTCTGCTTAAGTTTTTTAAACATCTTGACACGCGGAGAGCAACTGGGCACGTCAACTATCTATCAGTGAACTGCTTGGTTTTATTTTTTTTTTCAGCCTAACATCCAGTCCTGAGGGTCTGACTTCCCTGTTCGTTTGTGTTTTCCAGCAGGTGACAAAGATCTCTGCGCATGTGCGGCCAACGTGGAGGAAAAGTGAATGTCCAGATTTAAAGGGCCAGTGCGCCTTCAATTCCCTTTGGAGTTCCAGCATCAGAAAGACCAATGAAAGGTCAGCGTTGTGGATAAATCTACTGCAAAGATAAAATAGAGTGATATTATTAAACAATAAGCATAAGCGTAAAAAAATATAAAAATATAAATACTTATATATGCTATTTAAATATGACCTAACTAAAAAATATAAAATATAAGATCAAATAAAAATAAAAATAAGTATGTGCATCTATAAATGAGTTCAGAGTAAAATTAATGACACTTTTGAAAAAACCAAGAGGCCTGGATGAGCTATAGTGATCCAGAGGTGAGGTTGATTAATATGTGCTTGTCATGCACTCCAGAAATATATAATTTATGAAATAAAATTATATATTTAATAAATTACAGGAAGAAAAAAACGTTCTTCCTGTAAGAAAGCCATATAAAATTTTACTTGCAGTTTGCCAAATGTCATTGGGGAACTCAGCAAAAGTTGGAAGATGGCGCTCTGATCAGATTACAACAAAAGTAAATATTTGGTCTGTGCTATGTGTGGTAGAAAAAGCAACAGAGCACATAACACTGAACATTCAATAGTCACACATTTCTTTGGCAGGGACACTGATCAGAGTTTATAGGAAGTTGGATGGAGCTGAATACTGTTCAGTCTTGAAAGAAAACCCATCAGAGACCTCAAAAGTCCTGAGACCGGGATGGAGAATCACCTTACTTTTTCATATATTTATATATGAAAAAGTAAGCATCTAATCTATGCGTTTGTCCATTTTTATATTTTTGTACACAAAGTATCGGCATAATAAGTAAGGAGTTTAAACAAGCACAATAAAGAAGATGCAGTGTGGATTCATACTGCAGTCTCATTTGTCCAGAAGAGGGCGCTGCTTAATCATACCATGCTGAGATTTTCCTTCAGGCCAGCTGAAAGCACATCTAACAAAATTTCCTTTATCTTGCATACAGTATCTAAATTTATGGTGGTCTTTGTTTTCTTTATGATAGAACCTTAATTATTTTTAACACTCAAAGTTAATATTGCATAAAAAATCTACGGTGTTACTCAGTGTTGCAACCTTTGCAGCTTACTGTGTGGTAATTAATGCCTCTTTTCCTCGTTATAGGCATCAGTGCCAGTTTTTCCACTGCAAAGCTGTTGAATGAGGTCCAAATGATAGCGTCTTAAGAACCAAAGTATCTCTTCCCATGCTTCCTTTTTTCACATTTTTTGCTGAGCACAAAGAAGATTTAGTGCAATGGAAAGCAAATTTAAAACACTCATACTTTAATATCAGTAATCCAACAGTATATTGCTATATTTTTAAGAAGAAAAAGAGATAAAAACAAAGACTATTTAAAATGCTAGGTCTTTCAAATGCAAATATGCAACATTTAATGAATAAATATTACTTAAATGATCAAAATAACTACAGAAGTGATATTTTATGAAGTGATAACCACACTAAACTTATGATTAATAGCATCTTTACGTTATAATCCATCTTCACCTGCTCTTTTTGTTGCAGTGTATTGCACACACATCAAAATGCTTTTGTTATGTATATGATCTGTGTTGAAGTCCCAGCACTCTGATGGGTCATATTAATCTCATATCGATGCACATCTAAAAATAGAGCATGCATCTTGCTCTCCTGAGTCATAGTGTCCTCGGGTAATGCAATGAAAACAGCAACAGACAGAGAAGTTGATGGAGAAGATCACATTGTAGGCATGAGTCACGGTTTAAATAGGTGGTATTTTTCCTCTTCTGGGATCTGGCCATGTGGAGATATCTGAGTCTCTGAGTCACACTTGTCTTCCAGCTTTGGAGGGAGTATGGATCTTGCAATCTTAAGCTGCAATTCCTTTAAAAATGAAAACGACGATGTGATTTACATTTCAGTGTTTTGAATCTAACGCTTTCCACTCAGCGGGGTGACTCAGCAGCCACCCATCGGAGAGCGGGGTTGATCTCTGACGGCCGGCTGGTACAGTGAGTGCAAACTATGGGTGGTTAACGGCAACTTGATGCCACTCCCCTTTACTGTGCAGCAGCTAATGCTTCACACTCTGGCATTCAGCTCAGGGATATAAAGTCAAAGGAGAAGAATCGGTTATTGAAGTTCTCCTGGCATTTCTCTGGAACAACAAACAGCAAAATTGTTAGATTTTTTTGAATGTGTTCTGAGTGGTGTATAGTTGACTAAGAATTTGCTACAACTTCTCTTCTTTTTGAATCAGCCAGAGCAGTAAGTAATTTGTTGTTAGTAATTAACAAAAACTCACAGAACATGATTCTTTTCTGTGTTTTGGCTACATACAGCGAAAAACTTCAATGTATTTTATTGATTTTACATGTGAAAGATCAAGATAAAGTAGAACATAAATATGAAAATAAGTTTGCTGTAAACTAACTTAACATTTAGCAAGGATGTATTTTTTGAGTGGTGCCAAGAACTGAAGCATGTCAAAGTCAAAATTGCCAATGAAACAATTAATTTGTTATCCATTGTTAGAAGTATTTTCCCAGAGGCATTTCATTTGAAATGGTAGCGGCTACAGACAGCAGGATCTGAACAGGATAAAGGCTTTTACTGATACAATAGGTGTGTGGCCAAAATCCAGAACTGAAGCCCAACCTTACATTTCCTGTTTCTGGACCCAAAACCCTGCATAGTCTCATTAAATTGCTTCATGCCTAATTGTATCTCTTTAGGGAACCACACTGATTAAACATTTATGTATAACATCTCTGTTGTTGCTTGCTTTAGAAGCTCTTTCTCTGTCCTTTTCCTTAGGCACAGATAATATTTTTTTTTTCTCTCCCCGCCACCGCTCACATTTCTTTTTCCTTATTTTGTATTGAAGTGAAAAGCTGCCAGTCATGAACTAAGGTTATGGAAACGAGTCTTTAAAAAACAGATGGATTTAAGGATAAAGGCTAGTAGACTGGTAGATCCTGCTCAGCTTTTCCCATCTCCCATGGTGTAATCATCTGGTTGTTATGTGCTTCTACATCCTGTCACTACAGGGCTGTGCCAGCTTTGAGAGCCTATTTCAGAAGTAGTTTCTGGCCATGTGTCTGCCATTGGCATATGGAGAAGAACTGCACAGTGAAGAGGGGAGCCATGCATTTTGATAACCAGCTGAAAGCAGCAAACATATAGTCTTCAAGAGCATCTGACTGATCTAGCTGCAGAGGTGAAGAAGTTGAATGGAGGCCAGCATAAATAGAAATACGACTGAAAACAACACAAGAAATTACGTTTAAATCAGCCTTCAATTAGCTTTATAATCCAAAAACTTCCAATCATTTTTTCTATGAACTGTCAAACCCACATAGCCTTTCCAAAAAAAAAAACAGAAAAAAAACAGAGCTTGCTCAGGTTTATAAATACTGAAAAAAAAAAAAAAAAACATATATATATAGTATATATATATATATAGATATATGATTATATCACCTGTGATGGCTTTGCGATCTGTCCAAGGTCTCTCAGTCTGTGACCGCTGGAGATAGACGCCAGCCTCCCTGCAATTCTGCAGGAATAAGCAGCTACAGAAAATGAATGGATGGATGATTAAATCACAATTTCATTTCCATTTCTGGGGTTTTAAAGACAGAAACCCATTAAATAATTACAAGAAGAGAATTATTGCATTTCATTAAATAGAAGCTTTTGTATTTATGAAAAATAAAGGGACTCAGAAACGAAAGTAATACACATAAGGTTTTTCAGACAAAAAAATGAGATTCGGAAAATCTGCTACAGAATGCTGTGAATGTGTAAGTTTTCTCTTTACACAAGTAGGTCAGTTAAAGCTATGTGGCCTAAAATATTAATAATAACAATAATAATAATAATAATAATAATAATAATAATAACAATAATAATAATAATAATAATAATAACATTTTGTGAGGTTTGAACCATCTAAAAACTGGCATATTTACATAATCCCAAGAACATGTCCTGACTGATTTTTCAACAGGTATGAGGCTCGTAGATTTCTGATTTAAAGTATCAGTGAAGTCACTGATCTACTGTAAATAATTTCTATTACTGCAGGCTTTTTGTGTTTTGCTACGCAATTCATAAAAGAAATTTTAACATTTGCATGTTGTGTGAATCCCAAATACTGGTATTTTGTCATAGCTACATTAATGTTCAGAAATGTGAGAATTGTAAACGCTTTGAACCGGCGTGTCCCCTGCATCCTAACACACCTGTATTTGACAGACTGAATAAGATTTTGCACCATGTTTTAAAAGACTAAAACAAGTAAGAAATTATGCAGATCTGCTGGTTTTATTGGATGATATGAATCTGAGCTGCTTCCACAGAAATTGAAATTTTGCATGAACCATAATGGGCCTTTCTTCAGTAAGAGGGCAGAGTTAGAAGCATTTTCTAGGTTAATTTAAAGTTACAGTAATTACTTTCATATCGATTCCAAGTATAAAAAGTCAGTAAAAACAACATACACCTTGGTTTGAAATATTTTACTATCATCACTATAAGCTTAATTTTCTTAATATTTTAATTTCTCCTAAGCAAATAAAGCAACAAAAAAAACATGATTTTCTCAGTTTAAAGTAAGTTGTCAGAAGAACTAGAAGACAACATATTATCTCCAATATTTTGTTCTTCCAGGCAAGATTACAGTTATACTGCAGGACTGAATCTTGTTTACAAAATACACATGAGCTATGAACCACTTACTGTGAGTCCACATACAACAAATTAGTGAAAACATATCAGCTTCTCAGAGGAGTGTCCCATTTCTCAGTGGAATATTTTAACCCCTACCTGAAATAAGTCTCAAGTGAAAGGGGAGAAAGCTCAGAGGCGACAGGAATAAATGGCACTCCTCCATTAAACTGAGCAGATGAGTCACAGCTGTGAAACAAATTGTACAATTTTAACAGCAGGTCCTTTCCTAGTGTAAAGAAAATGCAGATGTTTATCTTTATATGCTAACAAGGGTCCTGGGACTGTGCAGCAGCCTCATGGTGTCATGTCCAATCCATCTACTCGGTTTGTAAAACAGCACTTCCTGTTAATTAGGAACAGGTGTTTGTGAATCAGCTGATGACAGACGAGGAACAGAAGAGAAAAACATACAAAGAGCAAAAACAAGACTGCTTTCCTAACAACTAAAACCTGATGACAAATGTATAGTTGTTTAATTTATTGTCGTGGAAGTTGGTAGATCATTTCTAACCTAAGATAAATCTTGTAGAGAGCGCCAAAATGGTTGCCGCAGAAGTGGGCTGCCTGTGTTAAGCTTGTAGCTATTTATGAGTTTAATAATAGCTTTTCTCAATTTTGGCAGCACTGGCAACTATTCTGCACATCATGTGGCATAATGTCACTTTAATGAATCCTGGTCTGTACTGTGCGGCAAATTACCTTTAGCCAAGATCTTTCCACACTGATGTTTTCTTTCAAGATTACTTTGTGTAAGAGTTAAATCTTAGACTCACATTTATGAAATCTGAGCAAAATGGTGGAGCACAGAGTTTAATGATCACACCAGTGCCTCCCAGATCTCTTCTGTGTAAGTCTGTGGCGGCAATTTGCATTGCTGCATGCAAGCCAGAGTCTCTTGTGATGACGCATATAAGCTGAGAGAATGCGACGGTAAAGAGTTAAACTGCAGTCTTTTGCAGTGCAGCAAAAGTTGTTATCAGGCATAATATTGCAGCGTTGGGTTCACACAGAGCTGCTCAGTCACCCCAGAGACATTATTGTTGTTTCTTTTGTCAGTTCCTTTTGTTTCATCAACACCAATATATCATAATTTTACATAAGGGAGGTGTGAAGAAGAATAAAATTGATCTAGCTTCTTGGAGGTACCGACATTAGTTTTTACAAAAATAAAACTTGAATATGTGGCGTTTAAAAGAACAGAGTTTAATCTCCATGTGTTTGAATTTTGTGAGGTGTGCTGGGAATGAGGTTAGCTAATTGTTTAAATTCCCCAGTGATGCCACATGAGGATGGAGAGTGAGATTTTAAAGGACAGTGTGTAAAAATAAAGCAATATAAAGTGTTAAGTCTTTGTAAATTTTGCACATTAGTTTAATTATGGAAGATAAAAATCAGCTGATTCCTGTTCAGATGATTTATCTGAAGAATCAAGTCAAAGCAGACACAATATTTTGTCTTAAATAGATACATAAGAGATGCAATACATGCAACCATAATATGACATAACCGATCCATGTCCCGAATAGATACACCTCTTCATTATTAATGATGATCATCCAGACTTAAATAAACTGCATTAACTGATGTTAATGTTACTAACAATATGCAGCGAGGGAACCATACTCTCTGTGTTCACACTTGTGTGAGAGTAAGAACTGATAAGCCGGCCGGAGTGTCTTATCTGACCCGTCCTGTCAGGTCTGACCAAGTTAGCTGCTTTTATCTAAAACACTGAGTCACAGCTGAGTTTTCACATTTTTCTGTTCCCTTAACCTTACGGGTGACTAAATGACAGTTTTCTACCTTAATAATATTTAGCATTGAGGGTATTGCTAAATACCAAGTATTTTTATTTATCCATTATCACTTCATCTTGATTTGCTTTTTAGCACCTCATAGCATCTAATGCACATAAAATCTCAGATCTACACAACTTCCTTTATAACTTTGTCTATTTTCAAACTTCATTAGAGTTTATTTAAATTTATTTGGTAAAAAAAAAAAGTTATAAAAGCACAAGCAGTCATATTTCACAGCACAATCTGTCTGTAATCTCATTTAAGGCTGTAATCACTACATATTACTCATGACTTAAATAAGCTGCATTAATTAATAAATAAAAAGAGTTTCATCATAATTTCAGTAGCTGTTTTTAAATCACCAGGAGGCTTTTGAGAGTGATTACATCAAAGATAGTTTTATATTTTTATCTTTTTGGTGCTTTTAATGTTTAGTTTCCATGCCTGGCTTTTTACATAGACTAAGTGTAGTTATGATCTGTAGCTCTCAACATGGAGATTAACTTCAAAGTCTGATGCCTAGTTAATGTTTTAGAAATGAAATTTACAGGTTACAAACACATTTTCACAAACCAAAAGCATTTGTAACCTTTGAAAAAGATTTATCCTAAATTATATGTTAATGTAATGAGCAACAAAGCAGTGTATGGTTTTGAGGCACAGTAAAATGGATGCTTTTTACACAACCTGCTCATAAATCAAATCACAGATGTGAGGAAGCCTTGCAATGTATAAATCATTTCACCATTTTCACCCTATTATCCTTTGTGCCAACAAAATGTAAAACATACATTTACTGAGCTGCAATGTTAAGCTATTAAAAGAGAAGCCATATAATCCAGGGATGTCCTTGTGTGTTTTATAAAGAGACTACAATGAATAATAAGGGAATTATTGCTCCGACTTGCTAATTTCTTTTGCAGTCGTGTCCATATGGATGCACGAGTCAGTAGGGAGATTCCAAGTTTAATGTGGCGTTCACTTGCAGCCACTGAAAATGAGCAACAACTCGCTGATCTATTTGCAAACAGTTGTGGTGTGCATAAACTGTTCTCTCAGCTCAAAGTAAAGCAGAAAAAAGATTGATTTAGCTTTTTAAATAGTGACTTTTATAACATAAATTTCAGGCTTTAAATGTTTTAAGCATAAGCAATACTGATGGATTTCCTGTATGAATTAAATTACTCTCAGGACTTTAAGGGCAACAGGCGACTCTAAGCAGTCTCAAACGTTGCTTTACCTCGGGTTAGAGGGAAAACTAGAACATTCAAATATTTTAACCATTTCTACCTATTTTTACTGGTTGTCTCACTGAGATCCAAGATATCATTTACAAGAGCAAACTGAATTGATAAAACAAACAAGATCACAAACACACAAAACAAGCAAAAAATAAAATTTACTCAATTAAATAAGCTACTAAAATGTAAGCTAAAAACAAGAGCAATTTTCGTAAGATTGTTCTTTTTATCTTAAACATTGTTGAGATTTTCTCCCTGACTGAGCTATTATGTATTGACTCATGTTCGACCTTGTCATTATGAAACCAGAAAACAGCCTGGGATCTTCTTCACCTTTATTATGCAGATGTATTAGGATGCTGCTGTGCCTGTATCCAAGACAGGCATAATAACTGAGCCAAAGTTAGTCACTTATCTTATTTATTCATGAATTATATCAAGCAAGTTCCAATTAGCTTCTGCACTGATATGCATATGTGTCCAATTAGATCCACTTTCATGTTTTTTATACAATAAGGCATCAGCTGCCACAGATAGCAGCTCATCTGTTGCTAATAATGTGATTAGTCATCACTCCTGTCATTGAAAATGTCTCTAGCCTCCTCACTGCGTCCACGAGGGAAGAGAAAAGGTTTGGTCTGGTGATGAGGCAGGAAGAGCTGTCGATCTGAGCTCTGATGACCATGCTGGTGGTAGTAAAATGCTGCTTTGTGGCAGAGGATGAGAGCAGCCCTGCTGGTCGCTCTGATTCCTCACTGCTGGAGCTCATGGAGGCAGGACTGAAACAGTCGAGCCATTAGAAGAAGAAAGAAACTGTAATCTCATTATGGCCAATAAATGCGGTATTTGTCAGCAGAACAAAAATCTTAAACATCTGCCTTGGAGCAAACACGGTTTGCATCATGTTAAAGTCCAACCTGAGATGTGAAAACATGGTTTAAATGTTTATTGAAGATTCATCTAGTGAATGGAGCTCAATAAGTATTTTTCTACTTTAAGGGGGGAGTATTATGCAAAACAAACTTTTTAAAGCTTATTTAAAAATAAGCTTTAAATAAGCTATATCATATTATAGCATGATTACATTAGTTATCATGCTATAATGTTATTCCCTAATGAAGCTTGAAGCTGCAGTCTCCAGTCGGGTTTCTGCCTCACAAAGCACCCTCGCTGTTCCCTGTTAGCTCCTTAAGACTAGCAGCAGCAGGAGCAGCAATTAGCAAACCCCTGGTGGAGCTACGAGTTTGTTGAGCTTAATATGTAATTTACTTCTCAGTCCAACGCTCCTAAGAATGACTGGAAATGACAAAATGGAGAAACGTTGTTATGATAATGTGCTGAAGGTAGTGTGGAGCCTCTTAAAAAGAAAGAGGCCCAATTGCAAGGCGTCAAATTACAAAATCTAATCTGTAATTAGATTATTTCTAAGTAATTTTGATATACACAGCATTTGTATAACATATTTACCTAAAATAGTTACCTCAATCGATTGTGCTGTAAAATGATGCTATGTGCATCAATTATCATGATTTTATTATATTTATTTCATTTCAAAGGAAAAAGAAAATTCAATGCAGTTGAAAACATTCCCAAAGGTTAAATAAAATACTAATTATAATGTGTTTATCCATGTTTCTATATTAATTTTCTTTTGGTCTCATATATAATTGTGATCTTAAATATAACGTTTTCCTTGAAAATCGAAAATCAAAGGCTACAAGAGGAACAGTGAGGAGACATTACCAAAATAAGATTAATCCAAAAAACAACCAAGATACAAAAATAATCACAAAAGAGGCACTAATGCAAATGTGAAAACATCAGAATAAGTCATAAATTTACATCCCAGAAAAATTATTTTAATTATAATCAGACCAAACCTGCATTTCTCCTCATCAGTGGAAAGCCTATTTTTTCTGTGTAATATATTATTTACCTCATCGTTACATAATAGTGAGAGAATAAATGTCAGCATCATGTATTCTGACAAACTTTGCCCTGGGAGATGAAGAAAAATGTTTTGTCACCATTTCTATATCAACATTGTGAGACTGTGCTGGAATGTCACAGTCTGCTGACTGACAAACTTTCACACTTTACTGAATCTGCTTTAATATACTGAGTTTTTTCCCCCTTGGTCTCTGTTCAGTTAGCAAATTTCAGTTTGCAATTATTTTATTTTCCAACAACAAGCAAAGGAATGAATGTTCAATTGGATCAAAAATCGTTTTCTTTCTTTTTGGAAATGGTGTTTGTGTGCTTACAAATGCAAGTGTGCGACTTTATGTGTGTGTACTGTAACGCGCAGTAATGGGATCAGCCACACAAGACCTCAATTCAGAAAGTTTGGGAAAGTGTTGAAACACAGAGACCTTATGGAGCGAGAGAAAACCTATAGGCAACCGTGATCATGATAAATGAGCTGTGGGCAGAGACAGATTTCCTTCACTCCTGTTAGGCCTCAGTGTTTCAGATCATCAGGTTTTAAGAGACTCTGACTATGCATCATTAGCAAGCATCTATATTATGCTAAGATTAAATTACTGCAGATCAGTCTGCTACGTTGTTTGGATGATATGAGGTGTTTATGGGTAAAAAAAAAAACAAACAAAAAAGCTTGTAAAAGCTGAAAAGTAACCAGTCTTAGATTTTGTTTTTACCTAGAGCCATGATGTTTGTAATAAAATTCAGCTTATAACATGTCAGCTATATAATATGAAAATAATGAAAGTGAAAGAAATGTGTTGAGGGAACAAAGAATCTCTCAAAGAGGATTTCTAAGATTTCTTTAACCTTTTTCACATTTTGTCACATTTAAACCTCAATCTTCTATCTATTTTAATTATTTTTCTTTCAACACAGGCGACTGCATGACTGTGAAGAGAAATATTTTTGTTCTTATACTTTCAGCTTATATGAATAACCCCAAATACTTTGTGTGAACATCCTTTCATCGCCTTACAAAGCCAGACACCAACATTTTTCTCCATTCTTCTTTGCAAAATGGATCAGATTTGACTAAGACTGTCCATACTGATTAACCATACTTTATTTTTTCCTGCTGCATATTCTGTTATATTTATTTCTGAACTTTGACTTGGCCGTATATTTAGAGTCGTTGTCTTGGAGGTAGGTTGCCTCTTTCAGTTTCTTGCACCCTCCCAAATTTCAAAAGAAAAGTTATTTTGTTTCCTTATTCACTTGACTCTGACATGTTAATTTGCTAAAGATTTAGATTATCAAAGCATTTCTATTTGTCCTTCAAGCTACTGCTACATAGCTGAAGAAGGGTAGAGAAGTTAAAATATTTATATCCAATCAGTAGTGGTGAAGCATTCTACTTCATTTGGCTCAGACACTAAAAAACAAGCTGCAGCTCAAACTAAAAGTAATTTGTAAACATATCAGTTATATAGATTCTTATTAGAAAATGAATGTTTTTAGTAAAAGGGCAGTCACCGCATAAAAGAGTTTCATGATCAGCAGCCAAGGATGTGAACTGTTGATAAAGAGACAACAATCAGGTCTCATTTATTAGAAGTAAAGTGCAGCCCAGAGAGGGGTGAGCAAACATGAAGAAATTTCACAGAAGTGAATGTTTGTTTTTAACCTTTTGCCTCTGGCTGCCCTTCAGATTTGAGAACTGCAGGGAAAGTAAACAGGTTTGAAAAGTAGGAGAAATCCCATGAACCACAACAGCCTGGAGCTGCTACTCAGGAGGCCCGCCTCCAGGTTTGGAGCGGGCGACTGTCCAGAGTGATTAATCAAGAGAAATATGCTACAAGATCCTCTTCAAAGCCTTGGCTTTAGATGATGTATGAAAAGCTTGGACTGCTCTGGAGAGTCCTCTTAATGAACATGTTGCATAAAGCCATGCAAACAGACAGATATGCACTTTGTGACTTCTTTTTTTTAACTCTTTAGATGCTTGAGGATAAAAAAAACTGTTACAGAGAGACACAGTCCAAAATGAAGAAAATGAAGGGATCTGTTTGCTTCTCCAAAAGACAACAAGCTGCCTGGAGTTTGTTTCTCATTAGAACATTTTAGCAGCTATTCACAATTGTAATAAAAATGATCAGCTGTGCTTCAGTCTGCCGCTAGTGACCAACAAACAAACAAATCAGAGTAAAGTGGGCATTAAAGTTGGAAGAGGGGAGAGGAGCTAAACATTACAGGGTAGTGGGGAGGCTGCCAGATTTTGTAAAACTCACAATTATAATTAAAAAGCTAAAGTGTCTTTACCTTTTTTAAAATGTTCAAGTTAAGATCCATTCTTAGTCTCCAATAGTTTCCAAACACGTCAATAGCAAACACCAGTTTTTGCATCTTTTTAAACACACAATTCTTCTTCATATCACAGCCAAAACAGATTTACCCTTTCCGAGACAAAAATGCACAGCAGGTAGTGTGAAGATTAGAAAATAACCTGTTGCTGAACAGGAATCACGTCGACCCACTGCTGAGACGCTGAGAGTGGCCGACAGGATACTTTTCTTTAGCGAAATAAAAGGAAAGTGAGCTGAATGAGACGCATTAAACCAACCCCTCCAAAATAATTTGCCCCTCAGGATTTCCTGGAGGAACTGTTGTTGTCGAGGTGGAAAAGTAATTTGATTCTTGCTGGTGAGCCATTCATTGTGGGATGAGTTGGGAGTCGCTTTTCATTTGTTGCAAATCCATGCAAAAATCACCAAAAGGGTAAATGACCTGTAGGACAAGCATGTAGACGGAGGGAGAATTTGTCAGCCCAGAATACTCCTTAGTAAGTAACAAACATGAGAACAAAAGGAAAAACAAACACCCAGATACGTCAAATTATAAGGATGTCACGTGTAAAATTGATGCATTGCTTTCAGTGGAGACTTTGCTCCACGTGTCTGATGTCCACAAAAGGTTAAAAAATAAACAAATTGTTTGGGATGCCATCAGCTGTGACAAAATGATTGATTCCACCGTATGGTCTCAATCAGTGAGGGTAAATTTTGCTCAGAATGCTGAAGGGAAATCCCTCACTTGTCCCTGCGTGTTTAACTTCACACAATTATTTAATGGATGCTTGTCCTCTCGCCTCCTCATCTTTATTCTCTGCAGGAGCTCTTACTGCTGCACTCTGAAGGATTGTGTCCTTTCCCTCTTCCTCACCCGTCCTTTATAATTCCTGTAAAGGACCTTTTAGGATTGAGGTGCCCTACTGTCCAAATCAAAAGACCCAGTAATGCTACACTGGGTCTTTTTCTTTTCACAATTATTGAAGCTGCAAACCAGAATTTGTTGTAAAACAAACACACAAAGTAGGGTTTTTTTCTCCTGTGCATCTTTTTTAAAATTATTATTAAACTTTGAGATTTGTGAAATTGACCAGTGAAAATCCTTATTTCTTATGATGTATTTGTAGTATTTTAGTATTTCTGTTGAAATAGCTTAAGAATTAAAATATAAGTCCAGGTTAAAGGACAGTTTGCTTGCTGTAGAATGACTGATTCACATTTGAGGAAAAGTTTGTCATATACATTTAAACTCTTGAAGAGTTTAAACTCATTTAAACTCTTCATGCTGTGCATGTTTGCACTTTAAATTTTTCTTTCATGCATTTACTAATAACAATACTAACAGAAAAATGCAAAGGATGTCAAGAAAATGTGTTGAAATAAATGCATTCTTTGAACCAGATTCAGTTTTACAGTTTCCAACAGAAATGTCATTCAGAAACTGAGGCAGTTTTTGTAATCATTCACATTTTCTTTGCATTTTCTCTGAGCAGCGATGTGTTTAGTGTCTGTGGGGTTTTTTGTTTTTGTTTTGTTTTTTGTGGCGCTCCAGAGCCTGAGGAATATATTTTTTCTGTTGAAGAAGGGTGTCAGCTTTTAATGCAGTTTCACCTGTAGGCCTGAGGATCACTGTCATTCAGTATGGGCCTTTGGTCATGTTTCATCCAAACAGGTTTTTCTGTATTTTTTATTAAATTTTGAGCAGAAAAGTGACGACATCTGCACATTCTAAACAATTCTATTACTGATTCTGTAAAAAATATTTTTTAAATACTTTTTAAATGCAACCCTTTCAAAAGAGGTTTTTCTCACACCAATTTACATTACATTTTACCTTACAATTCACCCAGTTAGTAAGGTATAACTTATAAGCTTGATTGTTTTGGGAATTAAATAAAATTAAATGTAAATAAATAAATGATAAATAATTTATAATAATCGCATTTTATCCTGGAATTATCATTCTTTTAAGTATATTTCTGACTAACTTGAATCACCTCTGTGGATACCACTCAGTGTAGCTCAGCAGTGTAAATTCAGGATTTTGTTTTTGGTGTGTTTTCTTAACGTTTCCTTCACCATGACAATATCTTGTTTTACTAAATATGAGGGTCCAATCTGCTTGAGGCTGAGACTGATCCTGTAGCTCATTTAAAAGTTCAGAAAACTTAAAAGTTGGGGGGGGGAGTGATTCTGTGATTCAGAAAACCCAGTGAGTTTGTTAGGTGAAATAAATTATTCTTTACGTCTTTAGAGACTAAATCACTGGGAATTTTGAAGCGAATGTTCTAGTATAATTACCTGAAACATGTGTTGGCTGCTTTGTGTGCTTGCTCAAAAATAGCATCAGTTAAAAAGAACAGATTGTTATTAAGTAAATGTGTCTCTGTGGTTTATTTCCCTGAAAACACAAAGAACCCAGATTGGTTTGTGTCAGACAGGCTTGTTCTCACCCACACTCTGGTGGACTGGGGACTCTAAATGGCCTGCAGGTATGAATAAGCGTCTGGACAGCAACTCTAAGAGCCTAATGACTTTCCCACCTTCCTGCCAGTGCATGCTGGCAAAGTCTTCATCACCCCCTATCCCCCACCCTTTCGCCATCCATGACCCTGAAAAAAATGAGTGAAGAGGGAAAAAAAAAGGAACTGGAAACAAAGAACAAAATGTATTTTTTTCACTCCTCCTCAGGCTTTTTCACCTCCAGTGCTGATGTACTGTCCTTAAATGAAGCCTATGACATAGAGATCCAAATAATTGATTATGATATCAAAATAAATACATAAGTCATTTTTCAAGGCCACAGACTCAATTTCTTATTAAAATCTTCTTTTGTTAAATGTTTCCTGCATGTTCAGGTGAAGATCAAACTTGACAAGGACAGGCTGTGTCACTGAGATAATTGTGCTGAGCGTGCCCTGGTTCTGCAGTCAGCCTTTATATTTGTAAGGCAATTAACCAGATTAGAAAGCATAATCAATAATGCCACCCTGTGCAACCCTGCTGCCATCTTCCCCTCTAGAGAAGGAAAGCTCTCCTGTCACAGCCCTGTTGATTCTGCATTTTCTGCTCAAAGCCTTTCTTTCATGTGGTCTTAATTTTTCAAAATTTATTCAGAAAAATGTGGACAATTTCAAAGAGTTTCTACTCCATTTTGCGTTTTCTTTACCCTTTTCAAGCATCTGGAAGGTAATTGATTCTTAATTGATTATTCACCACAATGCAAATAGAAAGAAAGGAGTGTGTTATTTAGAAATAATCAGCGCACCACTATAATAAAAAAAAAGTATTTTGTGGGAATCTGTTGTGTGGGGAAAAGTCTTGATTTCTTTTTTTTCCTTTTACAGTCAGACACAGTTGGAAACAAAGAAGTGCATCATACAGCACCCATCACACCAAGCTGCTTTCTTCAAGAACAGTTAGTGCATAACTTCTCATCTTAAATTAATTGAATGATGACAGCATCAGGGTGAGATCATACCCATCTGTACTTAACCAATTTCTTAATGTCACTGTGTCCAATGTTCAAAGACACACGTAATGTGGATCACATTTGTGCCCCGAGGGATGCTGTTAACCCTTTTCCAGAGTGGAAAGAAACAAAATGCAGCAACTTTTATCTTGAGAACAGAAATTCTATATTTATTTACCACATGTATAGATCCTTTCAAAATAAACCACACCTCTTAATTGTTTTCATATTTTGTCACATTATAGCCACAAACCTGGTATGTAGCACATTGTTTCCTTTAGAAAAATAATCAAAAATATAACATGTGCTGCATGTATTTGTATTCTAGCCTTATCCGTAAATATAATCAAGCTTCACCTCATTAGTTAACAGAGTTGTGTCTGTTTTAATCTCAATAAAAAATACAGCTACTCTCTAAAGACCTCAGAGGTTTTCTAGAGAGCATCATGAAAACCAAGGAGCACTAAACAAGTCGGAGGTCAAGAAGTTTAAACCAGATTGAAGTTATGAAGCAATACGGTATGGCACATCTGCAAACCTAGACATGCACTTGAACTGATAGAGCAGGCAAGGAGGTTATATAAAAACTCTACGGACTGAGGTGGAAGTTTAGATCTAGTCAAAGCCCAGACTTGAATCTAATTGAGAATGTTCAGACTCTACATCCAATTTCACTGGATTCAAACACTTTTGACAGAAAGAATGGGGAAAAAATATCAGTTTCTAGATTAAACCCTAAAAGACTTTCACCTATGATAGCAGAGGAAAGGGGTTCTAAGTATTGACTACAAATGCATATCACACTTTTCAGGTGGAATACTTTTGCAAGGCTCTGTGCAAGTTAGTTCTTGCAAACTAAGACAACAAGCTTATTTAGGATGTTTTATTTTTAATGTGATTGTCCTGATGATTAATCAGTTTCACGTCGCTGGTGTTAAGAGATTTTCTGCACAGATGCTTCCTTCCCGTTGAATATTTAATTTCGCTGCGTCTTTATCTCCGCGTTAAGACTTTTATTGGCTACCTCAAATATTTTTCTCAAATTTCCGCATGTGTACCCGCAATGCAAACATGAGTTTGATAAAAGCACATCGAGGCATGAGGTAACAAAGTCTGTCCGGGAGGGGAAAAGCACCCCGTGCCAACTGAAGACAACTAGAGAAGCGCGGGAATCCTCTCTTTTTTTTCTGCCAACTGCACAAGACCCGTTTTATAGTGAAGAGTGATCTCACCATATGCGCTGTGGTGGGATTCAGCGTGCCACTACAACATGCACACAACGACTGCGGCTCCGCTCTTCCCAGAACACCAAACCTGAGGATACAGGACTTTATTCAAGATCGACAGCGGGATAATCTGTAAGTTACGCCTCCCTTTTTTTTATCTTTTGTGGAGACCTGGGGGGTTTTGGTGCAGGGGACTCGAAGGATACTGCTGCCTGTTGGTGCACATAGACGCGCGGGTCTTTGTTGGATTCAGTCTGCAGTCCACTTACCACCAACTGCATTGCCACACAGCCGTGGGAAGAGAATGTGTGTATTATGAAACTCTGCGCCCGCCTGGAGCTTTTCTTCTCAACTCTTTGTGGATCATCGCGCTTACGTCCGCATGTGGAGTGGAGATCATCACTCTTTGAAACAACTACAATGTGGTGCGCAAAGTAAAGTGGAGGAAATGTTGCATCCGCGCGCAGTGGACGGGCAGGACTGCGACTTCCAGAGCGTGCCCGCCGACCCTTGAACGCCGCACTCGATGTGGAGCTTGTCGCTGTCCGACGCGCGTGTGGTGCTGAAATTTGGATGATGCCCAGCCTGCGACTGCAGGGCTGCCGCTCCCTGCACCTGAACGAGGACAACGGCCGCTTCGTCCTGCTCGCCGTGCTCATCCTGGTGTACCTGCTGTGCGGCGCTGCGGTCTTCTCGGCCATAGAGAGGCCCTCGGAGCTGCGGGCTCACGGCCGCTGGAACGGGACGCTCCTCAACTTTAGTGAGACCTTCAACATCAGCCTGCAGGAGCTCAACTCTTTCCTGCGGGAGTACGAGGCCGCCATAGCCGCCGGGATCCGGGCTGACGCTCTGAGACCGAGATGGGATTTTACTGGAGCTTTTTATTTTGTTGGAACTGTGGTGTCGACTATAGGTGGGTGATGTTTGCAGCGTTCACTCAACGCCTTGACCTTTGAATCCATTTTGTTGCAGGCACATAGTGGAGAGAAAAAAAAAAGTCAACACACACTTGATAAAATGCCAGGTTTTACGATGCAGATAAATCACGAGAGAAAGGTAATTCAGTTTCCGAACTTTTTCAATCTTTAATGTGACCGATAGCTTTTATGAATCATCTGAGACTCCTTGTTTTACAGAAAATTCATCTAGAATAAGACTCAACTCCTATTAAAGTCCTTCTGATTAACCCCAAATAAAGTTCAGCTGTGCTAGAAGGAGATTTTCTTAGCAAAACACCACAGAAAACAATAAAGACATCCATGAAGCAGAGAAAGAAAATATTGGAACTTCACATTTCTGGGAACTGAATGTTCCCCAAAAACCAGTGACAGAAAGTGGCTAGCTAAGAGGCATGCAGCTACATTTAAGTGTCTGCAGGAATTTCCAGCAAGTACTGATGGTGTTTAAAATGTCACTATATGGGGGACAAACGTGGCAATATATGAACCTTTTCTCTGAAATGACACCCAAGTTTGGTGTAAATGAGCAAAAAGCTATTTAAAGCTTCACAATAAGCCTAAAAATGATGTTAAGATCAGAAGTGAAACTCCTTGTGCCCAGAAGTGAAACACAGTGAAGCATGGTGGTGGCAGCATCATGCATTGGGACCTTAGCCATGTTCCAAATACCAGTCAAAGTTGACCCAAAACCTTCAAACTTTTCTAGAAAGCTAAGGATGAGGATGAACTTTAGATTTCTGCATGACCATGACGCAAAGCTTGAATTACATCATCTGAAGGAGACTTAAGAGGAGAAAGAGATGGCAGACCAGAGTGAGATTTAAACTACAAAACGGTTTGAAAAAAGTTGTGAACAGAAAACGTTATCATCAGAAAGAGTTGAAAGTTTCTTGTAAAGAACAGCGGACAAATATTATCAGATCAAGAAGTGCCAAATAGACTGGCACGTAGTGGAACCAACACAAAGTACATGTTCAGTCCAATTTTATTTTGTTGTTTACTATTATTTATTTAATACACTTGAAGTTTAAAATGAATGTGTCACATGGTGATTTAAACAAAAGTTTTGAATGAAAAGGAGTAGCTGGAGGAAAGAAATCTTATATAGTCTACCTCTTATTGCAAAAGTCAATTCAATATAATATTAGCAACTAAGCATCAATCAAGATAACTTTTTAAAAACAAAACAGGCTACATATAAAAACATTAAAAAAGCATATTTATATTATATTTGTAATGATGCAGCACTCTACTTGCTTTCATTTTTTATTTTGTATTTCCTCCTAACAGATTTAAGATTGCATTTAAAGTGAGCTGCACAGGTCAATGGTGGAGAAAGTTCTGAACAATTATCTTGATCTCCTATAATTTTAACAGGGATGTGTAAACAGTTTATATCCACTGTGGTGGTTTCTTCTTGAAAACATAAGTTAGAAGGTGTCCTAAAGCTGAAAATGAGGAACCACCTCACACTGAGAAGACAGTAGAAATTAAGTAATTTCAGGCCAGATGGGTTTTGGAGCCACATGTCTTTCTAAATGGTTAAATAATCATATCATTACTTTCAGTCTGGATATCTGAGGGACTGGAGCAGTCTCCCTGTGGATCACTTTCTTTCCGCTGACTCGTTTGCAGAATACCAGATTAAACTCTTCCGTTTTTTGAGTTAGCTTTTATTTTGGTCGTGTGTTAAATTTTTGGCTCTGATGGACTTTTGTAAATAGGGGCAACATCTGACTTGTTTGCCATTTGGATTCGCTCGCTCATCACTGGCTATAGGACAGCACCCATGGGTGCAGCCTCTCTTTTTTTGTCACATTTCTCATCAAACTAACAGGAATGTCAATGAGAAGCCCCTTCTACTCTCCTCCCCCCGTTTAACATTTACTCATGCAATAGGTCAGAAAAGAGCAAGTGTACCTCCCAGGGCAACCCGAGGGCCAACGGTGTAACGCTCTGCATGCCTGATGACTCTGACATCCACTTTCCACCCAAATACAGTCCTTACAGAAAGTATTTAGTTCCTTTTTTCACATTTGTTATGTTATGTAACCTTTAAAGAATTTAGTAACATCTCATGGGATTCACCAACACAACAAAGCTCCTAGCTGTGACATGAAAGAGAGAGTAACTTTTAGTTCAGCCCTCTTTTACCCGGATACCCCTAAATGAAATCTTGTGCAACCAGCTGCCTTCAGATGTGAACGCAGATTGGTGGACGTTGCTGAAATTAACAATCCTAAACACATTTTTTCTTCAGTAGGGACAGGAAAACAAGAGTTCATGGTCAAGTAAAGTTTATTTTTATAGCACATTTCAGCAACCAGACAGTTCAAAGTGCGTTACATCATAAAAACATTATACAGCCATCATTAACAAAACAAGCAATAAACATTACATTTTGTCAAATGGCATCAAAATCATCAAAATCAACTTTTCACTTGCTACTAAACAAATGCAACTCTTAATAGCTGGATTTGAAGTCTTGATTTAGAGGAACTCAGTGTTTCAGCTGTTTTCCTTCTGGAAAACATCTGAAAGTTCATTCCAGATTTGAGGAGCATAGAAGCTGAATGCTACTTCTCCATGTTTGGTTCTGGTTCTGCAGATGAAGAGCAGACCAGAACCAGAGACCTGTGAGATGTCGATGGCTGACACAACAACAACAGCAGATCTTTAATCCATTTTTGTGCTACGCCACAGGAAGATGAATGGAGCTTGAGTTAATATTTAGCACCTTTTACTGGAATTACAGCTGCAAGTTTATAGAAACGGAAACATTTGCCAATGTCACTTCACTCTGTGAAAAGCAATTTTAGAGTCTTTCCACAAATTCTCGGTTAGAATCAGGTCGGGATTTTGACATTAATATGCTTTTAAGCCCTATTCCATGGCTCTGGCTGTATATTTAATACTGTGCTGTTAAAGATTAACCTCTGCCTCAGTCAAGTAAAGTTTTGTTGTTCCTGGCAGGTTTTCTTCAAGGATTGACACACATTTATTATAAACCCTGACCAGTTTCCCAGTTCCTGCTGAAGAAAAGCAGATCTACTCCTTTGTTTCACTAGGTGTGGACAACTTCATTTTGTCGACAGATTCGTACCTGAGTTGTACCTCTAGTCAGCAAGGTCACTCTCAGCTGTTTCTCTGATTAATGCTTGTCTCCTAGTTTTGGTGGATGACTGTCTCTACCTTGGAACCTTTTAGATACTTAGTGGAGCAGCTAATGAGCAATGTTTAAAACATAGAATATTCTTAAATAATCTAATCTTCCTTTAAACTTCTCTACAATTTTATCTTTGACCTGTCTGCTGTGTTCCTTTGAGGACAAAAACGATTAATCGGATTAATCGTGATGAACTGAGTATTGAAATAATCGTCAACTGATTTAGTAATTGATGAATTGTTAACTAAAGTGTACAAACTTAAAAAAATAGGCCAGATGCTGAAATAACATATCAAGAGCAGAGATTAAGCCAAAACTGTAGGAACTCCTCAGATTGTATAGTTTTAGCTTCACCCAGTTCAGTAGGAATGCTGTTATTGCAGATTAGGCAATAAAATCTTTATTTAATTTAAAAAAGAAAGTGAATTGTTTGTTGATTTTCATATTTTATTGTGTTTATACTATTGTATTAAAGAGGCTTAAGTAGTTAATTGAAAAATCTGTAGAATGTGCAATTTTTTTATCTGATGAATTGATTAGTCACCAGAATAATCAATTGCTAAAACAATTTTTATCTGCAGCCCTATTTCCTTTGTGAACATAAGGTTTGTTCGCTAATGCTCTGAAACAAACCTATGAATCTTACGAGTTTAATCCAATATGCACATATGAGATTTGACTTGTGAGGCAATATGTCATAGCTTATTTAATTTGGGTGTTTCAATTAAAGAAAGATGAATACAAATTTAGCTCAGATGACAGATTTTTATTGATTTATTATTATTTCCCTATTACTTCTCTTACTTTGTGTTGCGCTATCTCGTAAAATCCCACTAACATACATTGAAATTTGTGGTTGTGCCGAGACAAAATGTGAAAAAATTGAATGCACACTTTGGCAAAGCCCTTTGGACAGAGAGTGAATATAAATGGATGAAAACAGTCCAGGTTATAATCAAAGCTGACAGCAGCTTTATCTCAGACCTCGCCCTAAACACAAACATATATTCGTATACGTGCAACATGATGGCATACCCCTGGCTACTACTTTTAATTGAAAGCTGCAGCGAGACAGAATGTGAGAGGAAACTGATGGTCATGTTTGCTATGATTCCTCGGGGAAAATTGGATTCACATAGGCAGAACTGTCACAACTTTATTTACTGTAGACCTGTCAGGAGAGCTTTATTGGCCCTCCCACCTTCCGCTCTTGGATACACAAATGCACTCATACGCAGCTCTCAGGGCGACCGCGCACTCAGCCACCGCAGCTGTGTTTGCTTACATGTCTGTGGCAGGTTGTCCTCCTTTGTACTTTAGTTGTCATGCAACATCACTGTCTTCCCTGACAGGTAGATTATCTAAACTGACTCAGCTGTGTGGGGAAAGGAGGGAGTTAAAGTGAGATGTTAATTTTCTGTGTTTCTCCAGTAGTTTTTCTGTTAGATTTCCTTTTGGGATTTCATCCAGCTTTGATCTCCTCCACCAACCTCATCCACATGTCTGCATATGCTGTCTTTTGGCATGCTGGTGAGCTGCTGATATGAAAGGGATTTGAGGACCTCCCCACATCACTTTTTATAAGAGCGGCTTTCCCCCCTGTGAGCTCTGGATGCTCCTCCTAAACACTTCCTGTCTCTGACTCAGCTGTGGGAGAGGCTTCAAATCAGCAGTGACTCTTTGCTCCCCTTGATGTACCTCCATGGTATCACTTTGAAAGATAAAAGCAAAGCTGTGGCCACATGATGCGGTTGTTTACCAGAGGTTTGTGCTCAGGATCACTGACTATTAGGTGCTTTCAGGGATGCGTTGTTGTAGGAATACAGGAAAGATTGTCCAAAAAATGCTTTCTCGCTCAAATGGGGTCAAAACAACTGCAATGTTTGCTGACTTTAGATAATCGGAAATGAGAACATCTGCTGCTCTGTGGCCTTTCAGTGCATAACAAGAGTTTTCCTCCAGCAACTACTATATTATTCTTTTAGGCTGGTGAACCCACCGGTGCAAAATAGGTATTTTGGATTAAGAACCAGATAGGATGTTCACCACTTTTTCAAATATAAGCCAAGCTGTTTCCCATGGCAACCATAATCTTAAGTCATTTTCTCTATCAAGCCACCATGCCCTCTTAACCCCAGAACAGTAGCACATACTTTGTTCCTCCATCACTAATTTATATTCAGCTGTTAGTCACTTTGGCGCATTTCTCACATCTCTGTTAAAATTTGCAAATTTTTTAACAAATTTTGCACTGATTTTGCATTTAGTGCTCAAATTAATTAGTGCAAACTATAAAACTTAGTTTGAACTAAGGCTGCAGTATATCATCAGTGACAGCTGAGGTTCACCTGAGAGAAACTGTTCAATTTGGGAAACGTTTTCAGGAATGTATGATAAATAAATGCTTCAAAGATTCTGACAACTAGTTCAACATTTTCTTTAATGAAAAAAGTCCATCTGTATGACGCATTAGCTAAAGTGATCTGATAAGCAGTTAAGAGTAAGAGAAATTTTCGGTTGGGCAGGAAAAGTCTGTAGAAAATATGTATGATAAGAACAATTTTTAAGAAGCTTGGAAAATTCAAGCAGACAGGAGCTCACTCTGTAGGAGATATCTAAGTCAAGTAATCAAGTAATGAAATGAGGAACATTTTAGAGAATGATTATTCAGCATTCATAAGTGTTGTTCATTTTTGACTGATAAGCAAATGAAAATGTCATAAACACAGAATTGATATGATTATGGGGTTAAGGCAGTGTTGTTCTAATATGTGCACAAAGTAGAGAATCTCTGAAACATTCCCAAGGAGAATAAAAACAGCGACATTTTTACTTTCCACATATATAGAAAAAAAAGAAGCAACAATAATTAAAACAATAATTACAGAACATGTTCACTAACTGCAAAGGGTTTCTTGGTAGCTGTTGCGAGGTAAAATGGCATGACTACAACTTCCCTTGATTGTAAACGAACCTCAGAAAGGTTTTACTCTTTTGGTGGCATGCCAAAGTCACCAAGCAATCTCTAATCTAAGGTGGAAATCACCAAACTACATGCATGTGGAAAAACACAGGGATGTGAGAACAGAAACACACTTATTTTTGTGATGTCAGTAAGTAGCCAGGTCATTGAGAGAGCAGTAGAGTGCTTGGGTGGAAATCCCCTGATGTTATTCTTCTTTAATGAGGTTGAATGAGGTTGGCACCTTTTATGGTCCCCACCAGTTGCTGATTTAATACTAAGTTGTAAAACCTCTGACTTAAGTTCAGCCGACAACACAGGTAATTAGGTTTTGACATAAAATCACAGTTAGTGGTAAAATCGATACATTTTCCTATTCTTCTGCCATACCTGATGAAACAATAAATGTTTAAGTTTTCTTAACATATAAAATTAACCCAAAATATTTTAAAATGTTTAAATATTTTAGACATCTTGGTTAAATGTTCTTGGCTTTAAAGGATGAAACACTTGTTGAGTGTGAGACGTTTACTGTCAAACATCTAACATGTAGGTCAGAAGTTTACATACAGTCATGAATGTCAGATTGATTTTGTGAAGTTCTTTTTAAACCCAGAGTAATATCTGGATTCATGTGATTCAGCAAAAAAAAAAAAAACCTTTTTATTGCTATCAACAACCTAGTAGCATAAATGTCAGAAATGGTGAAGTTCATTGAACTTGTTTGGTCACCTGCAATGAACTGTTTTAAGCAACCAGATGAACTTATCAGATGCAATGAGGAGCAGCTGCAGTAAAATGAAAGCAGGGAAACCAAAGGAATAATTAGCACAGTGGAGCTGGACCAAGACGAAAAGATCTGGAACCAAAAGGGAAAAAGCCTGACAAATAATCTAAAAGAAATAGATACAAATACACGAGAAACAGAACAGAAGAATAAACAAAAAAACTAAACTTAAAGGGATGCACATGTATGTCAAAAACTTAGAAGTTATAATAATGAACTAAATATGGGAAGACCATAAGAACATAAATAAACCACAAGAGAAATATTAAAATGCAAACACTAAGGAAAACCATAACGTAAAATCCCCATGATAAATTCAGTGGTTTGCAACCATTCCAATCCAAAGAGACATTTCTGTTCTCATTCAAGTTAAATAAAACTTCACTAGAGTCACAATGCAGTTTTATTTATTTATTTATTAACATTGTGTTTTGAAAAGGACAACTTACAATTTCCTACCGTAAATTTGTCGTCATTTTTAAAGAACCACTATTTTAATTTGCATTTAAATTAAAGAAAACCATATGGAGAACGCATATATTTTCTTCTATGATGTGTTCATATTTGTGGGGGAAAATGGCATAGTTTCCAACCTATTTAGAAGAAAATTTGTTTTAAAAACATTTCTGATACTTTTAGCGTCATTCTGTTGTGAAAATAAAATACAGTTATTCCATGAAAAACTGCAAAACTGGCATTTTTTATTAAATGTATATTTAAAATATCAACATTTGATTCATTTTTAGCCAGTTATTACAGCCATTGTGGAAGATCCAAAAAGCCACTTGTGGTTCCAAATGCAGACTAAAATAATCATTTTATATTAAATATTCACATTCTGCCAAGACGATTGGACAAATTCTTATCCAGAATTATGACAAGAGCTTGTTGATGTGTGTAAAATGTGTAGCTGAAGTCCTTTTAACAAGATTTTAGTGGGGTGTATGCAACATGTTGACTGTGTGAAGAAAATCTACAATAATTTGTGGGGGGAAAAATTGGATAGTTAAAATTCTTCGTATTACAAGCCAGAATTAAAATGACATGCATGCCTAAAATGAGCTGAACAATTGACCCAGAAGGCTCCCTCTTTCCAAAGCAATGATCATTTGACAGACAAAAAGAAAAACATCCATGGTGTGTATTTTCCAATCACAACTCATTTATCGTGTGTGGGCGCCTGGCCGACTCTGAAACCTTTCTACTGACAAACAAGAAATACTGTTTACAGGAGACTCCAACATTCGTCTGGCTGTTGGTTCGGCAAATCATTCCCCAAAGGACCACCAGTGCCTAATGACTTCACTGATCCCCTGATTTTTCCTTCAGCATTATTTATTTCTCCAAGTATTTACCATGATGAGCCAGGCTGTCCTTTCAGGCAGTCATGAAGTGAATCTTTTTCTACAGAAGAAAAGCTTTGCTGTAATTAGTAGCTCTTTGTGATTACTTTTTTCATAATTAACTATAACTAATAATTAACTTTGTACACCTTGATTTATCTGGATACCGTGTTGTCTCTTTTCATGTCTAAAAATTACATTAAGCTGTATATTTAATCAAGATTTCAGACCTTGATGTTAGAAAAAAGTATCAACCTCTGACTAAGTTCTAAGTTTATTATTCTATTATTCTAAGTTTATTTTGTTATGTAAAGCAGTTCAATTAAAAGCATCGCGCAATAACCTATTGTGTTGAGAACAGCAAACAAGCAATAAACATTATGTTTTTTGAATGCCATGATCAAAATCATCTGCAAATATTGGAATGAAGGCTAAAACTTTTTAAGAGGCTTTAAGAGACTCAAATTCTAATATACTGCAAACCTGGAAAATGCATCATAGACGAAAGCGATGCACTAATAGTCCAACTCAGGGTTTAACTTATGACCAAAGGAGTTTACATGGAGACAAAAGAGGCTGACTTCCAGCAGAGTTTATTCTAATAAATGACCGTTGCATGATGCAGAACTTGGCAGAAGTCAATGAGACTGAAAACCAGACAACAATCTGGGAAGGAGGTGAGATGGGATGGGGAAATTTTTAGATGCCGAACAAGATTTGCATTCATGTTAGCCAAAACTTAAAGCCAGGTGACATAAAGCAAGAATATCACATATAACAGTTTCACAATACTGTTTTCAATGGCAACTGATGAGGAATTGCTGCTGGCGGGAGACTCAACTTCCCCCAAATCTAAAAAAAACCAAAAAAAAACAGCAAAAGTAGAAAACAAGACAGCGTGCGTGATAGTAGCACCTCCTGTTAGCTTGGCCATGTGAGAATAGTAAATCACATTCTCAGTTTGCAGGAACTCTAGTTCATATCCTGCCACATATAACATCCTGTTGAGTTCGTGGATTATTTATGATGCTATGTGTAGCTAACTAGTATTGGAATGAAAAAAGTCAAATATAAACATGAACAGGTAATTTTTCACAGTAATTTCACCCTGTTATTTAATTTTGTTTAGTTGTGGTTTGAGAGCGTCTTGCACCATAGATGGTTTAAGAGCTCACAAAGTTTTTAAATAATAAGGCCAGTTTCTCTGCTGCTTCAGTTGCTTAAAGGTTTCTGCTTGATGAAGTGAGTAATGCTTCATTTATGCAGACAGAGAGTCTGCAGACAGTGCATTTTATTGGAATAAAAGAGATTTCTATTGTGTTAAAGTTGATCTGCTGCCTCTTATTAATTTCACCGTTTTCTCAGAAAGAAGAAGGGATTAAGTTTATTTTCAACACAGAGGTGCTGTTTGAGTTTAGCACCTTCATAGAGTCCACAGCATTAAACATCACAATAAATTGGTTTGAAGGGTCAGACATAATCAGAATTGATGCAACAATAAGGTGTAGTTTCATTATAATGTTTAATGATTTCTCAAATAACAAAAAGTTTCTGATCAGGAGATGCTGACTGATCAGCAGCAGCGCAGGGCTTTAATTTCCCCTGAAGGGGGAAAGCTGCTCCCATCAGGTATGAAGGGAAACCAATTATTCCTCTTGTAAACACTGCCTTGTACACACGTCAGGAGAGGTTGTACATTCAACCACTGGGCAGTGGAGCTGTGGGCACGAGGTCAGAGGTGGGGTCAGCGTTTTACAGACACATCTTTCATTATATCTCTCATTTAGCTGAGGTCCAAATGATGGGACGTGTCCCCTGGGAGAGCCAGTCAGGCAGCAGATGCTTCCACAATTAGGGGGGAACGGGTGAAGCTGTTGTCCAGAAAAAAAAAGAGCTCCACGTCAACAAAGGCCAGAAGGTATGAAGGTTTCAGCTGGGAAATTTCTACCCTGGTTCGTAATGAGGAAGACCAGGTCTGACTCTGTGTTGGAGGAGATGTGTGGCTGGATACAAAATGTTAAAACTCTTCCGGTTTATTAAATGCATTTTAATTGAACTTTAATGGAAAGACCAACATGACCTTGTTAATTATTTTAAAGTGAAAGGAAAAGAAAATATAAAAATAGTTTAAAAATACATACTATGCCATTTGTTTGCACTGAACCCCTTTTACTCTGAGATCCCTAAATAACTGTCAATGCAACTAATTAGTGCAAATTAAACCTTCCAGTTTAATTTGAGTATTAACTGAGCTGTTCTGTAAATGCCTCAGAGGTTTATGAGAAACTATTGGAGCACATTAAGCATCATTATTGTCAAGGATCACAACAGTTTAAAGCAGAATAATTTTTATTTAAAACAATTGACCAAACTTTCAACATCTAATGGAGGGCTGTTGAATTTCTCATCCGAAGATAAAACAAATGACACAACTATAACTTTTTAAGACAGCAATGTGTCTTTACAAGTTAAATGTTTGATTTCCATCTGTGCAAAGCTGTAATAGCTATAACCCCTAATATTTGCACTTATCATTACAACAAAAAGTGATTTTACAAAGTGTTGAATTGGTGGGTAAAGATAAAACAGAGTTTTCTTTTTTTTTAACCATTGTACCCAACTTTTCTACTTGTTACACATGTATTACTTGTGTAGGTGTAGCACATAAAAATCTGTCAGGGCTGGTTGTTTTAATATCGCAAATCTGAAACCATGTTTCACGTTTAATCTATACTTTTCCAATTGATTTCTGACCGCTGATGTTTGAAAGGTTTCATATGAGAGCCTGCTTGTGTTGTGCTAGATGGAGGAACCTGACTTTAACTGGCTTGATGAAGAGCTCTAGTGTTAGCAGCTTGATTTATGAAACCCAGATTTCTTGATCTGATTAATTCTGGCAACCAGTAAATAATCAGGATGCAGAATTGGCAAAAGAGCAGAAAGAAGCAGAAAGGAACCAAAAAAGAAAACTAAATTACCAGATAGGGAGTGAGTGGAAAATGACTAAGAGCATCACAAAATCTGGTCTCTGGCATGAAATCATGAGGCTCAGCTGGTGGTCAGACTTTTTAGCACATGCTGTCTTAATTCCTGTAATCAGCAGACAAGCAAAGAAAGATGAGTGCTCCTCAGAAAAGCACAGTAGCAGACATTAAAGAATACAATAAAGAAAATAAACTCATGAACAATCAGTCAGGATAAGGACTCTTTACATAAGTATGTGACATATTCTGTTTTATAATCTTTCTGCATATGCTGCATAGTCTACAAACTCTTCCTTTTGCACACTGAACAAAGCGGACATACTCTACTTAAAGTCTTCAGTGCTGCACTAAACTACATACAGTTTTAACCCTCTGACTTTTAATAGTGTAGCATTGCCCTACATTTCCAGTCTTAGCCTTCCTGTTTTTATTCTCATTAAGGAGGGCACAAGAGCCTGTTCTGCTAACACAGTTTCCATCAATATGGTTGCTATTTATAACCCTCAGTTAGGGCTGATAGCTGACAGCTGCCAATTAGGACATTAGGACGACTTTCTGTAGAAGTTTCGGGGTTTATGTATCTTATCATTAGTCACTGCACAGATATTTCAGAGAAGAACAGTTGCTAAAAAATTGAGCAATGGGTTTCAATGTTTTGAGAGAAAGTGGATATGCCCAGTTAGAGCGAGAGGCTATTGTACAGTTTTGTGTTTTGGGATGTTTATTCCTTGGGATAAATTGTGTCCTGCTTGTACTTGCCCCCTGGCAGCTACTGCAGCATCCTGCTCCACAATAGCTGTAGCCACCCACAATGGGAGACAAGGCAAATAAGATAGTTTAACGCCACCAAACAGACCCACATTCTGATTTGTTTTGCTTTAAATGAGGTCTGGTTTAGTCTCAGTGCAGTCGAAACCTTTCAGAATGACAAATAATAACATGGGAGTGACAAGAGGAGGAGAAATAACTAATAAGACAACTGTTGATGCAGTCACAGTAACCTGGTAAATATTTAAATAAAATTTTACTACAATCAGAGTAAACTAAACGTAAGCACATTCTGTAGTTTTATAGTTTTACTGGAGGTACAAAATTTATATTGCACAAATACTAGCTTAAACAAACGTCTTCTTTTGCAGCACCATGGACAGCACCAAAATGTCTCTGCACGCAAACAGATTATTTTATTTTGGGGGGTTTATAACGTCCTGTTGGAGCCACACACTCATTTCCACAGAACATCAGTCACATGAAGAGTCACAGACAGACTCCTTGTACTAATTACATGCACCACCTCCTTTGCCCTGTGATATTAAAATTGATCTTTAGAAAAGCCGGACTTAGACAAGATACTTTCAGTCACAAGCTGATTGCTCATAACCTAATCCCAAATTAGCTGCCTTATTGTTTTATTTAAGATCTCTGCAGATGAGGAAATCATAGACTAGAGTGCATGCAAAATGCAAAATTTCTCATTTGTTGACAGGAATTACACCACATGTATGCTTTCACAAGCACTGTTCCCTTCCTTTCTAAATTTGAGAATCTAGTAACAAATCACAAACATTTCATTTTATTCCACACAGCGTCACAAGGGAGAGTCACATTAACTTTCTAGCATCAAAGAGAGATTAGGTAACACTGCAGACATTGAGTTTCTGCAGCTTTTCCACTGGCTGGGGTGGAAACAGGATAAAATGTGTGAATGGAACAAAAACACATATTTCTCCACATTTTATTTCACTTTACATATTTTTATATATTATAATAAAGATGCTTGTTGCCTTTCCAACTGATTACTTTATACTGAATGACATCATCATGTAAAAACAAAGAAAACAAAACAACCTAATGAAATCAGATGTACATTGAATAGCACTTCAATCCAAAATATATTACGTTCCAATCAGATCATTTAATGATAACTTGTAAAAAGCCCAACTGATTGCGTCTAGTCATTGATTTTTCTGCTAATCTTTGTCCCGAGCAAGCATGTGGCGACAGTGGCATGCAACCATTTCCCTGTAACAGGAAGAAACCTCCAGCTGAGACAGACTCAGCATGAGAGACCAGGACAGGAAGGAGACACGGTGTAACAACAGCATTAGTGGACCAGGAATACTTTTTGAAAAAGACAAAGGTAGAAAAAACATAAAGTAAAATTAAGGCATAACCTGAAAACAGCAGGAGAAAAAAACAAAGTTCTCCAGAAAATTCACCAGTTATCAACAACAATAATTTGAAGAAAAGTTAGTGAACAACATGACCTGGAAGTTAACCCGATAAGCTTAGATGATGAAAATAATTAATGGCATTCATAATGGGTGTTTTGTAGAGTAACTGCAGGCCAATGTGTTAAAAAAACACATTCATTCATCCGAATATTTATTCTGAAGCATAAGTTTTTAAAAGAATCTAAATATCTACTTATTTTTTGGAGGAGAGGTTTAATATGAACAAAGTGAGAGTCATTGTGTCTAAACTTCGTCTTTGTCTGAGGGAGCTCTTTTCTTACTGAAGTATGGTCTGCAGTGCAGCGATAAAGCTTCTACAAGGATTCCTAATGGCTTTATGACGAGAAATAATGCCAAAAAAATAAATCAGAGTTCTGTCCTTCCATATTCTCGTAGTTTTGTGATTATAAATGTCAGTTCACAATTTGACTTAATGCCAGGCTTACAATAATAGGCAATTAATGTTGAGAAGGTGCATGAGGAGATTGCTGCTTGGCAATTTAAATGAAGCTTTTACCACTACAACATCTTTCAGAAATTACAAAAAATATATACATTGTCAGTTTATTAAACTTCCCTTATTTCTTTATAATAGGAAGCAGGTCTTAGCTAACGATGTTTATGCACTACAAAGACACAAAGTATTACAGAGTATTTTTTGTCCGGTTTCTAGAGCAAATCTCTTCAGATAAAATCAACTTACAAGTCAGTTTTCAGCAAGTTATAGGAGCTTGTTTTAAGTCAATAATTCCTTAATATTCATAAAAACAACTAGTTGCGCTGCCAGATTATTTCACTTATAACTTGGGCAAAATGTCTTGGTATAAATGAAGTAATCTGCCAGTGGAACTAGTAGTTTTTAAATTTATTTTAGAAACATGTTCTTAAAACAAGCTCCTATATTTTGCTGAAAACTTACTTGTAAGTTACTTTTGCCCTATTTCAAATGTACTAAGATATTTGCACTAGAAACTAGACCAAAAATACTTGGTAAGATTTAGTGTTTTTGCAGCATAGACAAAAGTACAAATAAACTAATAACTAGCTTGAAAATAAATCAGCAGTCTTTTATGACTGCTGTGTGTTTCATAAAGTCATTAAATGTTTATTCTCATTTCTCCATAGTCGATATTTCTCTCTGATTTTCTTTTGAGTCACTTTCAAAAAACGCTGATTTTGCAGCTGAACTTTATTGACCCTCCCTGGTGAGGTCGGTGAGACTATTACATGCCTGACCGGACCCTGTGTATCTAGAGGAGAATAGCACATTAAAGGCCTCCCCTGTACTGTCTTGTGCTTTGTAAATCCACGTGGCACTGAGGTTACAAGACGGTATCACCTCAGCCTGGTGGAGCGTGCATCTGGCATTTAAGCTGTGAGAGAAACCACGTAATAGACGGCTAACTTTTGACGATGTGCTGTGTTTTCACAGCGAGGTGGTGTTCTCTTATTTAGATTAATTGATGTGTGCGGCCTTGCTGAGAAAAAAACCATCTGTGTTGTTGTTACTGTTGGTACATGCGCTACCAGGAGGTGGGTGGGACCTGTTTGCAATCTGTGAAAGCGAATTCATCGTGTTCGTGGTCCGTCTCTCACGTTGCTGCCAGACTCTGCTGACTCCTCTCTAGCAGCTATCTCTAGCCTGCTTGTAATTACCACATGAAAACTTGATTTTATTTGTCCTTTTAACTACTTGAAAGCCACATGTTGTGAATCTGCCTGGCTATGCCGCACAGAATGAGAATCACCTCAAAGGACTGATGTGAGTCGGTCAATAAGACTGTTTTTCTTCCCAGTTTCGGCTGCCGTCTGTCCCCCCCTCCCCCTCTTTAGATCTCTTCGGACTGCTGGGTGAAATCACAGGCTCAGAGGAAATGTCACTGTTAAAAATGGAAAACAGAGGGCCTTCAGTCACATGAAAGGCACCACAGGTCCTTTTAGAAAGTGCACAGTCCAGATGCTCAGCATAAAAATTGCCTCACTGGTGATTTTACGTCGAGCTGAACACCAGATAAGCAGCATAGACGTTCTGTAAAGATGAGTCTAATTTTATGTACAATACATATTATATCTATCTTAAAGCTGCTCTACTCAGCATTTTCTATGATGAAATGAAACCAGAGGTAGGCTGAGTTCACACACACTTACTTTTACTGGCCACAAGTTAAAGCTTAACTGAAAAATAACTAAGTTATGGTTGTTTAGGTAATTTTACCTCTTTAACACCATTAGGTTTAACGTTGAGCAACATTTTAACTTGGTAACTACAATTATAGCAAGTGTGACTCATAATGTAAACAACAGATTTGTGCTATTTAAGTGTCAACCCCTGACAAAACCATTATAGGATGCAAAGGAAGGTTAAAGTTCACTGAAAAATTATTGTTACTGTCTCAGAAATTAGACAATTGTGTCTAAGGTCAGCTGTGTTTGGGAATATAACTCTAATGTGTTACCTCTAATATTCTGCATGTCTAAGGTAAATCACTGCATTTCCAACGTTAGCATTGATTTGCTCTTTTCCCACAAAGGCTGAATAAATTTGTGCCAATAACTTCCAGAAAAATTCAAACTGGTGATATTAGTAATTACAGACCCTAAGTGGGCAAATAGAGTACGGTAATAATTGGACGACACATCTGGTAATGATCTGTTCAAACGCCTCCAAATAATGATGATCTTCCAGTTTGCATTTATGTTAAAGCAGAACAAATTTCAAGATTTGTTGACGTTGCTCACTTCAAGATTACCTATAAAGCTCTAAAAATACATTTTTGTGTCTTTCTCAACTTTTTGCCAGAGCTGGATCATATGGGACCCACAGCAAAATTTTATGTGGGAGTTCAACTTCAACTTATTACCCGTCGCCCACCAAAGCAACACAAATACAGTTTTGTTTTGAATTTTGCAGTGTTAGATTCATTGTTTACAACTAAACCCAGAATAAAATTACCAGTATCCCAGGCTGTGTTGTGCTTTATTTGTTAAATGAACAGAAATTAAATGAATATGACTCCAACACAGATCACCAGTCATAATAAAACTAGCGTCATTACCTGTATAATTGTGACTGATATATTTCCTTTAAGTTCTTGGAAAATTTGAGATTTAGAAACCTTTGGAGTGATTTTAAAAATAGATTTGTTTTGTAGTAAAGTTTGATTAATGTCCCCAGTTGCAGCACAGAAGCAAGCTGCATGACTCAAATAATTCTAATAAACCTGCACAGAGATAATTACACTTAAGTCAGGGACAAATAAAAGGCAGAGCTTCGAAATAAAAAACTAAAAACCCTCAAAAAACATCTGCTGATGGTTTCAAACACAAACAGAAACCTAGAGTGACACTGAAACAGAGAGCAAGCATATTAAAACAGGAAACAATGTTTATCAAGAGAAACGGTGGCTAAGCAGTGAAATGAAATGAAAAGCTCAATTGAAAAGAATACTTCGGAGTGCGAGGCTGAGGCTCTGGAGCTGGAAGTGAGGAAGGCGATGCTGAGGCTGAGAAAGAGAAGGGTTTACAGAATATCTCAGCTAATCCTGTCTGGTGCTCCATCTCATCCTCCTGTAGCAGTTTTAAATGAAAGCACCCAGTGGAGATCCAATAACAAAACTCTAGACTCTCCTGTTGCTATCAGTCTTGACCAAAGTCCACAGAGCTGAGCCACAGTTTTACAAAATATGTATTTACTATTTCTTTCTATTCCAGGAAGTCAGTAGTTTAAGTTCATTTCTGGTCGATGTGGATACAAACTCAAAGTTTAACAGATTATGACACATTCTTGAGAAACATAAATAAAGTGAGATGAGATAAAATGTTCAGTTGATTCTAATTTATGTGTATTGACCAAATTAAATTAGTATCTTCTGATACATTAATGCATTATGTAGGTTTGCGAAGTGATGTATTTGTGCATACATTTACATATGCATGTATATTGGATCACTAGTTTGATTAAGAACTTGTATGAAGATTTACAGACTGGATAAGCCATTGCTTCTTCCTGCTCCCTTTTCGAACACCTTTGGTTTTGTTTTACAGAATATTTAGCTGGAAATTTTATGTTGTTGCTAATAACTTCCTCCCCCCCGTATTTGTTTTGTGTATATTTTTCTGAAAGACAAAAAAGAGAGGTAGGAATGATGGGGGTCTTATGCAGCAGTATCAGCGGCTGGTTATTTTAATTGAGACAACAATTAAAATTAGCATTGTGGAAATAAAGTTCACAGTCGTAGAAAGTGACTCTCTCTCCACTGTCACAATGTTTTCTCTTTTCTGAGTGTTTCCAGAAGTGATCTGTAAGTTCAACTCTCCATTTATGTGTGCGTGTGCGTATGTGTGCGGGCGGGCGTGCGTGCGTGTGTGTGTGTGTGTGAGGGAGAAAGTGTTGGAGAATCTTCAATAAATCCCCATCATGCTCCTGTACAGGACACAGTGCACATTTCTGCGCTCCTTTGCAGCAGGTCATAAATCTGCCTTGACTTGCTAAGACGCGTTCGCCTACGTTCAGTATCTACAGACCCAGCTCTTCAAGTGAGACCAATTTCATTTTAGAGGACACAGCAGTTTCTGTATGCTTCTTTCTCCCCAAACTGTTTAGTATTACACCTAAAGTCCTCTTTGCAACGATGAGGCAGATTGTGAATGAACTCTGTTTTGTTTAAGGTTGGTTTTTGACAGAAACATTGAAATTTTGATCTGGATTGATGGGGGGTTTTTAATGCGAAATGGTTATTATGGATAACTTAAAGGTATGAAAGTTTAAATGTTTGCAATAAGCAGAAAAAAACATTTCTAGTGTAACTTTCTAGCAGCTGGCAATAAGATTTATCTACGTTATTAGCATTAAAGAAGACTTCTTATGCAAAATTCCCAATTTTGTACTTTCATTTGAATATCAACTGCTTCTAAAAACAGTCCAAATGCTTAAAAAACACCCAGCTATCTTTTTAGCAATAAATTAATGTGTTTTGGTGTCTGGAAACAATCTGCCGAATGTTAAACCACTTTCAACAGGCACTGAGCTGTTACCCAACAACCCTCGTCAAGCCTAGCCTCGTAACCTAGCAACCCAAGGCTGAGTTCCAGTACATTCGATCAACTGGTTTTACCTTTGTATGCTCTGTATAATGGCTGCTGGTGAAGACAAGTGTTTTGTTTGACATACCAACCAGAAACCACTTGCTTCATTCTTGTTGGTTGTGCAGGAGGCTCCACTTCTGCTTTTCAAAGATGCACAGCTGTATAACTGTCCATCTGTTTGCAGCTCTTTTCAGGTGTCAGTGTAAACGTTGAGTTAGGGGCATGGACAGCAGCAGCTTATTTGTATTTAAAATGACAAGATTCCCCTAAAACATTTTGGGCAAAAAATATATTGAACATGTTTTGTATAGCCCATAGACCTATCCTAACCTGTTCAATGAATCATAAGTCACTTTAGCAATTATCTTTCCTGCTTGTATGACAGCTTGGATATGTTTGGGGAAAAAAATCAATGCTGACAGCCCAAAGAGATGTAGCTACAGTATATGCAAATTAGTTTAAAGGACTTTTAAAACTCCTTGAGTCGCATCACTTTTCATGAGCTTCAACCAAGCCAACCTGATAACAGATTAAATCTGGAGAAAGTTAAAAAGGCACACTCCAAGTCTGAGTTTGTCCTTGAATTTGCAGGATGGTTCATCACTGTGATTAAGTTACAAAAGAAAGAGCCAGCACTGTATCATGCATCCTCAGATACATAATCCACATTTGCTCAGATCATATAATCTGTTTAGATTAGATAATTTTTCACATTCTTTCTGGGGAAAAAAATAAAATAAAACATACAGGATCATGTGTAGCTTAATATATTTGGTTTTCGTGGCAGCATCTACAAAATATTCTGCTACCTTCAGGCTGCCACATAAATGGGCACGTTTAGTTTCTGGAGAAGTCGGTACTCAATCTAATCACGAGCAACAGAGCGTACCTTTATCATTTCTCTATGACAGCTTTCTGTGTTTTCTCTATGTTTGATCCAAGATCATTATTGCAGCTGTCAGTAACACTGCAGCCCCTGATGGGGATCAAGTTTTTGCACAGCCCAGAATTTCATGGGTTTGTGCTTTCGCTTTTCACATGGTTGCTTAACCTCAAGCACTCATTTCCCTTTTGGCAAATGCTTTGAATGTTTTTATGTAATTGGCAAAAATCTGAGAAAAATATGAAAGGTGTGTTTGTACTGCAAAATCACATCTGTAAAATGTATTAGCTTAATTTGGACACTTATCGTGCACATATGAGAGTGGTTTAAAAGCTGGGTTGGGAATAAAACTACATAGCTTTGCATAGCTAAGCGTTAATTCAAATGCAGACAGGGGATTGAGCAAGAAAAGTTTAATACTCAGCAGAAAAGCAGACGGTTTATATTTGTAAGAGAGAAGTTGTAAATCTGGATGACAGTGAAATAAAGAGACACAATCATTGCTTCAACTTGTAGTCACTGTGGCTTAAAATAGTCTTCATAATGCTAGAAGATTTTTTTCATTTTGCTACAGTAAAACCCTGCTTTTATTTCATTGAGGTTGTATTTGATGAACCTTCATGACTCTAAGTAGTACATAACTGTAAAGTGGAAAGAAAAGGAAACATTGCCTTCAAAATTTCTTCTGAATAGACATCTTTAAACTGGGATGCTCATATGCGTTCAACTTCATTGCAACTGGAGCTGCAAGTATTTACAAGCTAAGCTCATTTTACAAATGATCTCAAATTCAGTTATATTGTACAGAAAGCATCCAGGATTGTCAGCAGGATGCACGGTCGCACTGTTGCCTTGCAGAAAGAAGGTTCTGGGTTTTTGGGGGGGTTTCTTCATGCAGGTTCTGCGTGTTCATGTGTGGGTTTTCTAGTTGCAGCAAATTTATTTTTGGGTTATCAGAGTGGGGTAAAAACTAATGCACAATGCATGTTTTTTATTTTTGTTTGTAAAGAAACAAGATATCATAAATCACTCTGAATACTTTTTCACATATTGTTTTCTGCCTTATTTCCTACCAAAAAGATGAAAAATACACAAAAAAAAATGCCGAGGAATAAATGTTGGTCTGGATCTAAAAACAAAGCAGATTTTTTTAATTATTTGTTTTCCTCAGAAACAAAAATCAATATGGACAACGGCAGAGTCATCAGTCCTCCAGGCTTTCTTTTTGTATTTCTTTAACCACTAAAATGTACTTTAAGAAAAAGTGGATTCAGTAGTTATAAAATAGCAAAAAACAATGAATTTCGGGTTTTGATCTGATTGGTCCTTTCAGGATGTAAACCTACACAAAGCGCTACATGCGTAATTTATATCTGTATCGACTTGTTTTAATGAATGTTCCCACACGTTTCTTTATAATCCTGCTGGTCCAATATTTCTTATCGCTGCATGCTCATTATAATTGCTTTGACAAGCGTAATAAATGCCATTAACGTCTGTTATGTGTGCGCGCGCAGGGTGATAAATTCTCACTGATTTGCTGCAGGGTCCCGCAGGGACATCACTGACTGTGCTGGCTTTTAGACATGTTATACTACAGTATTTAACTTAACCATCAGTTCACAGATGCACTGATATGATACGGTCTCCAACCAGACTGACCTATTTTTTGATGCGCTATTTGTAAACCTGGCAGCATCCTGTGTGTATTTCTGTTGCAGTCAGTAAACTTGGCAGCTCCTCAGCAGATGGTGCGGTGATGGTGTCGCAGGTCTGGCCGTGATGCTGCTTCCTCGGCCCTCTGTCCTCTCTGCGGACCCCTGCCGCGCCACGCTCGTGACTAATCAGTTCCTGCTTGTCATCAGAGGGGCGGGCAGGCGTGGCGGTCTCTGCTGCCACTTGTTTCAGGCCAATCTGAGGCTCTTCAGAATGATAGCACAGAATTGGTTTTATTTGGAGCTTGTTTTTGAAAGCTCAGAAACAAGGATAGAAACAGCCTTTATTGTCCCACAGTGGGGAAATTCAGGTGTAACAGCTGCATGAAGACACGTAGCATATTAATAACAAGATTAATAATAATAATACTGCGCAAGACAGCATAAAAATCATTGTGCAGTTGTCAGAAATAGAAATTACAATTCAAATGACGTACAACTAAATACACTGCAAGAAATGTTACACATTTTTTGTCTATTATGTTGTAAATATCTTATTTTGTGTGGGGAAAAAAGACAAAAAATAATTTTCAAGTAACTTTTTTGCAAAATATAGTAGCTTGTTTTACATCAATAATTCTTGTCTATTGACAAAAAGTACTAGTTCCACTTTTTCACTTATAACATGGGAAACATGTCTTGTTATAAGTGATAAAAATCAGCCAGAGGAACTAATTATTTTTGATCAATGTTGAACAATATTGAAGAATTATTGAAAAAGCAAGTTTCTATATCTTACTGAAAAGTTACTTTTAAGTTTTATTTGCACAGAGTACACAAAATACTTGGTAAGATTTTGTGTTTTTTGTAATATGTATGTGTGTTGAAGATTAATACTTTATTTACAATAAAGTATATCACAGTATAGAAAAACAAATGTGCAATAACAGCAGAAAAATGAATAAAAGTGCAATTACTGCACAAAAGCCAGCAGGGATGTAAACAATCAGTTGAGGATATTTGAGTTTTTGTTGTCCAAAGCAAAGAAGACATTTGCTTTTTGATAATGTATTTCTTAATAGCTAGAAAAAGGTTATTTTATGATGATAACTGATAAAAAAAAATGTTTCTTTTAAATCTGGATGGAAGTGTCTTATACCTCAAAGTTTCCCCTTTAATTTTTTTTTATCCTAATTTTCCCAACTGACCTTTCAGCTCCTTTCTTTGTTTTTTTTGACTGAACTCCTTTCTGTTACAGGTTTGCGTGATCTTATGCGAATATATGCAGCCCTTCAAAAGGGATTACAAATGATTATTACAAACCAACAAGGACCATACTTTATTAAGTTTTTTTCCCCATAGTTTAATCATAAATTAACTTCAATAAGCCACTTTGTTTTTTGGTAAAGCTATAATATGGTAAAGAGTCTTTTTTTTACCATATTATAGCACATTTACCATTGGGAGTCTAATTTTTTTTTAAAAAGAAAAGTGCATTTGTAACCCATAAAATTTGTAAGTACTAAAACATTTGTTGAGCGTGCCTTGCAAATGGTAATATCAAATATTAATATCAATATAAGATCTACAGCAGCAACATTTCTGGGATTCTGACTTGCTGCTTTAGAGCGGCTTGTATTTGGATGTAATAAGTTGGAATGGCTGCTCATGTTCTTGTGTAAAATACAGATTTTTCAGTAAAAATACTAACAAAAAGGGAGCTCTGGTTAGACTAAAACTGCTCGACTATGCAAACCTCTGACCAAAACTCCAATAAAAACCCTCGCATGCTGCAGAGTTCGAGCAGCACTCCTCCTCTCACAGTGGCTCATATGTATGAAATTTGCTAATTGATTGCTATTTAGAGTTGAGTGGTCGACAGTGTGCATCAAATGAAATGCAGAGCGTTTAATATCACTATTAGCACCACCCTTTCTACTTTCACTGAGCTGTTCATGTCCCCTGCTTTAATATGAAACATAATGTAGCACTTAAATTTGCCACTGAAGTGAGAGCTGTTTATTTTAGATTGTTATGTGATAACTGTAGAGCGCAGGTGATTTACACTTGATCACTGGCAGTTAAATCCATCCTAAATGCTTGATCCACTACAGTCCAGTATCGACCCGTTATGATAACCCGAGGCTTTGAATTAATGTCTTTTCAATTCAAAGGGATTTGTGAAAAATGTAAGGCTGTCAAAGATTTTTAATGTTTGGGCTCTGCAGAAACTATTGAACAGATTAGGCCTTGGAGGTTTATTGTATGTTGTTGACATTAAAAGGACACAGCTCCATCGTTGTAGTGATGTTAAGCTACCTTAAAATATTTTGTTGTTCATAAATCAATCAGTCTGATAAACTTATATATATATATATATATATATATATATATATATATATATATATATATATATATATATATATATATATATATATATATATATATATATATATATATATATTTTATCGTCATTGGAAGCAAAGCCTACTACATGAAAAAAAGCAGGATTCAATTTAAATTTATTTAGAATCAGTAAAAAGCAATAACACTTTAATTGAAGATTATGACAAGAACCACTGAGAGCTAATCACTAATAGTATCAGGACTTAAAAATCAACTTGCATCCATTAATGACAATCAAAGAAGAATCAAAAACAATTTGAAAGAAATAATAAAGGCTAACAAAACAAAGATTAAACATGCCAATCCCATAGGGGGCAGCGTAGCGCAAAGCTAAGACCTACGTCAGCCAATCAGAATGCTTCAAAACAACCACGACTTCCTGTTAGGAATTCAACAGGTGCCAGAAGGTTCATTTGTGTGGACAGATATAGAGGTAGAACTACTTTTAACAAGCGAATATAGAGCTATAAAAACGCAAGACGATGTTGATTGGGAATCATGTGAAAGCAATTACCATGTTATATTGGCGCATTTTTTGTCCCAGACTCTAAATCTCTGTTTTCCCACATGCACCTACATAAACACTAATACAGACTTTTCTGAAATCTCCACTTTGGTTGTATTTTTTTATATATATAAATTGTTGCATTAGTAATACTTACTGAATATGAAAAAAACATTTTATCCTTAAGATTGATTATGAATAGCTAAGGTTCACTGATTTTATTTCACGAGACAGATAGAAATAAACAAATGTAGCCTTTTTACTGCCAAGAGAAAAGAAATGGATATTGCAGCTTTGCAAAGTCCTGTTCCTCATATATTTGAATGTCCACCTGCAGGAATAAGACGTTGTTTTGACTAGACCTATTGATCTACAAGGAGATTTTTAATTGACCTGCAAAAAAGCAATTGTGTTTGTTTGTTGATGAAATGTGTCTGTCGTTTAAAGACACATAAAATCTAATTGTGTTCTTCCATCATCTATTAATCTCACTCCTTCAAATTCTCCCTCCTCAGATCGCAGAAACCTTTAGCACAGACCTTTGCTAAAAACTGTCAAATCATAATTAATGGTTATAAATGACACCGTCTAAATAACTCTCCTCCTTCTTGAAGCTCTGGTGTGTAATTATGTGTGCAGCCACTGAGGCATAGCATCATTTTCCATGTTGAGTTGAGAATACTTTATTTAATGTTAATGAATAAATATTCTCCCAGGGCTCCGACTGAATCGGATTAGCACACATATAATTTTCTGCCTTATCAAGTTCCACTGGATGAAATAACTCATCTCAACTCTTTCCCTGAGGTCAGCACCTCCATTTTCCTCCTGCTGGCTTCAGTTTTAGCCTTTATGTAAGAGCTTTATTGTCCAAATAAAGAAGTCTTTGTAAACAAATAAGCTTGTGTTTGCTTAGTTGGGGCTTTGCTTTCTATTATTGGATGTTATCCCCTAATGTGTCTTGACACAGTGGTCTGGAGTAATGGCTCTGAAATGCTACACCGAATCAATGCCTGGTGCCTTTTCCTCTCTTAGGTAATTTACTTGGTAATGAGAGACGGTGCGGAAGGCTGTCTCTGCAAGCTCTCAGAAGAGGTCATCTGTTTTCCCACTGATTCAGGCAGGTTAAAGAGTCTTGGGTTGCTAATTAATTAACTACAAAACACTGAAGTAGGATTTCACTGAAGGGCTCAATTTGGGTGATCAGAACCCTTCGCCCTTCTGCACCCTGGAGTTTCCTCGATGTCTGCTGGTGAACTTTGTCACTGTCATAAAAGCAGGCATTTCAGCATCTGTAACGTACAAAAGTCGTTCTTTGTTTGGTTTTTGTACACGTGAGCGAGCCGTGTTCCTTCTTGTCTATAAAACAATCTGTATCAATCAAAATTGATCTAAATGAGCTGACATGTCAACAGAAGACACGCTACAGAGTGGTTTTCACGGCCAGAGATAAGGTCAAAAAAGCCATTTTGGCCATCATAAAAGAAGTATTGTCATGCTATTGATGCCATTTATTACCTGACAAGGATGGTTGGAGGAAAAAAGGAGGAAAACGATCTGGCCTAATGCTCTGAGGAGACTGAAACGGTTGATGGAAAAATCTATTAACCTTGCCCCGAAAGTGAACTTGCTGATATTTGAGCACGATTTTATTTGTTGACAAAAATAACATCTGTTACTTTGTTGATATGTGACATAACGTAGTATAAATCCCTGCATATCTGTGTGTTTGTACATAAAGTGTCCTGACATTGAGCCTGGAACAGAAACCACAAATCAGGTCATTTTAATAGTTAAAGGGAGATATGTGCTTTGACTGTCAATCATAAACATAAAATAGAAAATAAGGAGATAAAGCTTAGAATATAGCATTTAGACCCTAATGAATGTCTTGAAAGTGATATCACCTTCTATGCTTGTTGGCACTCCAGATAAAGATCCATCCATCCATCCATCCATTTTCTGTTCACCCTTTGTCCCTAATGGGGTCGGGAGGGTTGCTGGTGCCCATCTCCAGCTACGTTCCAGGCGGGAGGCGGGGTACACCCTGGACAGGTCGCCAGTCTGTCGCAGGGCAACACAAAGACATACAGGACAAACAACCATTCACACACACACACACCCCTAGGGAGAATTTAGATAGACCAATTAACCTAACAGTCATGTTTTTGGACTGTGGGAGGAAGCCGGAGTACCCGGAGAGAACCCACGCATGCACAGGGAGAACATGCAAACTCCATGCAGAAAGACCCCGGCCGGGAATCGAACCCAGGACCTTCTTGCTGCAAGGCAACAGTGCTACCAACTGCGCCACTGTGCAGCCTCCAGATAAAGAGATGCTTTTAAAAATGCTGAAATAAATTAAATTCAAATAATAAATACAATTCATTAATATTTTATTGCAGCAGCATGATTACACACTGTAAAAAACAACTAAATGACTCCTGTAACATACATTTAAATGAAGGAATGTTTATAATTATTCCTTAATTTTAAAGTTGATCACAGTGTGTTTGAGCTTTTAATTAGCAACCCATGACTTCTGGACCTTTTGCTTCTAATCATTGTGCAAAATGGGAAAGACGAGAGAACTTGTTCAAATAATGCAGATGTGTGTCCAACTGCATAAAATCATTACTCGCCCAAGTACTCTGACATTGGTAGTCATGAGAAAAAATACAAATCTTTACCTTGCCACCAGGCACAGTGAGAAGAAGTGGGACCAGTAAATAAAAAGGATATGTCTGTAGACACCACACTGACAAAATGTCATAGGAGAAGGTCCTGTTCTTTTGGTACTGCGGATGTACAAAGTGTTAAAAATATGGCTATTAATCAATGTGGCACCACAGATATGTTTTTTTATAAACCATTTTTCTCAGAATGATAATTTTTCTAAGCCAAATTAATGTACTTAAAATAAGGATTTGACTTTTTCAAACATTTTCAGTGTAAAGTTATCCTACTGCAGAAAGAAATTGATTCATTTAAAGGTTTTTTACACATTTTTACCAGGAGAGCCAATATGTGTGGAAGGGGCTGTGCATTAATGTAATTTATTATTAATATACTCTATGCTATGAAACTGTGACTCCCACAGACGGATCCAAGGTGGGTTTTGGATCTTGAAAGATTCATTATTCCTGCACCATTATTCTTTTTTTTTAATAGCCGTTCCTATTTTGTTAATGTTTAATATATTCAATTGAAGTAAGCTCAGTTGATTTATTTCAGTCAAGGAAATATATACAGTGATTTATTTTATAATTGTGGCAGTTAAATGGCTGAGAGAATGTATGGTATTTGACCTTCTCCATCCCCGATTTTCATTAGCATGACATTAAACATTACAGAGTAATCGTTCCTGGCCACACAGTAAAGCCAAAGAGATCTGAAAGACGCTTTAACACTAGAGTTAAACTGAGACAGCTGCTCAGAAGACACTGAGAAGTGAAATAATAGTGCTGCGGAGATAAAACATATTCACAAATTAAATTCTCAGCTCAGCTCTGTACATGCAGTATATTGCACAACAAAGATAATGGGAATTATTCAGGAAAATCATCAGTTTTCTTTGAAAAGACACTGAAATTCCTGTTTGGACTCCATCATATGCGGGATTTCCCAAAGTTCTCTTTTGGTGCCCTTATTTTTTTCCCCATCACCTTGGACAGATTATTAGTAAGTTCCATTATATCACCTTTATGCAGGTGGCATTCAAAAATTTTGAGTTTTTCAGGCTATCTTAACTATTTAAGTGCTGAAATGAAACACAAACTAATTGAATTAATTCCTTCAGCCAAACTTTGAGACGATCAGGTGTCTGATCATTCGCCAGTGGGCAGCAGATTGGTTGTTCAACTCTGACAACAAGTCAGACTAAATGCATAGGAATTTAGTTGTTGTTTCCAACAAATTAATGTCTCAAAAAGAATATGTCTGAAACTGATGTGTATCTCAAAAAGTTGTATAAATTTTAATTTGTATTTCCAAACTAAGGTCAGTGTCAAAACAGGAACTTGTGGTTTTTTATGGTTTTATTTCTTCTTGTCTAGTCTATTGCAAATAACATTGCAATAGTTAGGTAAATATCAAATTCAAGGTTTAAATAGATTTTTTCTACATTGAAACGCAGGATTGTGTTGATTCTCAACACAATCCTTTTGCTTATATCTGGACACCCCTTTTGATTTCAGCTGTTCCCAAACCTAAAGAAAAGATGTGTTCTGTCTCAGCTTTTAAACTAACTATGTGATATCTTTATGTCTCTGCAGGGTTTGGGATGACGACGCCTGTGACAATTGCAGGGAAGGTGTTCCTAATTTTTTATGGACTTCTGGGCTGTGCTGCCACTATCCTCTTCTTTAACCTTTTCTTGGAGCGCATCATCACTCTGCTGGCTGTAGTGATGAAGGCCGTGAGGGAGAGGAGAATCAGGAACAGCGGTCTCCTTCCGCCGGGGATCCGACATGACTTCTCGGCCTACTCTCTCCCAGGATGGAAGCCCTCCGTCTATCACGTGATGCTGATTCTGGGACTGTCGGCCATTACCATTTCCTGCTGCGCGTCGGCCATGTACAGCCCAGTGGAGGGCTGGGCCTACTTAGACTCGCTCTACTTCTGCTTCGTCACCTTCAGCACCATTGGCTTCGGAGACTTTGTCAGCAGCCAGAGCGCCGCTTACGAATACCAAAGCCTCTACAGGGTGGCCAACTTCTTCTTCATGTTAATGGGTGTCTGCTGCATCTACTCACTCTTCAACGTCATTTCCATCGTCATCAAGCAGGTGCTCAACTGGATGCTGGAGAAAATGAGCTGTTTGTTTTGTCAACGTTGCAATAAGGCCAACGCCTTCCTAGGGAGGCGAAATGCCATCCGCCCAGGCTCCAGGGGTCGCAAGGGTCACTTCAACCATCAGCCAGAATCAGACGGGCCTTGCGATAGTGACACTGAGGGACGGAGACTATCAGGGGAAATGATCTCCATGAAGGACCTGGCAGCATCAAACAAGGTGTCTCTGGCGATCATGCAGAAGCAGCTGTCTGAGTCTGCCAACGGATACCCAAGAACGGTCTGCGGCAGCTCCCGCCATAATGGCTTCTCTGGGGGAGTCGGGGCGCTCGGCATCATGAACAACAGACTGGCAGAGACGAGTAACTCCAGGTAGAACGCATAGAGAGGCTGAAAACAAATCATTCACGCTCCTCTCAAGCCTCACTACAGAAGTTTGACATGCTAATGAAAGGATAACTTGTTATGCATGAGATATATCGTTTTTACTCCTGACTGGGATTACAAACCTGCGGTGAGGATGGCGGCATGAAGAGAGAATCACAGAGCTGATCTTAAAGCATGGTGACCATATACTAGACCTAAAGCCCTGAAATAAAACAAGTCACTAAAGAGCTTGGCTGGAATCCTTTGGTGCAGTCGGTCAGCTCATCAGACGTTTTATGGCTGAATCATTGAGCTGAACAGAAGCCAAGTGAAGCAAACTGCACAGTTTTTACTGTCTTGGGGTGTTGCCAGGTCATTTGAATGTACATATTGGATGCTGACGAAAACAAGTATAACTACTGAATGATATAGCACATACTGATCTATGCATTACACTTCTCATGCATTTTTGCACCATTTCTCAACCTTCCATATTTTTCTCTCCTACCACATCCTTTTGGTGATGATTGATTTCTTTTCCGGGGGCCAACAGTGAAAAGTAGACTTTCACCGCATGGCCGTGATGTAGCTGATTAAAACAGGGTTGTAGCATAAGATGCCTTTCCAGTGCTACACCAACAGGATACAAAGGGTTATTTCCTCTCTCCTCAGATGGAAGAAAGGCAAAAGTTGAAGAATGAAAATCTATTTCATGTTAGAGAGGGACTGGCTTTCTTATCAGCTATAGGCACATGTTTGAGTGGCCACAGACATCGTCTTGTCGGGTAAAAGAAGGCACCATCCAAATCTTTCTTTCTCTCTGCCATATGTGTTAGGCTTAACAGCGAGGATAATAAAGAGTTTTAGTGTTTAAATAGTTGTTGATGGCAATATCTTAAAAGTATTTGCAAAACAAAATAAATGAGAAAACATACCGAACATAGGTTGAAGATGCTGAGGAGATACATTCAAGTGCAAAAGCTTGGTCATAAATTTGTTTCTGATTTCAAAAATTGTCAGATTCAGTGCCTTGCAAATGTACTCTTACTGCACTAAAAGGTTATTATAGTACAATCACAAACTTCAATGTATTTTGTAGGAATTTTATGTGACTGACCACAGCAGTGCATACCTGCAAAGTGCAAGGAAATCTTTTCAAATGAAAACTGTTCAGTTCCCTTTATTCTACCAGGTCAGGAATAAAGTTATGAAGAAGTTTAAAGCAGTGATAGATTATAAATCATAGGAAGCTCTATTCTAATCCATCATCTGAAAGTTGGAATTAATATTAATCGAGGAGAGCATTAATTGGAAAAGCGGCCAAGACATCCGTGGTAACTCTTGAGGAGAATCTGTTCACAAGACAACTATCAGCTGTGCCCTTTAGAAATCTAGTCTTTTTGTTTGAATAGCAAGAGAAAACTTTCTGGAAGAAAATCTGAAATAAATCCTGTTTGCAGTTTGCCAAAAGCAAGACACCAAACATCTAAAACAAACCTCTGCAACTCCACTTCTCAAGAGCCACTGTTCTGCAACTTTTGGATACATTCCTGCTCCAAAACACCTGAATCAAAAGGCTAAAATATATCCTTGGTATGTCAGAAAGTTTAGCAAAAACTAAACTCTAAACTCTAATGACTCTAATCATTTTAGTGAATGATTAGAGTCACTAATCATTCATTTTATTCTGGTTTATTGCAGCAGGGATGTTGTGGCACTCGAAGACAGTGCTGTGGTGAGATGAGACCAAGATTTAGCTTTTTGGCCTTTAAGCAAAATGTGCTTAAATGTGAGACTTATCCTCGTAAATATGGTATCTCATGGTGATACATGGTGTTGGCAGTATCATGCTGTGAAGATTTTTTCCTTAAGCATGTACAGGCAAGATGGAGATAAAACCAGGGCAAACCTGGAAGTAAACTTGTGAAAGGCAGCAAGACAAGCGAGACTGCTTCACTTTGCAGCAGGACAAATTTAAACACACAATAAGATTGCTTAGATCAAATCATATGCATGTCTTAGAGTGACCTAGTCAAAGTCCAGTATTCTTCATGAGTCAGAAGAAATATAGAACAATGTAATTTTTCCTACACTTTCACTAATGCACTGCTTTGTGTTGGTGCTAAGTCTAAAATCTGCACAGAGATCAATAACCTTTGTGCTTTTAATTTGAAAACAGTTTTAAGGGATGTGAATATTTTTGCAAGGCATTGTACAAATTTGAAAAATACCTACCTTAATTTATTTGAGGTTAAGGATCACTTCAGAGGTTGTCAGCTAATATAAAAGTCACATAAAAAACTGAGGAAATCTTAAGTACTTTTAGAAAAGACTCAGCTGTTTGAAAAATCACAAAGTATTCAAAACCAGTGAACCTGGAGCAGATAAAAGAGAGACAGCGGAGCATCTCCAGGCAGCAGAGTCTTTCTGTCTTGTGATTTAAATAAGAACCGATGGCCAACACAGAGGCTGAAGGAAGAAAACTTTCAAATCTTCCAGTAGATCCAGCAGACTGAGTGGCGTTGTTGCAACTTTTACAGTCCAGCCACACTCTCGTAAATATTACAGCTTTGCAAGACATATTAAAGATAGATTCTCATTCTTGATGTTTTATGTTCGCTGCTCTTTAGAGGGACACCTACAGATTTTTGATGATGTTTAGCTTGGGGACTCAGCATCTCTCTAAGAAAAGGTTACCTGCAGCAAAGTCCCCAAAGCAGGATCAATGCATGCCCACTACCAGGAGCCAGATGTTTTATGAATACCTGCGTTCTTTATTCTACTGGCAAACCTTTGTTTGCCATAATTTAAATCTGAAGCTTTATTCTTACTGCTCATGAAAACTAATTTCATTTGCTTCAGGAAAAAAATCACCTTATTGTGAAGGTGCTGTTGGATAACATTGAGTCCTCTATACAGTCTGGCTATGAAATTCTTGTTTCTATGAGATATTTATGTGTTAGAGATATGAAGCCATGCGATGTTTGATGTTCGGAAACATCGACTCAACAGAGGAGGACACATTTATAGCTGGACTGTGTTGGTGACAGTGATGTGGGTAACAGGGGGGGGAAAGGCAGCAGAAAGTTGCGGCAGCATTAATCGACCCCTTCCAGATCCAGATTCGTGCTCAATGCAAATTTACGGCCACGGGTTCACCCACTGCCGCCATCTATCTTCAACATCTAACGTCCTTCAATGAACTTTGCGGGGTTTTTTCTTTCCTGTGTTTCTCCATCATCTCTCCTTTGACTTTGCATGCACTGAAGCAAACCCCTTCCTGCTTTCTTTTCTTTGCAGATCTGCTGCTCCTGCTCTTACACTGTGAATAACAGGCATGTCATAAATGTATATATGTAAAGAACTGGAATGTCTTTTAAAGACCGTTCACAATAGGGTGTGGACTGAATTCGAAGCTCTGAGTTTTAGTGCATAGATCGGAATAATTTCCTTTGCTCCCTATAGTCTCAACCAAGAGGAATAGAGAAAATGACTCAGGTAGTTAAATTTTCAGGCCTGGCTTAGTTGTTTTTTTTTCTGCATGCCATTATGGTAAAGCCATAGCTGTATATAAAACAGAGTACTGTTTCAAATCTATTTTTCTACATATAGCTCAAATATCTACATATGGAACAAAGTCTCTGCTTCAACTTGTCTGTCATACAGTCACTCAGCAGAAAAATTGAATAAAAGAACCAGAATTTGTCCATCCTTCAAAAGCACGAATACGAGAAAAGAATGAGAGCAAAACATTTCAAAATATACAGAATATGTTGCGTTTGTTACTGTTTTTCATTGGAACAAGTTTATATTTTATATTTTTCCCAAAAAACAGACTATTGTTGAGGTGGAGATGTGTTAAAGCTTACAGCAGCACTACAGCAGTGAACTTACACACCCCTAAAATGTTTTAGCAATCATATGGATATTCCGTATAAAATTACACATTGAATCTAGTGATACTTTCCCTGGTGTAATTTGTCTCCAAGGGTTAGAAGGAGTTGAATTGCTGACACCTCTTTAAAACAATCAATACAAAATAAATAATGTTATATATATAAATCCTCACCTTTCCTCTAAGAACTAAGGTTAAAGTGGCAGATGTTTAATTACTTTCTTCAACAGTACATCTATATAATCAGCTGCTGTGTATCCATAACCTTACTCTCTAAAAGGATGACATTCTTTAGCATTTTGTGCCATCAGATCATACTACACATGACTGAAAAAGATACTACTTTGAATTCTTTCTTGAATATAGGCCACTGCTCTACTGAAGATGTTGTTTAAATAAATATGATCATGTTTTAATCTGTATTTTTCCTGAAACTGAAACACGTCAAGCTTTTAAAGATACAAGCAGTGGCGCTCAGATATTTGCATAGACTCATCATGATATGACTACAGCAGTTTAATGATTTTTATTGTCAACAAAAAACACAAAAATGCACCTTAGATGATTTTTAAAAGCAGGAAATTTACTTTGAACTTATTGTGGATTTTCTATAATACACACAGTAAAAAGAATTTAAATAAATGCTTGAATATATACACATTAACCCCACTAATCAAAAATGTTTTTGCAGTCATCAAAAACATTTTGATTTTGGCTAAATATTTGACCACTTTTCTTCTCAAAAATGGTATCATTCATTTAAAATGGTTACCTTCATGACATAAACTTGACTTTTAAGCAAAACCCTGAAAATTTTTAATTTGTTTGAAGTTGGGCCGGTTCCAGAAACTTACAGTAAATGTTAGCATGCTACATCCTTTCCAAAAGCAGCTTGAGGATTTAAAGTGACGTATTGTGCAAAATGTATGTTTTCCACAAATTTGTGCTTCAATTGGGGTTTCTACTGCTTCAAAAAAAACAACAACATAAGAGCTTAAAAATCCCACACAGTCAGTTTTGGGCAATAAGTTGATGTATTTTGGGATCTGGAAAATAAGACATTTCAAAGACTGCGTTCAGACTGCAGCCTGACAAGACCCAATTCCGATTTTTTTGTCGTAATGCGACCTGTATCTGATCTTTTCATGACAGTCTGAACAACACAGGTCAGATTTTTTTTCCGAATGCGACCCAGGCCATTTGGATATCCGATACGTATCTGATTCAAATGTGATCTAAAGTCCAGTTCGCATTCATCCAACCTGAACGTCATTGAAACTTGACAAACGTCATACTGATACTCGCAAGCGAGAAGAAAAACAACAACCATGGAGGTCCATAATGAGGATAAAGTTGTTAAAGTGCTGCCTCCAGTTGGCCAACCACTTCAAAATCGTAAGGTGTCCTCCACCTCCATGTTTACTTCCACAAACACTGATTACGTGTGAAGTTACTGCGCCCTCTATTGCGCAATGCGGGACACTTTCAGCTTGTCTGCAGTTCACAGTTTAGAACACATATAGGTCGCATATATTTGGAAGTGTGAACGGCCACGGCAAAAAAATTATTTAAAAAAAATCTGATTTGATAAAAAATTGGAATAGGGTCACTTCAGGCTACAGTGTGAATGTAGCCAAAAACCTATGGAATGTAACGTTACAAATCACTGACGTTACCTAGCAACCCCAGTGAAGCCCAGTCCGTTGCCTAGCAACCCCAAGAGCTCCAGGACATTTGGTCAGCAGAAAGATCTTATTATCTCAGAAAGATTTTGTGCAAGAAAATGTAATGAACATGTTTCGTGTTGCCCACAGACCTGTTCTAACCTGTTCCAGGGAGCATAATTGCTCACCTTTAAGTTGTTATTGATTAATTTGGAGGTGATCTAGCAGCACTGAAACACTAAAACAGACACTCAGGATGATGCAGCCACAACCTTGCATATGTTCTCAAGTTTGAAAACCTCAGCTTTCGTACTCCAAGCTTTCTTCTTGCCACTGTGGTCAAACAGCCCAAACTTTGTTTCAGCTGACCATAAATCATTTATCTACCTGGATAGCTTATGTGATTCTTCTAAACATTAATAAGGTTCATTTATCCAAGAATAATGGGGTGTGTGTATATATTTTTAGCCTGTATTTAAAATTCAAATCCTGTATGGCTTTAAAAAAGAAAAGCCATACAGGATAATTAAAATTTCGATTATTGTTTTGTGTAGCAATTCCGCCTAAAAAAAAAAAGAACTGTTCAAATCAATCAACAGAGGCTTGAAATTAAAATGACATTCAGGTCTATGGTGAGTGTATATAGACTTCTGGCTGATGCTGTAGTCATATCAAGAGTAACATTTGGTCACCTTATATGCATGTGTGGCTTTAAATCAATTGCCTTACAGAAGTCATTGCATATAACAAACACTTTTCTTTTTTATGACAAGCAGAGCTTGTGCAAGTCGTACCTCACAATCCTTTTGCAGTTTGCAAAATTGATTTCCATTGATTACAATGGTTCTAATGGCCCTGCTGTTCACTGTATCTTCTGTGAGAGAAAACGGTTGGTCTTTAAGAGTCATTTGTGTTTGGCTGCAACAGGAACGCTTCTGAATTTGGATATCAATGTGTTTGCGTTTTAATTAATTTATTCAGGTTCTCAATAAACCCTATAATTAAAGCGAGACGATGCAAAATTCAAAAGTGGGAGCCGCAACTTGCCGCACAACAAAGCAGGCCCTGGTGGCAGTGCTGCATGAGCTGCAGCAAAGTTTTCAGTGTTAATTCAGGCTTGTACTGTTGGAAATGATCACTGACACTGTTTATTTCCTGTAAACACATATTGCGCTGTATTCACACGGCTCCGTAGGCAGCGGCTCTTCATTAAAATGTCATGCTTCCGTGGCAAGTACGATAATAAAACAATTAGCTTGACACGGAAAAAAAGGCTGGAGATGCTGTTAGTATGTAATTTGTTGACAGAACGGTTGACAGAGCGGTGGCAGAATTATCTTTTATTTAGCATTTCCCTCCATAATCACAGTGTGATGCATAACAATTTGCTCTCTTGGATTTCAGCGAAGAAAGAGCGTGTTAGCTTCTTAGTGTTTATGACATTAAGTTGGTTGAAAGTCATATCTGTTAGATTTATTCTCCACTGAACATGGCTGCTCAAAACTTTAAAAGTTGTACTGAATTTAATTTTCCAAATTTAAAGGACATTTGTGACTTTTTTCTTCTTCTTCTTTTTCCCACAAAGGTAGATGATTTGGAGCCACACTCTTGATTTAGAAACTCTGCCATCTTACTTTAACCTGTGACTGTACTCACCTCAGCACCATTTCATACCTCAGTGTGTCTCATGTTGCTTGCTTCATGCTGTAACATCCAGTTAATGTATGCAAATTAATTCAGTTTGCAAGTTGCACATTTATACAAATGATTGTACTTTTATATTTATGTAACGGAAAATGAAACCTATATGAGATGAGAAAGGAGTTACATTAAATGATAATGATACTGATTTTTCCTTGTTTTATTCATTCTTATTTTGTGCTAATGGTAATGTTTTAAAAGATTTATGAGAGAAAATTAGCCAGTAGAAGGATTCAAGATGGCCTAAAGGGGAAGATTTTTCAGCCATTTATAGAGTTTTCTGAAAAATCTTTGTTATAATAACTCTGATGTTACATGATTATTTCATTACGATTCCCTAATGATGTTTCTGGAGTTTTCTCAGACAGCAGCACCAATTCCAGGAAATTACTGCCAAGAATAAGTCTGCTCATAAGCTTCAAAAAGCTACAGATCTCGTTTGGATTCTTGGGATTTTGTGTGGATTAAACAAAGCTAAAACATGCTAAATAATGAGCTTATGTGAGGGATTTTATCTACATTACCCTGAGACAGAAACTGTTTTTTTTTTCTTTAATTTACAGTCCTTGTTTTAAATTATCCCCCAGAAAAAAAAATTAAAATTTAAATTATACACTGTCTGCAGCAGAAGCTTGTCACAATTATAGTCTTGCTTTATCATCTCAAAAGAGTGAAAAATTTAGTTTGATAACTTTGCAACAAGAGTATTATCTTAACCATGTAAATAAAATCTAAATATCCTTAAAATGAACCTGAAACTGGTAAAATTTGTATCTTTGTTCTTCTATGAAGAATCTTCATTTTTTAAATTTAAACTTTTAAATCAGCAATAAATAACAGTTATGGAGACAGAAATTAGCTCTGCAGCTTGTTGGTTTGAATTTCCAAAGCCAATTTCCCAATGCAAAATTATTTATACTCCTTAAAAGATTTCTGTTACCTTCAAGCTAAAAACTAAGTATAATATTGCAACTTTTGGTGATAGATACAGAGTACTGCATAAGTCCTGTATCTAGATTTAGCCTAGATTTAAAGGAACGCAGTGTTTCAGCAGTTTTGCATACTACAACAGCAGATCTGTAATGTATTTAGGGCACCTAAAATCTCTGCAGACTCCACACATTCTGGACACAAACTGTTTAAACTCTTACCTTCAGGTTGGTGCTACAGAGCAATTTCTTCCACATGCTGTCGCTCTGATGAACACAATGAACACCTTAGCTCTTCAATCATCAGCTTCTCTTCTGTTAAACAACATAAGTGTATTTGTAATCTTATATTAAACCTTCATTTTAATTTCCTTCTAAAAAAAATGACAGCAAATCCATATACACATTGGTCCTTTATTTTTACTTTATTTTCTCAAACGTTTTGTATTTCTATTTTTTGGTTGTTTACTTTGAGCTGTTGAGAACCAAAATCAAATTCCTCGTTTGTCCACACACGAAACTATTCTGATTCTGATGTTGAAGCAAATATTTCCTAAAAACTTCACAACATTTCTGAGCAAATACATTGAAGAGGGACTTTTTTTTTTCCTACTAAACGCTCATCATTCAATTGTATTCATCGATCTGATTTAACAGTAAGTTATCAGTGCTTCTCAGTATGTGATTCTGCTGAATTAATTTCCTTGGACCCTGTTGCAAGCAGAACACATGCAGGACCATGAAACAGCTTGGCTTTTGCAGTAATGTGCCGATCAGAATGTTAGGCATAAAGGGGAACCTGTAATTGCATTCATTATTGAGATGAGCCTGATCCCAGCAAATTATGCCAAAAAAAAAGAAGAAAAAAAGCAGCATACATTATTTCGCTGCGCAAAGGCCTTAAGAGGAGCCTGTGCAGAGGAAATGTGCCACAAAGCCTGGACTCAGCAGCAATTTTCTGTCTCAAAGGCTTGCTTTTCCTGTGAGGATGGACAGAAAACATTCCAGTGTTGTTGCTGAAGCAGCGAACACCCACCTAAAAGGACTGCAGCGTTTCCAGCTCCTTATGCTTAACAAATGATCAGCAGGGTCTTTGTTTTACCGGAATACTGGCACGTTTCCAAAGTTGTGCAAAATAGTGGGAAGAACATCTATTTCTCCAAAGAAGTCCATTTTTTTTACACCAGCACCTGAAGTTATGCTGTTATTCAGAAAACCATTAAAGATAAACCCTTTCTGTTGTTTTTTTTTTCTCTCAGTTTTATGACTTTCTAGGCGTGCAAACAAACCGCTTTGCCACACTCCCAGTTTCTCCGAGTGAACAGAGAGATTATTCCACAGGGAGACAGGGCTGCAGTGAAATCTCCAGCAGCAGGCTGAAGTGTTTCCTCTGGGTTTCAGCTGGTGTCACTGACATGTGCCTCACTTCTTACACTGCGGCACTGAATCCCTGCTGTTTATCAGGGACTGCTCATGTCGTTTTGTTTTTTTTCTTTGAGTATCCTGTTAAATGTGAAATTCTCTGTTGTAGCTGCAGTCAGATAGCATCGCTTTGTAGTAGCTCCTGATAAAATACCCACTTTCCTTCACTCTGAATGCTATTTGTCTTCATTTAACTTTCTCATGAGGGATTTGACTGAGAAGCTTTTTATAGACGAGTGTTTTTAAGACTTTGTCAATTTAAAGTTGAATGTCCAATCCATCCTTAGAAATCCAAACAGCAGCAGACGGTAAATGAATTTGACATCAGGTTCAGAAGAGTCTTTAATCACTAAATGATCAAAGAGAAGCACACTTGTAATACATCTACTTGGTTCAGAGAGGATGACTTTGATATAAGAGATTTTAGTCATACAACCCCTCTAAAAATATCATTTAGTCTTTTAATAATTACCCAGTTTTAAAATTACTTTTATGTCTGTGTGACGCATAATTCAACAGCATATATTTTATACTGAATTAAAAAAGGAGTAACAATCTAGTGTGCAAACCCTTGGATCAATACTTTATTGAAGAAACTTTTGATTCAGTTTTATCGTGCAGTTTTCCTGAGTTCACATCTGATATTAGGTATAGCGAACCTGGTTTTCTAAATAAAGTTCTGCTGTCCCTGAAGGATTTTTGTTTATTGCTATCTGCTGTCATGTCAGATGTGTTTTGTTATTCTTAATTTGATGTTTGTGCTCTATTATATATAATTAAGTCAAGAGAAGTTAATAAAAATGAATCAAATGAAGATATGGGACAAAAGGGACTTTACAAAAAGAGGAATTTTCTCCAAAAATAATGAAAACATGAAACACCAAACTGGTCAAAAAGGCTGCTGAGGGTAACACTAACAATGAACGTGAATTTCTGGCAGCCACTGGTTGTGTTTTACATGTGACAAAACTCAAACAATCTCCTGCTTTCTGTATATGCCTGTGGAAGGTTGCAAAACAGAATTGATTTCTTCCAGCCAAAAGATCTTGGCATGACGAAAATCTCCTAAATCCTTGTGGGAGAATGTGTTGTTGTCTGATAAAACCAAGCTAACGCTTTTGGGCCACAATTCAGAGGCTTGTTCTGTATATTTGGCCAAAAGACAACGCAGAAACTGTTCATCAAAAGAACACAATACCCAAAGTGGTGGCAGTATCATGCTAAGGGGTTGTTTTTATTTTAATGGAGCTGGAGTTTTGTGTATGAAATTGCAAACAGTTTAAAATTTGAATTAAAAATAGCTAAAGATGAAGAGGATCACAAACATTCAAGTTAAATACAGAACGACTTCATAAAGAAGAAAGTTATTAAACGGCTTAGTCAGAGTTCAGAACTAAAACCAAAGGAAAAACTGTGAACGAAGGTTCACCTCACAGTTTGAGAGATTCTGAGATGTTTTAGCAAAGTAGCGTGGGGTAATGATGCCAGGTTGACGTTGCATTCCTGGTGATTTTTACCAAACAATCTTGAATGCTAATTATATGAAAAAGTTGTCCCAAATCATTAGTCGTTTTGCTTTTTTTTTTTTTTTTTATGCCTCCAAACAAAGTTGTTTGTTGTTTTACAGTTGAATTGCTCCAGATGGGTTTTGCAACACAAATAGAACGTGTTTTCAGATGAACAGTCATGGACTCATTTTCTACAGCACAAAATCATGGAAGAGTGCACAATGAATACCCATTGGCCCTCTGTGTGTGAAACTACACAACTTTATTTCACCGAAAGATCTCCTAACGCTGCTGGAAAAAAAGCTCCACCATATTTCACTACGCAACATTACGCCGCATTAAGACACGTGTGGGAGAGTGGACTCCATATTGAGTTAATTCAAAGTTTATTATCTGAATTATGTAATCTATCTCTGCTCCAGTGGGCGTGTTTAAATCCAAAGCTGAAAATTATCTGTTAAAACATATCAGTCCTGTTCAGTCAGTGTTGAAAAATGTTTTTTTTTTGGAAAATGCAGCAAAAAATAAAGTACAAACTGTAATTTCCGAAAAAGCAGAACAGTAAATAAAGTGACTGAAAGGTTGAAATTATCTGACGTTAGTAGCACAGAATGCCAGAGCTCCAAATTGATGCTCAGTACATGTGATTTTCAGCGCTGCATTAAAACTTGACACAAACATGTAGTTGAAATCAATGCATAAGCTCAGGAAACTCTTCCAAACAGCTGTTATCTCACTCTCCATGCAACACAACAACATGGATCTGCTGTGAAATATTCTGGGTGCTGAACTGGCCTGCTTGCTGCCCAGATTTGTCATCTACTGAGCACACATAAAAATGAGACTCCAAACAACTGAAATTCAGTAAAAACAAGTGGAGCTGATCTGAGTTTCAAAAGGCTTTTCAAGACGAGTTTCCCATTTTTAGCTGCTATTTTGAAATGATCAGTAAAAAATGAAAGTTAGTAGTTTTCCAATAAAAAATGTACCGTATTTTGTTTAGTCAAGTTGCAGACTGTAGCTCAGGTCTTCACATGTCATATTCATGCCTCAACCTGCAGAAGTACAATATTTCAGAACGTCAGGAATCCCTTTCAGCTGAGAAAAGCTCGCCTTATCCTCACTTTTTATGTCATCAAACTATTCAGAAAAGTATATCAAATATGAAGCTGAGGTCTTATGGCATCTGAACAGACCCGGAGGCCGGAGAGAAGCTGAAATAAAAGGTAGTGCGTGAAAATTGTTAAGCCGTTGTTGAAATGATCCAGTTGCATACAGAGAAGCGGATCAGTCTGAGCGATGAGGCAATTACCCTTTTTACATCTTCTCCTTCAATTACCACTGGAGAGGAGGCAGAGGGAGAGAGGGGTTAACAGATAAAGCCGACTCACCAGTTCAGCTAATGCACTTTGATATGATCTTTGATTAGCAGAGAGCGGCGTTTAGCAATACAGGAAATATTGGCTGTCTGCGTGGCTAAATTGTGGAAGTTCACAGCGGATAAAAGGCTAATCAAGTCAAAGGTGAGGAGAAAAGCTTTTAGCTTTAAACACCTCAGTGACTCGGGGCTGCAGGTGTTGGGGACGGTACTTTAAAGAATTTTTATCGCAAAAGTCAGAAGAACAACAAAACTCAAGCTCAACATAACTCGAAACTATATGCTTAACAAAGAAAAATGAATATGCACTATTTCTGGGAGAGTATTAAATGTTAACTAATAAAACCTTGATTTAACATATTAGTTTGTGAATGCAATTTTCAATATTGGTTGAATTCCAGCAGAAGTATTTATGATTAAAATTTGCTGATTCAAGTGTTTTTGTTCTCATTGATCATGTGAGTTGATTCAGAGGAGAACAATAATGCCGATTGTCTGTTTTCATATCTGTTATTTTGTGTGAATGACTATGTCAGTTAAAAAAATAAAGAATGTTTTAGGAGTTGTGGCTTAAAACATTTCTAGCGACGCTTTAGATTATATTTCACATCTATTTGACATATTTCAATCAATCAAATTTTATTTGTACAGCACATTTCAGCAACAAAGTGTTTTACATCATAAAAACACAAAAATACAAAGTCATACAACACACAGTCAACAATAGCATTAGGTCAAGTGTCATCGTTAAATTCTTAATCGATTATGTTTTTAGTCGAGATTTAAAGGCACTCAGTGTTTCAGCAGTTTTGCAGTTTTCTGGAAGTTTGTTCCAAATTTGTGGTGGATAGAAGCTGAATGCTGCTTCTAATTGTTTGGTTCTGGTTTTGGGGATGCAGAACCACAACCAAACAGAAGATCTGATCTAATGTATTGTGGTGCTAACCTGTTCATAATTTCTAAACTAGCAACTTAAAGTCTTTTCTTTGAGATCCAGAGAGCCAGTGTAGGGACTGTAGAATTGGTGTGATGTGCTCTATCTTCCTGTTTTTAGTCAGAACACCAGCAGCAGCGTTTGGATCAGCTGCAGTTGTCAGATTGATTTTTTATGCAGACCTGTAAAAAACCTGTTGCAGTAATCAATACGACTGAAGATAAACGCATGGATGAGTTTCTCTAGATCTTGCTGAGACATTAGTCCTCTAATCTTGGAGATGTTCTTCAGGTGATAGAAGGCCGACTTTGTGACTGTCTTTATGTGATTCTGAAGTTTCAGGTCAGAGTCCATCACTACTCTCAGGTTTCGGGCCTGATCGCTGGTTTCTAGTTGTAACAACTGAAGCTCCCCGTTGACTCTAGATAGTTCCTCTTTAGGTCCAAAGATAATAACTTCAGTTTTGTTATGACATTTCTCATTTTTCTTGTCAATACAACAGTTTTGTTTTCTATTTACAGCTCTAGACAGTTACAGTCTTCAAGACAGAGCTGTTATAGATATCTTATCATCACACAAGGAAGTGCATGTCTAGTTTGAAGGGTGAAACTGAAAAAGCCTCTCTGGAGTCAGAAAAATGTGCTTTAAAATGCCAAATGTTGATTGACCTGTAGTCTTTTCAGATGTTTGTGTTTTCTGTCTACAATAGGTTTATATTTTTCGCTTAAATGATGAAGAACTTATTGTTCCAGGCTCAGAGAGCCTCTTTTTGGTTGGCTGCATCCTTTACCTGTTTGTTTTGGGGTGTTTTTGTTGTTGTTGTTCACACCAGTGTACAGAGTACTCGTAATCAAAAACATGCAAAAACCCTCTTAAAATGAAGACGTGTAATAGTTGTATAAACACTGATATGTTCCTTCATAATTATAGAGAAGGAGCTGTTTTTAAGAAACCCAGAGAAGTTAGTATGACTTTTATTCAATTAAACTGAAAAAAAATATTTTCAATTAGTAAGGATAAATGAATAAAGATTGATGTGAAACGGCATCAAATTCAGCATAATTACATTGCTCACAGCATAATAATGGTGCTTTAGACTGAGACAGTGAATGCAATGCTTTCTAAAAATAAAGCAAGCGCTTTGGTTTTCACTCACTTGTAGGGCAAAGACAAGTTCTCGTTATTTAGGCCCGAGCTGTAAAAAAAACTATTCTAAATATGAAGGTGGTTAAAAAGCTTTTGAATTGCAAATCAGTGTGCAGCGTTCACAACTCGGTGTGTCTCAAGTGGAGCATAAATCCTACAGATGATGAAAAACTGTGATAATACAAGATTTTTTCTCTCCTGGGTGGCTGATGGTCTTGGTTTGCATATTTTTAGAAAATGTCTAAAATACAGACTAAACAACTCTGAATATGTAGAGAATTTCAAGTTTTGATTGCGAGGGGAGGAAAAAACTGCATACAAAAGATCTTCCTCAAACTCCTCTTCCTCATTTTGCCTCATTTCTCTGTGTGAGCAGAAAAAAATATATACACTGTTAAACCTGCTGACTGCACTATCACTCAGCTATCTGTGACTGCCTTCACTTCACCTCCGCCTGAGGCAGCAGAATTAATATGTGAATGAAACGTAGGCATTTGAGTTCAATAGCAGGCAGAGGAAATGTAGAGCAATGAGGAAGACTACATTTATATTAGGGGGTCTAATTAGTCTGTAGGTGCTAGCACTAAGAAATAATGAAACCCTGTCTGTCTGTCTTATGTTAGTGCAACGTAAGAGCCACAACAGAGAGAGAACTTGGCTTTATTTGCTCTACCCTATAAAGCTGCAGACAAAGGGGGGAAAGATAAGAGGAAGGAAGGACAGGGTTGAGTTTTATTTCATGTTGTTTCTCTCTCTCTCTCTCTCTACAGCCTCAGCAGTGCTTCACAAATTACTCTCCTCATGAGTCCGTTGTGTGTTCCTCATTATCCTTTAGGAACCCCTCGGTCTCTATCAGTACTGGTATGGCGCAACAAGAGAGCATGCAAGGCATAGCAACAAAGGTAGATAAATTAATCAATAAATAAAAATACTTTGACAGGTCAAGCAGTGGCGGTGCGACCCATCGAAGCAAAATGGGGTTTAAAACAAGACCGATGGAAACAGAATAGCCATTTTTCTCTACTCCCAAGATAGATGCAGAGGACATGATTTTCAGATTGAAATAAAATACCCATGAGGCTGTTTTGAAATTATATATATATATATATATATATATATATATATATATATATAGATAGATAGATAGATAGATAGATAGATAGATAGATAGATAGATAGATAGATAGATAGATAGATAGATAGATAGATAGATAGATAGATAGATAGATAGATAGATAGATAGATAGATAGATAGATAGATAGATAGATAGATAGATAGATAGATAGATAGATAGATAGATAGATAGATAGATAGATAGATAGATAGATAGATAGATAGATAGATAGATAGATAGATAGATAGATAGATAGATAGATAGATAGATAGATAGATAGATAGATAGATAGATAGATAGATAGATAGATAGATAGATAGATAGATAGATAGATAGATAGATAGATAGATAGATAGATAGATAGATAGATAGATAGATAGATAGATATATATATATATATACTGCTCAAAAAAATAAAGGGAACACTTTAAGTGTTAAACACCTGTTTAAGTGTTCCCTTTATTTTTTTGAGCAGTGTATATAGATCTATATATATATAACAGCTCAATATCCGGACAGCAGAGGCATTACTCAACAGTAACATGTCCTGGATGAAAACATCAGTCATTGCCAAGCAAGGCTAATCCACCTCCTTTGCTTTTGCTGCTCCTCCTTGAATCTCTGGCTGGTTAAAAAGCCAGGCAGAGAGATGTTGGAGTTGGGGATATGTAGCTTGACCATTCTGAGATGGTTTGAACTTCCTCCTTTTCTCTGCATCTTTGAAGCCTATTGTTCACCTCCTCTGGGAATTGAGGTCATAGATCAAGTATTTTGCTTCAAAAGCAATACTTTGTTGCCATGGTTACACATCATATCAACAGTCTGGAAGTAAGGAAGAAAGAGCAAAAATCCTTCCTGCTGCACAGCATCTAAAACCTGAGGGAAAATTTGTCCAAACATGCAATGCCTCAGCCAAAAAGCATTATGAACAGAGTAAACTGATTGCACTTATGTATATGTTATAGTAGTAAAATATATTTTTGAATACACATTTCAACCTTAATAGTTCACCTTGAAAGTTTGTAACCATTATAATACTTAATTTAATTACTAAACAATGTTTTTAAAAACTCTATATATGAATACATTTGCAAAGCACTGTGTGTAGTGTCTCTTTGTTTATTCTTAAGTGTGTGGCGCTGCGTTACTTCAAACTACTAATTAGCCTTATTAAAAATGATGAAAGGCACTCTATTGAAGCAATTTTCCTAATTTAGAGCCACCAAGCAGCATAGGACAGCAAAACTTTGCAAAGTACAGCTTTTCCTGACATTTAACCATCTTATTTTGAGAATCGCATTAAAAGCTGCCTTGACATTATGACTTTTCTATATGTTTGTTTCAGCAAACAGAAGTAGGCTCTTCAGCCAACGCAGCGCTGGACTTGCATGTCTTCTTAGCCTAGATTGGAAACGATGAAAAGTCATTCTTTCTGACACGGGCTTGTGCTGCCAGGTCCAGATTACATTCAGTATGAGGAGAAATGCTTTGCCTGTTACCATTGGTCACTTTGAAACTTTCTGTTTACTCTCTTCCGAGAACACTACTTTTAATCTGACATTTCAAAATAAAGTGAGAAGGAAAAATGTTCGGCTTTGCAGCCTGGTGCATAATTTAAGCAGATGGGAGGGTTACGTTTAAAACATCAATTACTCCTGGAGCAGTTTTAAGACCGTGTGATGGCCACATCACAGAGGGCAGACGAAGTGGTAACATTTTATAGGGTCATCTAATGCTGCGTTTTACCCTACTTACCCATTTTATTTCATAAAACACTCGACTCGGCCCAGACAGGGAAGCGACCATCATTGCTTGTCCTCCAGTGTGTATGGAATATGAATAGTTTATGAGTCTGTTGTTTGCTGCTCTCAGTGTATCATCACTGAAAGGGAAGGAGATGTGAAGAGACATGAAATAAAGTTTAACATTGAAAGGAAACTCACATAATTCCACTCTGTGGTGTCAGAGCTTTAAGTGATCTGGCTCTGCAAAACAAACCAAAAAAATGTATAAATGGGTTGATGTGAAGATGCACTAGGCAACCAGGCTGGAAGTTATGCAAAAATATAGAGAGATCATGTGGCTACACTGTAAAAAAAAAAGTCTCTAATTTATGGTAACATACTGTATTTATATGGTAAAATTCTGCTGCCAGTATTTTACTGTAAATTAGAGATTATTTTTTTATAGTGTATGTTTTAATTGACTACAGGTTGCCTTTATTAACATTTTTAGTAATATCTTGGAATATTTCAGTACATAATAGATATCAGTAGATATTTAATTTAGATAATGAGCCTCATCTGAATGTATAATCTAATTTACTGAATATGACTGTAAGTAGTCCATAATTGTGAGATGGAATTGAAATGAGACACAGTTTTCAAAAATATTAAGAAACAAAAATCCTGAGAAAATGTGACAGCAGTTGTCACATTTTCGGATATATTCAATCCATTTGGCTGTCTTTTAGAATATATTTATACCACATAGAGACATTTAGTCAATACTTTTTCGCCCACTTTTCTTCTCAACCTCAATATTCAATTGGATTTATTCTTGGACGTTTGGACAGGTTAACCTCCTTCCCAGCCTCAAGTCTTTTGTAATCTCTAACAGATTTTCTTTCAGGATTGCTCTGAAATGAGCTTCTCTCATCTCACTGTGTTTCAGTGCTTTGCAGAGTTTGTTTTCTGCTGTACGTGGCATTTTCTGCTAGTTCAGATCAATGTTAAAATAAGGAGACAAAAATGCTATTTTCTTACAATGTCACATTAGAGTCTGTTTAAAAAAATGCCCTTTGTTGGCTACAAAAGATATTTTCACTGATAATTCGTTGCTCTAAAGCTGCTGCTTTCCGGGCAGCTGAAAGCTATACCTGAGAAAAAAGGAACAAGGTGAGCAATTATCTCTTTCTTTGTCCTTATTTTGAGAATCCTCTTCAATTTTGTATAATTGAAACATAATTAGCTGCTCTCATTGAGCTAAAAGACACTGATTATTGAGGTTCTGTATGAGTTGCCTGATGAACATTGAGACACACGACCTGCATCAGTCTGATATCTTCCTTACGGATTCTGATTTTACTGTTTAGTTATTGTTTGCTTCTTGTACAGTGGTGGTCTTTAGTCTCACTGAACTGAGACATAACTGCTCTGTGAGTTTCCATCTTAATTAGATGCTTTTCTATCACCCACACACCATACGCCAAAAAAGTCATACGTGGGAGGATGTTTGCTTGTTTGGAATATGTAAGGCCGTCTTTATTTTATGATCATTATTGTGGTGGGGATTTTGCATTCTCTGCAGTGGAGTATTTCAGTATTATGTCCCGCAGTGATGTTGTGCAAACACATGACTTTCAGATAAAGATTTTTACTGACATTTCTTTAAATCCTGACTTCAAATAGTACAGTATGTATAGCTGTAAGTTAGATTTCAACAGCTCTTGTAATAATCCTGTTATGAACTATTTTTTGCATAGTGTGTATTGGTTTTCTGGTGAGGTTTCTGTCATTCTGCTGCACTCTGTTGGTGATAAATGACTACTGCAGGAAAAGCTTTGATCTACGCTAATATGAGCTGACACAGAGGTCATTAATTTTCTTCGCTGATAGCTTCCTCTCATCTCTTTCTCAGCTTTGCTGCAGCGGTGCTGCAGCAGAGGCGGGCTGATGGGTTAAGAGTGGGATGCACTTATAGCTTCACTCGGTTGTATCACATTTGATGATGGAGAGTCCCATATAATTCACATCATTTTTATACTCATCAGCTCTTTCTGTGATACTTTGTAGAGAAGGATCTGCCACCTACCACCTCGTCAGATAATAACTACTCCATCACAAAAATATATTTTTTTTCTAGACCAAAGTCTTGAAAGCTAAGAAAAATGTATTTAATTAGCAACATTTCAAGACAAATCTCATCTCGGGGTTTTTACAAGACAAACAGGTAAAACTGATATTAATCTTAATAAAATTCAATTTTTGGTCTAAATTAAATTGATAGCAATCCCTTCATTTTCTACACTGAGTCTGAATGATCAAAGAGAGAGAGCTGTTCCTGTTTGAGCTAAAGTGTCTTAGCCTGGTGGAACATAAGAGGCTACACAACACTTGAAATTGAGGTGGACTTTTTGTCATATGTCATAGGGGCCTAATCAAAGCCCATAACAGTAGCCAACTCAGAATCTGAGGCAACACTTGAAAATGATGGATTCCAGATTTTGATTTGCAAAAATGATAAAACCAATATTTTTTTCCCCCCACTTGGAAGTTTATAACAGGGGTAATGCCTCAAAGAAACTGCATGATGTGAAAAACTTATTTTGCCACATTAAATGTAAGCATGAGTCAATGACATCACTTTATTATGTACTTAGATCAATTTATTCTAGGTATCAGTACTTTGTGATAAAAAATAGTAAAAAGTTCAAGCATAAGCTTTAGTGTTACAGTATAAGTTTAAATCTTAGTATATACTAATCTTAGACTTCTCTTTTTGCTTTTCAGAATGAGCCAATTATACGTATATGTAGAAAATTAGCTTACACTGCCTAATTTTTACTATACTACTGTAGAGGTACACTTAAATAAACAACGTTTTGCTATGTACTTCACAGTTATGTTCTGCCTTATGCTGGTTTGTCAAAAATAAAAAATAAATTTGGTAAAACCTGAAAAGATTCAAAGGGGGTTAATATTTTTAAAAGGCAAAATCCTCAAAGTGTTTACTCTGTGCAAACCTTATACTGTGTGTAAATGTTTAGACGTATATTTATGTATGTTTCAGTGAGACTTCAGACTACTCAGTACTTGAGGAAACTTGAGTAATTTCTTGGGCGGATACTTTTCCTTGAGTAAAAGTATGTTGAAGTAGTGATACTTTTATTTGAGTACAGTTTTCGGGTAGTCTTAATAAACCACGAGGTGTAGCTTGTATGTTTATGAGGATAGTGAAGTATTCGCGCCAACAGCGTGAACCAACAAGCGAAGCTGTGTTTTGATTTCGTTTCTTCCACGTTGAGTGTCGTCGCCTGTCATTGGACAAAGCTTATTGTGTTCACGCCCACAACGTCGAGTGCGTTTGTTTCCCGCGAGTAGCGAGCATAGTGGCTACTGGATGCTAGGCGGTGGAGGTGGTGATAGTGGCAACTGGAGGATCAGGGCGGCTCTACCTTTCGGAACTGTATCTGAAAAAAGGCAGCGAAAGCTGAATTTACTCGAGAGCACATGGCGAAGCAAAGCTCTCTGTTCAACTTTTTCACCAAGTCTCCGCCGCCGGTTTCCAAACCGAAGCAGAGTTCCTCCCCGGCCGAGGCGGACCTGCCGGGCTCCGTGGAAAAGTCCAACTCGTCTCCCAAGGAGGAAGCCAGACAGACGCAAAGCAACCAGCAGCAGCAGCAGCCGAGTAAGAACACGAAAGTTAAACAGAGCAAGACTGCAAGCGGAGGATTCCAGAAACTGTTCGGAGACAAGGCCGCGACGACTGAAAACAGGTCAGTGTTTGGAACCGTGTAATTCCTGGTGTCACTGTTAGCGTTTTATTTCCCTGTCTGACTAAATAAATTGACAGCATGGTTAGCAAGCTTTGTGTTAAAAACGTAGCAAAAATTAATTTTGCAGTTCTCAAATGTGTCATAGTTAAATGTTATTTCTGTCGTATTTTAAAAATAGATGCAGGTTGTGGTTGCAAACCAAGCCTTTCTATTGTAAACCTCAAATGTGAATCATCTCCATCTCTAATCAAAACTGAAGGCATTATGATGATTTGCAGGTCTGATGGCATGTGTTCTAGTTTACTACACTGTCCTAAAGTGTTTTCTGGTTAAAAAGCAGAATAAAAACACACAAGTGATCAACAACAACAACCTATCCTAGACTATTCTTGAATAGAAGTTTAAAGTAGCTCAAGCTATAAAGCTGACAGTTTTGTAGTAGCAGCTTATTGTTTTTGAGAGTGTGCTTTTCTATTTAACAATTTATCTCCAAGCAAATAAAATAGGGCTCTGGGTTTATCAGAGTATAAAATATTCAATATCTTAGGTCATTAATTGTTAGCCTTTAGCTCAAAAATGACTTAAATGTGCCATTCTGGCTATAAGATTACATCCTCTGCCACTGGCATAATTGTCATATTAATTTTAGTCATTTAATGATAAATTTTCTGACAGTTTTATTCCCCCCTAGGGAACTATGTTTAATTTAATTAGATTTTGATATCAAGCATAGCCCATTCTTTTTATATTCATCACTAAACATATGGCATAATTGTGTCTGGATATTTGACCCACCATCTCATTAGAAACCCGAATTTATTTAAAATACCTGCCATGCTGGTGGTGATCAGCAGGCATTTTGGATTAATGATGAGAAAAGTGGTCAAATATCCAGCCAGAACCATGCCGGCCGGAAAGGTTTTCCACGACTACAAAAAGATTGTAGTTTCTCTGCAACTCGTTTACTTTTCTGTCTAATTTTGGCTTCATGTGGCTTTGAGGAAATGTAGCATAATTAGTCAAACTTCTGCAGCAATTCTTGTTTTCAAAACATATTGAAATTGTTGCTTCATAATCCTTCCAACCTGAAAAAAAAAAAATAAAAAATTAATATGACAAGATTATGGTTTCTCTCATATTACACAATTTGATTTGTGACTTCTTCTCCTCTTTGGCAGCTCCAAATGCTCATTTGGTGCTGGAGCCCTCATGTGGGCCAAACTAGAAGGACACCCCTGGTGGCCATGCATGGTGGTGCCTCAACCTCTGACAGGCCAGCAAATGAGGGGCAAAGGTCGGGATCAGCGCATACATGTCCATTTCTTTGATGAACCTCCAACTAGAGGATGGGTCAGCACCAAATACATTAGAGAGTACCAAGGTGAGCTGTTTCTACTAGTCATAATTAAAACCGTATTAATTATTCAGATGTTTCAGTTTGTGTTGTGTCCTTTTGTGAGTAATCTAATCTAGATTATGTCTCTTTAGGGTCTGACAGCAGTGACGTTAAACCGGGGGGTGTGTTCTTCAGCAGCAAACCTGTGATCCGCCGTGCAATGGAGCTCGCCGATAAATCCTTTTTTGATAGTCCTGAAAAACGCTTAAAAATGCCGGTGTGCAGGGATCCATCTGATGAGGAAGAAGAAGAAGAAATGGAGGTGAATATAAAAAGCCTGTTAGAATGAGATTAATGAATTACTGACCTTGCATTTAACTCAATTAAAATTTTAATTCAATCATCATTTAAAATTTACTTGTTTGTTTTTCTTAGCTTGACAAGTCAACAGTGAGTGCTGAAGAGGTCAGTGACATGGACGAAAAGAAAAGCAAAGGAGTGAAGTCGCCCAAAGTCAGTCGACGTTCTTCGCGTTCCTCCGCAGAGCAAGGAGGCAAACCCAAGCGCCGCCGCATCATCGTGGCCTCAGACAGCGACGGATCAGACGAGGAGTTCAAACCAGAGCAAGCTGCATCCACCAGCGAGGAAGAGGAGGAAGAGGCGACCGTGAGCAGTGAAGAGGAGGAGAAGGAGAGCAGCCAAGAGTCGGAAGCAGACAGCCCAATCAAACCTGTGAAGCGCAAACGTCCCGCAGACAATTCCGTTATTAAGAAAGCAAAGACTCCGGCTACGCCCTCAGCTGGACCTAAACGAGCTCCAAAGACGATCACATCTGACGCCAAATCCCGCTTGTCTGCCTTCTCCGCCCCAGACAGCTTCGAGAGCCAAGCAAACGGATCTGGTCCCGCCGGAGGAGCGACAACCTGGGATCATGAGAAGCTGGAATGGCTGCAGGACGGTCGGAGGAAGGACGGGAAGAGACGCCGTCAGAGTGAGGACGACTACGACCCGACCACCCTGTACGTCCCCGAAGACTTCCTGAACAGAAACACTCCTGGGATGCGCCGCTGGTGGCAGCTGAAGTCTGGGATGTTTGACACGGTGATTTTCTACAAGGTGGGAAAGTTTTACGAGCTGTACCACATGGACGCCGTGATTGGTGTCAACGAGCTCGGCCTGACATTCATGAAAGGCACGTGGGCGCACTCCGGCTTCCCGGAAATCGGCTTTGCGCGTTTCTCAGACGTGTTGGTGCAGAAGGGCTACAAGGTGGCCCGCGTGGAGCAAACAGAGACCCCAGAAATGATGGAAGCGCGCTGCAAGACCATGGCCAAGCCCACGAAGTTCGACCGCGTCGTCAGAAGGGAAGTCTGCCGGATTATCACCCGCGGTACCCAAACCTACAGCGTGTTGGACGGCGCTCCTTCAGAGACCCAGAGCAAGTTCCTCCTGAGCTTAAAGGAAAAGGCTGAAGACGAGAGCTCTGGACGCCATCGCACCTATGGCGTTTGCTTCGCAGACACATCAGTGGGATATTTCCACATCGGTCAGTTCTCAGATGATCGCCACTGCTCACGGCTACGCACCTTAATTGCACACTTCCCACCTGCTGAGGTCCTCTTCGAAAAGAGCAACCCTTCTGCCGAGACCCGCAAAATCTTGAAGGCGTCTCTGTCCTCCGCGCTGCAGGAAGGGCTGAACGCAGGGACACAGTTTTGGGATGCTCAGAAGACGCTGAAAACCCTCTCAGAGGAGAATTACTTTGAGGAGACGGCTGGAGACGGATTCCTCCCTGCGCTCCTGCGGAGGATGACCTCGGAGAGCGACTCCTTGTGTCTGTCCCCTAAGGAAGGCTATGAGTTGGCGCTGTCGGCTTTAGGCGGCTGCATCTTCTACCTGAAGAAATGTCTGGTCGACAAAGAGCTGCTCTCCATGGCCAACTTTGAAGAGTATGTCCCTGTTGATGTGGAGTTAGAGAAAGCTGCTGGACCCGCCAGTTTTTTCTCCCAGACCCGTCAGCGGATGGTCCTGGACGGTGTGACGCTGGCGAACCTGGAGATCTTCCAGAACGGTTCAGGGGGAACTGAAGGGACGCTGTTGGAGCGTTTAGACTCCTGCTCTACTCCGTTTGGTAAGAGGCTGCTGAAGCAGTGGCTCTGCGCTCCGTTGTGTAACCCCGCCTCCATCAGGGACAGGCTGGACGCCATGGACGACCTGATTGCAGCGCAGGCTCAGGCCGCCGATGTCTCAGAGCTGCTGAAGAAGCTTCCAGATCTGGAGCGGCTTTTGAGTAAAATCCACAGCATTGGCACCCCTCTGAAGGGCCAGGACCACCCGGACTCTAGAGCGGTGCTCTATGAGGAAGTCACCTATAGCAAGCGCAAGATTGCTGATTTCCTATCAGCGCTAGAAGGCTTCAAAACCATGCAAGAGATCATTTCTGCTTTCACTCCGGCTTCAGGCGACATTCGCTCCACGCTGCTTCGTCAGATTGTCAGCCTGAAGACGGAAGAGGATGGCCTCTTCCCAGATCTGTCGGCAGAGCTGAAGCGCTGGGAAACAGCTTTCGACCACCAGAAAGCCCGCACCACTGGAGTCATAACCCCTAAGACCGGCTTCGATCCGGAGTTCGACCAGGCTTTCGCAGGAATCAAAACCTGCGAACGGGACCTGCAGGACTACCTGGAGCGGCAGAAGAAGAGGCTCGGCTGTAAGAACATGGCGTACTGGGGAACCGGGCGGAACCGCTTTCAGATGGAAGTTCCCGACAGTGTTTCGGAGAGGAACATCCCCGAGGAGTATGAAGTGAAATCCACCAAGAAAGGCTGGAAGCGCTACGTGACGAAGGAGAGCGAGCGGCTCTTCTCAGAGCTGCAGGGATTCGAAGAGAAGAGAGACGCAGCGCTGAAGGACTGCATGAGGAGGCTCTTCTACAACTTTGACAAGAACTACAGAGACTGGAGGACGGCTGTGGAATGCATGGCCGTGCTGGGTAAGAACCGCTGATGTCACATGGACATGTTTATCCATATGATGGATAAACACGTTCTACATCAAACTACCGATGGAGAGACCTGTCTCTCTGTCCACCCGTCTTTCCGGCTGTTCACCTTGAGGTAGAGGATCTATCATCTGTCCATATATTCATCTGCTCATTGGCTTTCCCATCTATCACTTTCTGTTCGTTCATCCATCCCTCAGTTTCTCCCGAGTTTCATTTTGTGCGTTTTTTTTCTCCCCAGATGTTTTGCTGGCTTTGTCCCGCTACAGTCTGGGTGGCGACGGGCCGATGGCCAGACCCCAGGTGGTTCTACCAGAGGACAATGACCGCAGCACGCCCTTCATTAACCTCACCGGATCCCGTCACCCGTGTGTGACTAAAACGTTTTTTGGGGATGACTTCATTCCTAATGACATCTTTATCGGTTGCCCTGGGAACAGTGAAGGTGATGAGGTGGAAGGTCGCGCCTCATGTGTCCTTGTAACGGGTCCAAACATGGGGGGGAAATCTACCCTAATGAGACAGGTGGGCTTGTTTTTTCGTTAAATTGACATTTTTTTTGTGTTCTCTGCCAGTGTGTTTTAATAAATGTTGTTTTTCTAGTGTGGACTTGTGATTATCCTAGCCCAGCTCGGATGCTACGTTCCAGCTGAGAGCCTTTGCTTCACTCCAGTCGATCGGGTCTTCACTCGGCTGGGCGCATCAGATCGAATTATGGCTGGTAAGGCCACACACACCTTTAATCTCTAAAACAGGTTAATGCAAGTTCACCCTCTTGAAGAACAATAAACTAATTTCTAACAAACGCGTAACACTGAAACTGAATGACACTAAATATCCAGAACAAACAAAACAACTGAAACAACAAATAAAATAGATACTGAAGTCTGTAAACAAAATTGTCCTTCAGAAAATGTCTAGTTGAGACTAAAAAACTGAAGCCTTTGTCATCCAGTTTTTGGTAGAGAAAAATGAGAAAAACAAACAATAATGTAAAGGGAAAACATGAATCTCATTTTAATTCATGAGGCGATCAACTGAGTTATTGCTTACTGCGACAGGCTTAGTGGCATCACAACCGCATTAAAAAAATCAGATTTCAGTAAAACAAAATTGTAATTGAGCATCAAGACCTGCTGTGTACCCATATCCATGACGACCTGAGTTGCTTCCTCCAGTCTAAGCAGTTTTTCTGTCCTCCTGCAGGTGAGAGCACCTTCTACGTGGAGCTCAGTGAGACGGCCAGCATCCTGCACCACGCCACCAGGCACTCTCTGGTGCTCCTTGATGAACTCGGTGAGACTTTGATTCGCGCTTCTTGCCTGTTATCGCGTTGTCATGGTGACTCATGAGGCTGTGGCGTGTTGTAGGAAGGGGCACGGCTACATATGACGGCACAGCCATCGCCAGCGCTGTTGTGAAGGAGCTTGCTGATAAGATCTGCTGTCGCACTCTGTTCTCCACGCATTACCACTCCCTAGTGGAGGACTATGCTAACAACGCCACTGTGCGACTGGGCCACATGGTAAGAGGAGCACAAATCTGTCATTCCTTTATTCTAATATAAAAAATGTCCTAAATGTTTTCTATTATGGAGAAATATTTTCAACATACATTAATGTTTTATCATTAATGTATATTTAATTCATAATTGACTGTTTTCAGTCATGAATTTGACTTTCAAAGCCATGAGCACCCACAACACCTCTCAGATGCAAATATTCAGCCGCATTCATTTGCAGGTGCTTGTCATTTGACTCCTCCCACGACGCGTCACATGTTTTTATTTGACTCCGCCCACAACACACTGTGATGATTCTCTTTCTCTAGAGATGTTTAGATTTCATCTAGAAGCAACAGGTGAGGAGTCAAAACGAGCCCTTTTTGCCTTTTTAAGAAGTCGTAATAAAGTCGGAGCGCTTACAAGAAGCTTTCTTGTAATGAAATATAAAACTCATCTCATTTTAATGAGTTTTGCATCTTTTGAAATACTGCTCCTGAATTTATTTCCATGCTCTGGCAGTGGAATGCTTTTGTAGAAATCACTTTTGCCCTCACATCACAACTTAAAACGCTATATTTACTCAGACAAAAGTAAAGGACTTGAAATTGATGACGTATCTTGTAATTGAAAGTGTAAATATGAGTTTAAACTAATAGTTTGGTCTTTCAAAGATGAAAATATGTTGAATCTCATTCTTTTGAATCCCAAATGTCCCAATCTATTTCTTTCCAAGTCATTAAAATGGGCTTTAAAACTTCAACATAAAGAGTGAAGCAATAACCAAGGGATCACAGTTGGGGAGAATTTTAACAGTTGGTGGCTTCGTCTAGATTACAGAACAGCTGCATCCTCCGATCCGGCCTCAAACAGCTTCCTGAACCAACGTTAGACGTTGCAGAAGAAAGTTTGTGCTTCTTTCCAACAAATCAGCCGTTGCCTTCACTTTTCCACTTCAACTTGTGTTTTGTCCCCTGTAGGCGTGCATGGTGGAGAACGAATGTGAGGATCCCAGTCAGGAAACGATCACGTTCCTCTACAAGTTCATCACCGGCGCTTGTCCGAAGAGCTACGGCTTCAACGCGGCGCGGCTCGCCAACCTGCCAGAGGAGGTCATCCAGTCTGGACACAGGAAGGCCAGAGAGTTTGAGAGAAGCACCATCAGCCTCAGACTATTCAGGTGTGCTTCCTTTTGAAACGTGCTGCGAGTTTAATGCTGCAGCTCCGTTGACAGTTTCCCTCCATTTTCCCTGCAGGAAACTCTGCCAGTTCGCTGAAGATGCTGCTCCAGACAACGCACGCTTCACTTCACTCGTTCAACTGCTTAACACCCTGTAGTTTACCCACAAAACCTCACGTTTCTATTTTTGTTCTTTTCAGGGGGGAAAAAACACTACTGCAATGATCTAATAAAGTTTATTTTAAAAAAATGACAATGTTTCATCTAGGAAATTAAACCCTTTTAATTCACACTAGCGCCTACATAACGGTTATTGAATACTTCACAATATATTAAGTCTAGATGTTATGATACATGCATACATTTTCAGTCTGTATGAGAAATCCACAATCACCAGTACACATGGATGGAAGGAGGGGGGGGAGGCGATGAAACCATAAAGCGCTGTAAATAGGTACTTGTCTCAGCTTCTGTAGAGCAAAAGCTGTTCGATTCTCCAGCAACATTGGAAACAGAAAAATCCTAAGAATTATGCTTTTACAAGACAAATTTTGCTTTTAATTTTGTGAATGTGAAAACAGTCAAGCATCTGATATTAAAGACAATGAAACAACACTTTAAAACAGGATGAGATGTAAACAAACAGGACTTGGATAATTTCCCATCAGATGTGTAATTATACTCTCACATCAGTAATTGTTTCACTTTTACTTGGTTGTAAAAAAAGGTTGCTTTGGATTAAGTTTCATGCTTCTAAAAATGCATGTTTAGCAAACCAACATGGAAAATAAACGATATGCATAGAATACTTAAAGCAGGTTCTAGCGGTCTTGTCAAAGCACATTTCAGCATCAGATTTTCTGTGTTGCACAAAAAAAAACCTAAGTCAACATTGCTGGAGAAAATGTTTAGTGTTTTCCTCTTTTCTCTGGTCTCTTTCACAGAAAGAAGTTAGATACTGCGACATGAATATAATTACAGCAATTCTGGGGAATAACCAAAAAAAAAAAAAAAAATTTAATAAAATAAAGACATTCAAGTACAGTAAGATTTTTGCATGAAAATACAAAACTACACAAAAGGATAAAATCAAATCTCATCAGTTGTCTTAAAGGAAAAAAAAGCTGAAGTGCTGCAGGGTTTTTTTGTTTAGTTTTTTTTTTTTTTTTTTTTTTTACCCCGTACGTTACAAACAAGAACATCGGTCGCCCAAGTGGTGGAAGCATCGGAAGTGGGACCTTTTCCTCTGACGAGAACTCTCTGGATCTGTACATCACCGAAGTATCTTGTTCTTGCGCTTTTTTAAGGAAGATGAGCGAAGGTGGCTTTTGTCCGTCTCACCAGTTCAACCCACAAACCCTGAGTCAGCTGCTCTCCTCTGATCCACTGGTGTCTTTTTTTTTTTCTTTAACAAAAAGCAAGGCATCCATCATCAAGACTTCTTTTTTTTTTTCTCTAAACATCTTTAAGCATTTTCATGTCCCAAGTGTTTTTTTGTTGTTTTTTTTGTAAGCTGTATTTGCTCTGTCAAAGTGAATCTGTTACTTAGTTCAGGCTTCCCTTCTGCTGCACAACTAAAAGTGTCTGTGTGTTCAATCGAGCCGAGGCACAAAGGGTCCTCAGATCTGGAGCTCAGTTGTGCTGCAGCGTGTTGGACTCTATAGGAGGAGCCGAGTCGTACAACGTGTCTGTGTCATGAGTCGGCTCCCCAGCTAACGTGCATGGATTCGACAGCGTCCCCGCGCCGCAGTCGCAGAAAAATCTGCATGAAGAAGCAAAAGAAGATGAATTAAATGGGTTGAAATATAACGCAAAAGCAGATTAGGCCTCGTAGACAGGAAATGCATACAATTAATGTTGCATTTAATTGTAAAACAGATTTTTGCCATTTTCATTGATGCAAGTGGAATAACATTTGCAAAGGCAGTTTGAGGGGAGTTTAAATTTTCATGATTTTTTTTTGCTTTGTCTTTCATATGCTTTTTAAACTACATAAATGATAAATGAACTTAATTTATTTAGCATTTTTCCAAGTCAAAAAATACCCAAGTAAGACTTCAGTAAGTGCTGAACATTAAAAGTCAAACGCAGTAAGTGTGTTCGTTGTGCGTCTTCTGGAGGACCGAGTGGAACCGCATCAGGTTCTGATAATGGATGAGAAACGTCTCAAAATTTTAATTTTGAGACGCATCTAGTTAAGATACATGCTAAGCAACAAATGCTGTTGACTAAAAAAAAAACCCTTTAAAAGTTTAGTATTTATAGTTTCCTACTATAAAAGACTACCTATTATAAATAGGAAACAATTTATAGTAGGAAACAGTTTCCTATTTCCTAAAAATTGCACTGGGAAATGCCATTTTTCCTGATAGAAAGTCAATTATGTAGGGAGTTGTTTGTTTTTTTGTTAAAATGTTTATTGTACAAAATTAGCATCAAGTGGGTTGAAATTTTATAAAATTCATGAATTTATATGTTTTATGAAGAGAATTGAAGTAGTTAATGGCATCCACTTGATTCCTTTGTCACGTTTTCTTTTTATTTTGTTTCTACATTACAAATAAAAAAAGTTAGTAATCCCAACACTTGTACACAACAATGTGGGTATTTGACATTTATGTATTGAAAAAAAAATTACATTTACATAGCTTAAGTGAATTAACTGAATATGAATATATATACTGACCTATCATGTCTGATGAACTCCACGTCGTGTCCTTGGTGACACTTCTTAATACAGTTCACACAAATGGCGTTGCGGTCTGTTGTGTTGCAGGTGTGACACCTGTGTAAACCAAAAATTAATCATTAATAAAAGAAAAACCAACAAAAACCATGAGAGATCATTACTGTCTCCATGATTGAGCTTGTTACCTGTAAAAATCGTGCATTGGGTAGCTGGTGTAACTTGAAATCTTGTACAGGCACTGACCTCTGCTCACAGCCTTTTCAATGGCATCTTGATTGTTCTGTATTTTATTATCTGAAGTAGACATAGGAGAAATGTAGACATTAATATATTATCAACAACTGGTTACTATAAATTATTTGAGCATGCAAGTACCTTTCATTGTAACATTGACACCAGATGCCAGGAACAAGCCCCCAAAACGATTGTTGAAGATCTGATTGCCTTCTAAGGTCGCTGTAGCGTGGTTGGTTATCTCAATACCTTCAATTTAGAAACAAAACAGATTTAAAATAACTCTATTTAACAAAATAAAAACAAACAGCATTCAAAGTTTATTAAAAACAGCTGTGTGTGTGTTATCCACCTGCAGCGAAGCCGTCAAATATCCTGTTTTTCCTCAGTGTGGGGTGACTGTTGGTGCTAATGAGAACACCTGCTTGGGCATTTCTGAAGATGTCATTCTCTTCTAGCAAACCTTCACAAAAGAAGACTGACTTTTAGATTTACTGCAGTAGTAATGCAGGAAAAATCCTAAACAGTATCAATCTGTGACTTTTAGATAACAAATTGATAAACTACCTCGTCCTCCATTGAATATACAGATCCCTCCGTCTCTCCCGTCATGGATCTTATTCCTCCGCAGCGTGGGGTTGCTGTCCGTTTTGATCCACACTCCCGCCATTGCATTGTCAAAGATCTCATTGTCCTCAATGAATCCCAAGCCTGAAAAGCCAGGAGAAATTGAGTAAACAAAATGACAAATGGCAATAGCAAAGCACTATATTGGCAAAAAAATAAATCAAAATCTCTCTGTGCTTCCCACCTGAGTTGTAAACCAAAATGCCTCCATTTTGGCCGCCCCAGATCTTGTTCCGTCTGATTTTGGGATTGCTGCCAGTTCTGTTGAAAAGAAAAAGGATGAAAGGTCTGGGTGAGTAAATTAAAGCAGACTGTTTATTTCAGCATATATAAATCAAGACCTGGGATTAAAAATGTTCAAGACTATTTACTTTTTTTTTCCAACAAACCTTATTTGAACCCCAGAGTACATGTGATTGTAGATGTCATTGTCCTCCAGCACACCATGGCCATTGTCGTAGAAGTAAACCCCAACCTGTTTCAATAACACATATTGGGATTTAATTTTCTTCTTCTTGGTAAAATACACAAAACTGAAGAGCTTTAAAGGCTGTTACTCTGGTCAAGAATTAATGGCATGGTTACCATGATCAAAAAAAATTACAAAACAACATAAACAAATGATTGTATAATGAAATGGGGTTTCATTCATACATTTTCTAAGAAACCCTGTAAAGATCAGTTTTAGAGATTCAAAGTTTTTCTTCCCCCTCTTTCATTATTTAAGAGTGAGTGTTACAAATTGGCAGCTATATTAATTCTGCTTATTTTATTGTTTTTAGCTAAATAAGTAGGTTGTAAATAAATTGTTCTTGTAAAGAACATGTACAGACACAATGTGCTGTAGTTTACAAGACTGTCAGATTATTAATAGACAATTTGACTTAACTGATTATTTTCAAGATTGTGATGGGAATACTGTCATCACTATATGTTTGTTTTGATGAATGAAGTTTATTCCTCACTATGCATAATATTTACATCTTTTTAACCACTCAAATGATTTTGTGATTAAGCCAAACAAAATTAGCTTTTTTCCTCCTTGTAAATACAAAATGGAATATGTATGAATTTTTTTATTTTGTTTGGAATTTTTGTTTAATTCAATTTTGTGTAATGTATATCCGTACCAATACAAATTTATAAATGTATATTAAAAAAATATCACCACAATACGTAATATTTTTCAAGGGGAATAAAAAAAATAAATAGATGATCTGCAGTGATGACGTACTCAACAAAATGGATGTAGAATGAAAGTAAATGGCACAAAAAAATACCAAAAGGGACAAAATGATGTATTTCTTTAATGCTTCACACATTTCTTGCGTTTCACTCTTAGTTATTGACAGGTTCTCCTTCAAATCCTTGTTTTAAAGCTGAATCTTGATAAATATAATAATTTTCCATGACAAAGGAGCTAAGTGAAGATAAATATTCACCAATAGCACAAAACAATAAAGAAATTAAAAATAAATAGATTGAAAGTAAAAACAATAAACAGAGCCAATGAAAAACCAATCTAAAATAATTTCAAGCCTAGCATAAATACCTGGCCATTTAAGACTTTCTAGGGTCTAAAATGAGGTTTTATTAAATGAAAGTCTGTTTAAGAACCTCCAGTAAGAAACACTAAAATGTTTTTTACTTTTTACTTGCACATAACTGTTTCATATAACCAGCTGTCATCTTACCTGCTTCCCGCTGTGTATCCTGTTCCTCCTCAGTACTGGCATACTGCCTGTCGTCACCCACACTCCCGCCAGAGTGTTACTGTACACCTCGTTCTCCTCTATGACTCCCTGTCCTTTTTCATGCTGCACACACACAAAGAAAGAAAAACAAACACTATTACGTTTCCAAGTCAGAGTAGAAAATCTACTGAAGGTACAAACTAAAAATGGAAGAAAATTAACCAAAAGGTTTGTTTTAACAGCTGAATTTACCACATATATGCCACCATGTTGACCATCATGGATCTTGTTATGTCGCACAATAGGACAGCTGTTTGTCCTGATCTGGATTCCTGCCAGGGCGTTGCCATAGATGTCGTTGCCTTCAATGAGGCCTCGGCCATCACCAAAAATGTAAACGCCACCTTGGTTGCCATTAAAGATGGCGTTACCCCTGTGTTTGGACAACACAACATATTTGAGCATGTAGCATTTTAAAGGAAAACCCTAGCTGTCAGTCTGGCCACACTGACCTTATAGTGGGGTCGCTGTTTGAGGTTATCCACACGCCTGCAAAGTTATTTGCATAGATCTTGTTTTCAATGAACTGTCCGCGGCCCTTTTCATGCACATAGATGCCACCAGTCTGACCGTGGTGGATTTCACAACGAACCACTGTGGGGTTGGCGTACGCCTTCACTTCGAAGCCAGCAATTCGGTTCCTATGGATGTTGCAGCTCTCAAAGTAACCCTACAAAAACACGGAGTAATACTGAGTTAGTTCGCAAAGAGGCAAGCTGTATGGAACGTGTGTGAACAACTACACAGGTCTGTTTTGTCACACTGCAAAGAGAAGCAAATTGAAGAGTTTGAAACCAAATATTTAGGAAGGAAACCCAGCAGCTGACTGTGAGAAGCTTTTATATCTTACCATGCCGTGATCAAACGTGAAGACGCCGACGTCTCTGCCATGATGGATGTGATTCCTTCTGATGATTGGGTTGCCGTGGTTCTTCACCCAAATCCCCGCCAGAGCGTTGTTTGAAATCTCATTGTCCTCGTAAATGCCCTAAACAACAACATGAATACACATTAGTAAATATTCGCACTCAAAATTTAAAAAAAAATGTTGCGCTAATAATGTAGCCTGTATACCAGAAGCTATTTTCTCAACAGAAAGATTCATTTGTTGGGACTTTTATGTGATCGGACAATTTTTCTAAGACCAGTGATCATCGCAGAATATCCTGCCATTTTTCTATTTATTAAATGCACCAAAGGTAAAAATTCCCACCAATTTATGTCTTTCAAATGACAAATAAAAGCACTATATCATCCCAAGTGAGAAAAAGTTATCATGTCATTCCTCAAAGAAAATCTGAAATCTCTATCAGCCAAGAATAGCCTGACTGGTGGATCTCTCAGTACCTAACAGTATCTGAGGATCTACTCCTTTAGTAGAATGAAGATGAAATTACTGCCACACAAATCCAGATGATCAAATGCTAACATTATACAAGTGAAAAGTGTACACTACCTGTGCATGATCAGTGATGTAAAGGCCAACATTTTCACAGTCACTGATGTTGCAGTGCTTTATTGTGGGACAAGCCCCCTGACCACTGACACACACGGCGGACCCAACTAAAACAGAAAAACCTTATGTCAACATGCATAACCCAAAAAAAAGTTTAAAAAGAAAAACAAAGTGCCAATAAGTCCAGCATCTCCAGTCATTTACAGATTTATTTTTTTTAGAAGAGAAAAGAATAAAATATAATCATTTTGCATTTATCACTCAGTGGGGAGGTATAGAGTGTCAGCAGCAAAGTAAAGAGCAAATTGTAGCACAAAGACATAGAAATAAAGACCAAACAGCGAGGTCAAATATACAAAGTAAGAAAACTGCAGATCTGAAAAACGATAGATGCAGATTCTGAGAAATGTACAAGAGTAATAAGATAATGTAATGCAGATTTATTATATACAGCACCTTTCAGCCAAAGGCAATTCAGAGTGAAAGTACATAAAGATAAGACAACACAATGTAATAAAACACTTCAAACCAATATAGCAATAACATACAAACTGTGATTTTTCAATTTGAAATTTCTTGAATTTTAATATCAAACAGGCAGATCTTTCCAAGTTTTGTATTAGAGGACAGAGTGTTACCTGTGCATGTGCTACGGATGATGCAGTGGTCGATGATGGGGCTGCAGTTCACTGTAATCTCCAAGCAGTGGTGCGCATTGTGGTGCTGGGCGGATTTATCATCAGGGTTGAACTGCAGAGCAGACAACAATTGCAAAATAACTAACGATAAACATGCACCATTGAAACGAGAAGAAATTGCACTAAACTTGCTACATACTACAATTATAAACCACAAGTCTTTTTACCCTGATAGTCATAAATCCAACATAAGCATCCTCTGAGCCCTCCATGAAAACAAAAGTGGAGTCTCTGGTGTTCTCTATGATGACTTTCTCTGCAACCTTTCCAGGAGCTGCAAAAACATTTTAACAGTTTAATAACAAGACAAGATTAGTTCAAATGTACTTTTGAAATAGATTTAAGACGCATACCAGCTCCAATCATTGTGATCGGCGATTCAATATAGATCCACTCATCCGTGTAAATACCAGAGTGGACAAATATCAAGCCGTCAAAGTGAGGCTCCTGACCGCCTCCCAGAGCGTCTTCTATGGTGTCATAATACTGAAAAAAATAAATAAGTGAGTACTGCACTTAAAAATTATAGATTAAAAAACATCAGGGTTAAAAAAGTTGTTTTACTTACAAACATGTTATCTCTTCCTTTGTATCTGGCAGGATTACTGTAGAAGTGTTCTGCAAAGCCTGGCTTAACGTGGGCGCCTTTATACTAAGAAAGGAAAACAACACAGAGAGAGAGAAAATAATTTATACTGGACAAATAATAGTCCAAGATTTTCAGATTTAAAAATGCAAGCCAACAGTATGAAACATTTTAAAATCCAGAAAAAAAAAAGAATTATTTTCCATTTCTAGATAACTGTGGAAAAAAAAGAAAACAGATTTTTTTTCTCTTCTATTCATCTAAAGAATAAAAATCTAATTTTATTCTTTTTCAAAGTTTTACAAAAAAATAGTTTGTCTTCTGAGAAGACAAACCACTATCCTTCTGGAGTTATTTTAATAATATAGTTTTTTTTTAACTCATAAAAATATGCTGTTCTCATAATAAAAAATTTTGACAAAGTGAAAGCAGAAGACATTCAGTTAAATGCATCTTCTTTTAGTTTGGTTTAAAACTCTAAAATGATGGCTGAATGCTAACTTTTGCTAGACACCACAAGGAGGAGGAAAGCTATTTTATAAATGAGATTTCCTCACCAGCTGCTGAAAACTCTCTTTCCACGGGTTTGGCTGTTCATACTCTTCTGGATTTATCTGGTAAAACTTTCCTGCCTCTGGGTGCATCATAGGTCGAGTGTATTCGAAAACCTCCATGTACAATCGCTTCCTGAAATGTTAAAACACATCAACAGTAAATAATATTCTCATATAGGCCACAAACATATTAAATACCTGTACGTTTCTCCTTTTCATACACACTTAAATAAATGTTTAATAATAGTGATCATTGTGGCATTTAGTGGAATCAAAGAAAGCAACTGGAAATTTGAAATAAAGCTGGATAAATGAAAAATGAAGTTTCTTAAAAATATATAGTGACCTCTCAAACTCAATTTTAACCAAGTAAAACACAATATTCAACAACAATGTGATGTCAAGTTGTGCATCCCTGCAACAGATCCACAAACTGGCAATGTTGACAATCCTCAGGGTTTAGAAAGCTGCTTTACAATCTTAGAATATGGTGGGTTAAATACCAACATACAAGTCACATTAATTGGACAACAAGCCTCACCAGAGGATGGGGTCGTTGGCCAGCTCACTAAAGCGCTTGCACACACAAGCTGCACGGCACAAGTCCTGCTCCAACAGGTACGAGAAGATCTTCAGCACCACCTCATCTGGAAGCTTCTCCTGCAAATACTGTTCTGCTGGAGCAGCTGGGAAGACAGCGACCACGGCGTTAGACCATCGTATGTTTGTGGGAACAGACCTGGCATATTTATACCAAGATCACAGGAGTAAACAAAACAGTTACTCAGGACTTAAACAGAACTAGAATGGGAGAAGAAAAAAAATCTTTGAGTGAATTTGTGGCACCAAGTCAAAATGAAGCAATAAACGAAAAAAAATAATACAATATTTTGTAAATAGTTGAATTGCTTCTTATTTTAAAATGGGCCACTTTGGCCAACCTTGTTCATAACATGATCTAAGCCAACAGTTGGCTTCAGTACAGCAAGACTGTGTCACAGGCAAACATCCATTTCAAGTCCTTTGTTTGGAGCAGCAGAGAATGACAAAGGCCCAAATGTCACAAACACCAGAATTTATAAGTTCCTCACAAGTTTAAAGCAGTACTACATGTTTAATCCAAAAAGATCTACCCAAATTGATGTCTATTATAATACAGAACTGCACTGATGGATAGAGCTTAATTAATTCAAAATATGAATTTATGCTTGCTTAAATCACATTTAAGAGTAATTCTGATTTGACAGGGTGTTAAAATCTGTCATATTTATGAAGAACCATCCAACTCAAATAGGTAAAAAATACTGGTCCAAGAAATAATCAGGATAAATAGGTTGCAAAACAAAGACTCTAAATAATAGAGTTATAATGAATTATAATTTAATTCATTTACAATTGAATTAAATTATAAATGATTTTTCTGCATTTCTAGAGACTATTTATCCCAATTATTTAATCAGAATTATTAACCATGTTGAAAAGTAAACTGATGCACAATGATTTAACTACACAGGAACAAAACTGTTTGTTTTCAAGTACAAATCAGAAGTGGGAAGGGGAAAAATAGAGGTGCAAATTAGTGAAGGAGCGAAAAAACCTGGAGCTCAGAAAAATAGGCAAGCATAACAAAAAGTCACAACTACAAACAAGTACTGCAGTACATATAAACCTCTTTATGAACAGCGGCCATGAAATTTTTGCATCAGTTTACTTTGACTAATTGTTCACCCAACATTTTCACTCCCAACATATGTAAAACATAATGACAAGTGTGCTCTAAAGAAGAAACAAGATAAAACGATGTGTGTAAGTACCTGGTAAATCTGGACACTTTCCTGAAACTCTGGGACGCTTAGGTCGGTGTCCAAAGTTTTCTGTTGTTGAAGTGGAGGCACCCTGAAGGCCAAAGGAAATCTCTCATTATTACTTATAGAATTATCTTTAAAAACTTTTTTTCTTCCATCAATCGTTTCCACTTGCTGTTTTACCTCCATGTTTGTCTTTGTGGGACACACCGTTCTCTTGGGTAGAGACTTTCTTCTAAGCTGGTAGGGACTATTTTGAGCTCCTGGACCGGATTCTTCTGCAACCATTTCTGCAGGAATGTCCTCATCTACAGTTAATAGATGAGGGGAAAAGATAGTAATTAAATTAACCCAAACAACAACAAAAAAATGCATTTATCAAGGACATAATGGTCAAAAACGTTTGCTCATGTGAATTTTATGCTCCTGAGAAAGAAAAAGTTCCTTATGTACCATTAAATAAAATGCTTCCTAATTGGTAATATTTAGTTTTGAAGCTCACAAACGCTGAAATATCAAAATGCCTGGTTGAACAGGATTAATACAATAACTCATCAGCTGAATTAACTGTTCAAATTACAATATAAGCTTTCAGAAATAAACTTAAAAGACATAAGAAATGCTCTAGTGAGCACCAAACAGTATTCATGAGGAGCCGAGATCAAAATCAAGAAAGGTAAATTGTCCTTTTTAGGATCTACTCTGTAAAGAATAAATACAATATAAATTAAATTAAGAGGGGATTTAGTCAACAACAACAAAACACACAAACATGTCACAGCTTTTATCATAAACTAACCCATATGCACATCTTTAAACCTACTCATCATACTGAGTTGATGAACACTTCCAGTGAAAGATACGAACACTGAAAAATCTGATTTTTTTATTCACTATTCATTAAACAAATCCACATCAAGAGGTTCCACCATTTATTCTACCTATTCTACTACACATCAGATAACAGCTAATATCAAAGGCTATGATAAATAATCGATTAGACTCTTATCTATTAGATAAGAGTCTAATCGATTATTACATAAACAATAGAAAAAGACCAAATATGCCCTAAAAAGTGTTACGATGCAGCTGTGTGAACTAGAGCTAGATGACATGGACAAAAGAAATATCACATTATTACTACTATAACAATATTACTGTAATGAGTGATTTCTATAGGTACCACAATGCCATTGCAAATTACTCCACTTTCTATGTTTATACCTCAAAGAACAGTAATTTAAGCAACTAATGAGATTCATTTTTTCAAAATTTCCATTAACTAATCACAAATACAGTATGTATTACAAGTAAGAATTATGTAAAATATGTATTAATGTACAAACCCATTTGTAGTAAAGTTTAAGAATGCAAATGTTTTAGTATAAGCATAAAATAATACAAATTAATTTTGCACTACTACAATCTATTCTCTGTCTTGTAGAAATGCTTAGTTAACGGTGCCCTTCAGCACTGCCCAATAAGCAACTTGAATCATCTTTTTCATTAAATCTTTAAGCCCATCTTTATAATTATTACTGTTATTTTTATTGTTATCTTTTGTTTCTTGATCAAAGTTTTATTGCACAATAGTACTGTAAACATCGTTCATTTTCTAATTTAGGTGATAATTTAGCTGTAATGATGACACCTAGAAAAAGTATTGTGTTCCGAAAAAATTCCCATTTCAGAGTCGGAAAAATCAACTGGAAGTCGGACTTTCAACTAGGAAAGTCAGAATTGTTCAGACGCCGACTTCAAGATCCAGTATGACCGAGCATTGCAACAACAATGGTAAATTGGGGGAGAAATATATTAATTTTACAGTACACACTTGCAAGAGTGAATCTGAAATCAATGTTACATGTAGCGCCTGCAACTCTGAACTAAAGAAATTGACAGCGGTGTTTGGATGTGGAAAGTATAGCTTAAAACAATTGTAAGTAGTAAAACAAACATGGCTACTTAGGTGTTTCCATATTGGAATCCCGACTTCTCTGAGTATCTTAACTGAAACGCTGTTAACTCTGGTATGAAATCATTCCCAGTTTCCAGTAAATGTAAAGTAACATTCTTTTTGTTGGTATCAAATATTTAAAACCTAAATGTATTTGCCATATTATTATTATTTTTTTAGAAAAGCATTAAGTTGCTGCTGAAATACTACATAATAACATTCCTATGGTTTAAATTCATTTTATTGATGCCATGTAAAGTTTCTGTATTTTACTTATTTAAATAAACATGGTATGGTAAGGTAAGATTGACTAATTAATCAGTTTGGAAATAGTCCTGTTAAACTATTATACTAAGTAAGTAAAATATATATAATAAGAATGTTTAATTGAAATCCCCTACAGATCTTAGCATGACAACATTGCCACTGTGATGATCAATTTGCTGCATTATTTTTGCAGTAGGAATAATTATTGTTTTTCTGTCTTAAATAAATGTAAGTAGATGTACTACAGTACATGTTTTGGTTTTTTTCTACTCTAGGTTATTGAAGCCTACTGTACAAAAATTTAAAATTGCCCGCTCCTGTTCTAGTGTCTTTGAATAACATTTACAAGTGCACATCTCCTGCTGGCTGTCATTCAGTTAATATTTAGAGATCAAATATTTCACCATCCCCTAGCTGCAAATAACGTCAAACTACATTCAGACCATTATTATTACCAGGACATTGTCCCTACGATTGGTAATTTGACATTAAGACACTGCAAGCACAATAAAATGCTTCAACTTGAGACCACTAATGGTTCACTGTTTAATGTCACCTAAAATGCTAAAACCTAATGGGTTATTTCAAGAGAAAAAGTTAGTCATAATGACGGGCAGCGCGACTGACATTTTAACATCGCAGAGATTATAAAGACTGGGGCTTTTTAAGGGGAAATGACGGCTTAAGGGTATGAAAGCAAAGGTACGTATATAGCTGTCTAAATACTCCAATAATAACTAACTAGTAAGGCTACCTTTAATTAGCATGCTACTGAAAGTAGCAAAACCCTTTAATGCGCTCTTCCAGGCGCTTGTCATCCGTCATTTTACTACAGTATCTACATTATGTTATTCATTTGTGAAACATTAGTAATTCTGTCGCACAAAAACACTTAAAACAGCAGCGGTATTGCTTGAGACAAGCAAAAGACGAGTCGACTCGGGACATAAAATCAAGCAAAACAAAGCGCGGCCTAAATGCCAGCTACAAACACACAAGCCTCGGCGTTTCCTGACTAGAGTTCACCGACTGAGAACGCCGTGTTAGGCTCACACTTACTAACCCGTCTTTTCTTTATGTTCAACATTTTAGCTAAAACAAAATACACGAAACTGCTACGTATTGTCCTGATATAGTCAACTAAGCAACTGCTTAGCCTCCCAGCAAAGCTAACGCTAGTTGAAGGAATATTACCTCTTTCCTGGTGGTTCCTATCCGGCTGCACCGGGCGCGGCCTTGATACTCGCCTAGGTCTTCTGCTAACGTTACTTGCTCTGACGGAGTTCATTTGGGGTGTTGGTAATCTTGAGAAAATGTCGAAGCTTTCACGGCAGAAGAGGCGACGCCGAACACGCCGTCTATTTCTTTTTGTTAAGCATTTGACGAGCTGCCATCTTTCACCGCGGCTCGAGAGGACCGTATCGCTGTGCTGCTCCCCGTTCGCCCGCACTGGTGTTACGTCTGGCCCCGTTTCTCTGGAGCAGGAGGAGCCATAACAGACAGCGACAGTCCATCAGGCCTCAGTCGCATCACATGCGTAGACTGTTCTTCTTCTCATTGCCTTTTCCGTTGAAGGCGCTCGATTTAAGACGTTCTTTAGACTTTAACACATTTTGTTAAAAGCATGTACTGTATGGGAATGTGTGGTTTATCGCAGCTACAGATGGGCTGTCGTTACTTTAGCTTACAAATGGTCTCCCTACAGTGTTTATTGACACTACTAAACGAACATACTGGTCCTGCACCTCAGTGGTTTCAGGTATGAAGTATGTAGGCTATATGCATCTCACTCAGAATATTAGAGAAAAGCCTAAAAACTTAGACATGTGTTTAAAAGCTTAGTCTCGTATAGATTCATTGCACAAAAAGATTTTAGCGTTTATTTCTGAAACTTTTTATGACTGTTGCTGTAGCAAATAAAAACTTTAGTATTAAAAGAGGACTATGATATAAAAAAATAATAATAGTACATGTTAGAAACGAGTTTTTATTACAAAGATATGAGCTATTTATAATCTCTAAAGTGATCGGTGCACCTTTTTATATGTATCAATGCAACTTGTGGAGTCAAGAGGCAGTGTTTCATCGGCCTTCAGCTCCTATCAATTGTTTCCTGTCTCACCTTCTTTTCGACAACCACCCATGGATTGTCAATGAGATTTAGGTGAGGCAGTTTCGTTTACCAGTAAAGCACAGTGGTATCCTGGGTATTAAACCAGAATTTATTCTTTTGGCAGTGGAGGCAGGCGCCAACTCCTGCTGGAAATCAGCATTTACATTAACAATGTCAGCGGCGGGAAACCAGATCGTTATTGTAAATAATAAATTGTTTTTAATAACTCCCCTCATTGAATAAAGGTTAAATAAATAAAAAATCAGGAAGTACTTAACATTGCTTCCCATGTGAACCTTTTCCTTCCACTCAACTTTCACTGTGCTTGGATACAGCACTCTGTAAAAAAAAAACAGCTTCTTTAGCAATTATCTTATGTTACTTACTTTTGCGGTGGATGTGAGTAGCTACTAGTCAGCTGTCAAGTCAGCAGTCTTCCCTATAATGGTGCAGACTGTAAAAATGCCATAAGATATGACATTTTTAAGACCATGAAAAGACATGAAACCTTTTCATGGTCTTATTTATCATAGTGATCTTATGTTGGGTTTTTCTTACATGTAAACCATAATCATCAAAATTAGAAAAAATGAAAACATGCATTGGTATGCAAGTCTTTTATAAGATTTTAGTTTTTTTTATTTTGCATGTGTTGCTGTGTATCATGTCTTTGTGGATATGACACGAGTCTGTTGAATAAAGCAATCAATCAATACATATCACACTATGAGTAATGACTTTTAGTTTTAGTATTTTGACAAATTACCTTTTTGATTCTGTTATCTGTTTGGGTTCACTTGTGTTCATGGAAACTTTACTAATTTAAGTGACTGGGCCTGAACCCAGACGACATCTAGAAGAAAAACAAAAAACATAAAAGGATCACATAAAGACAAATATATTTTAAAATACGTGACAACCGTAAGATATAAATTAAACAAACCAAACTAGATATTATTGACCAAAAAAACATAATAATTATAAAAACAACTGACCATGACATGTTGTTATGTTGTTATAAAAACAGCATATTAAGTAATTTTGGTTGATTGTACAGCAAAATTTGAAAAACAAAATGATGTCACAGACAGTATGACTGAATACAAAAGCAAGCAAACTATTTAAGCACAATGGGCCAGAAAGCAACAACAAACATTAACAAGTTAAGTTGTCTCATTGTTAGAGAGTTTCATTCTAGCCTGATTATAGGCCATTTTTCTAAAAAAAGAAAAAAAATATGATCACTGTTCTTAAGTGAATTTCTGTCAAATGTTTCTCTTCAAAGCAAAAAGGAAAAACACAAATGTGAAATAAATCTAAATTCCTTGAAAAAAGCCTGGATTTGGGACGTATACCTGAAATAGTTAAATAAATTACATTATTGAAATTAATCTTCCTTATTTTGATTAACTAAATGAACAAAGCACAGAATCGCTCTTTAATTTGCATTTCTAAAATCAATATGTGCACTACTCTAATTGTGCAAATGAGTCTTCAGTTAAAAGAGAGCACTTATCTGATTAGCAGGAACCATTTCCTCAACAAGTGAACTGTCTGTTGAAACACTAAAAATTATTGTAGAAGTCCTTCAAAAAACTAAATCCACATGGAGTTTAGCAAACGATGCTGGTAGTTCCAAGTCAGTTGTGTCTGCAGAACAATTTAGAGCAACTACCAGCATAATGGGAAAGGTGTAAAAGAAAAACTGCTATACCAATGAGTACATTGTAACTTCAGGACAGAAAACTCAAAGTAATTTCCCTTGGAAATATAAAATGCACAATCTAAGAAGTAAAAGTCAAACGAGCTCACGCTGGAGTCAATGTTTGTGTCTGCTGTTGGAAATCTGCTGAAGGAAATTGTTATTATTTGCAGAAAAGCCAAGAGGAAACCACCAATTATACATAAAAAGAAGAAAACAATCTTCCAAGGTTGAAGAGAGGCAGCTATGGTCTGCAGATAGCTGAAGTTTTATTCAGCGATGAATATTTTTGGTGCCATTTACACACTTCTGTTTGTCTATAAATCTAAAGTATTTTTGCTGATGATGAAGACATTTTTCAAGAAAATGATGCATCATACCTGCACTGAATATATATTTTTTCCTTAGGAAAGGCTTATTTACTCAATAACATGGCTAGTAAACCCAAAAGATGTCTTACTGTAAAAAAAATGGTGTGTAGTAAAACTCCACCCTGCAAAGTTGTTCTCGCATCTACTAAACAGGAATGTTGAAAAGACATTATTTAAGAAATTAGTCTTTTCTTGTCATATCTTATTCCCAACATTGGTTCCAGTGATTCCATATTTTTATTGCACCAGATCTGAAGGAGAACCAGTAGATGTAAGATTATTAATTTTTATTAATTACAATAGTTTCATTTATTCATTTGGGATTTATCCAAAATGTTCAGCTGGTGAATAAAATAGTTGCGTGTCATATTTGAGGTAACCTGAAAATTCTCCTAGAGAGGTTATATCGCATGTTTGCTACAGGTCTAAAGTGGATGCATGTCTCATTGTTAGAGAGACATGCATCAGTGGAAATATCTCCTGGTTACTGAAAATGTTTCTGCAGTGGAAACGTGCCCTAAGTAAATGAGGTGACTCAGAAATTTATATTTGTTTGTAGTTGTCCTTGCTCATGACGAGAACTGCCATGTAAAAGCAGCCTCCACCATGTTAATGCAAGATTCAGCTGATATGTGGATGGAGCAGTGTCAGTGCACTAAAAGCAATACAATGCAGCAAACCTTAATAAAGTTGGGGGCTTTATTTGTCTGAGAGATTTTTATTTATTTCTGAGCAGTTGAACTTGTACTTCCTGATGTATTTGTAGTTGGCCAGTAATAATGCTCCCTTGCATCATGTCATTTGCTGTATTGTCCACTAGATGTCCTCTTAAGTCATCATCTGAGTGAATGCTGTGTTAGTAAAGAGGATCACATGACTGCCCCATGCCTTTTTTTGTCTGAATTAGACTTTAAGTTGTTTCCATTTTGCTAAGTGATGCTAACTCTCCTACAGACATCTCTCATTCTTGGTTGTAAGCTCAATGTAAGATCTAAAGTCTGTATTTATCCTCAAAATATTGTCATATTTAGAGTTTGTTGTGACCATTAAGCAGAATCGCTAAGAAACTGAGGAGTTGTTAAAGGAGGTTTATTTTATTTTAAAGGAGAATAATATAATCATTGCTTTTGTGGGAACGGATGATCTGACAAGTAATTTCAGGACTTGTTTCAAGGAGGAGAACAACACTTAGTGCTGTTCCAGGAGGGTTTTAGGTATCTATCAAATAGGATTCTTGCAATTCTTCATCTTGTAACATCTTAGCTACATATAAACATCTATTTTATTGGAAGTGTGCATATCTGTTTAGCCTGACGTCCCTAAAGAAAATCTAGTTAGGTCAAAATGCCACGTGTAGTGGAAAAACAACACTGCACATCATCCTGTACACATCTTCACAGTAGAACATAGTAGTGGCGAGATCATGCTGTGGTCATTCTTTTCTTCAGCAGGAACGAGGAAGCTGGTTAGAGTTGATGAAAAGATTGGTGAGAACCAGCCAAAGGCTCCAAAAGACTTTGGCTGTGATGTCCTCAACACATCTAGTGGATGTGTTACTTGGTCATACTTAGAATGACCAAGTAAAGATCCAAGCACAAGTCCAGTAAAAAATTTGTTTCATGACTTGAACAATGATATAGTAGTAGAGAAATAAAAAGTCTTGACTCATGAGGACAGAATTAGTACAATCTTTAATTCTTAGAGTTTTATTTTGGGGGAATATTTGGTGTGGGCTCAGCTATCATCTACCTACAAACACAATCTAGTCTTTTATCCTCTCCACAGGTGGTTTCACTATCATTCACATTTTGAGACATGTGACCAAAACATCTGAGATGTTGGTCAGTGAGGTAATCAAATCAGGTTTCAAACACCCAAATTAACAACAGAATGGATCAGTGCCACACATGTGACTTTAACTACACTCAGGATGTCCCTAATCAGTTCTTAGGCCTTAAACTCATCATAATCCTTAATCTCCAAGACAGTCAGATGTAACTGAAAAAGATATTTGGAAGAGAAGTGAATAAACTTTAATGCCAAGAAGGACAACCATATGAAATTACAAATGTAGGGCCATGTGTGAGTTAAAGGTTTATTGATTTGTCTGTGTCTTTGCCTGAGGGGGTTAAAGGTGACTGACCTCATGAAAGGAGTCATCTGGAGGTCTTGTGCTGATCATACATACAAAAAGAGGGAGCCTCAGGGTCTTTTACATGGAATTACATTTTCAAATGGTCAGAGTGCCTTTCAAAGGTTTTTCCCTATTCCATTGCAATCACAAACTTATTTGTACTGTATTGGGATTTTATGTGATACACCAACACATAATTGTGCACAGCTTCCAAAATGTCTTACAAATAAAGTCTGAATATTTTCTTGACTTTGCCGTACGGACTGGCCATGATGATATTGGTGGATTTACTGTCATGATTTCACATTTTGTTTTGCTTTAGTGATCGCCCCAAGGACTCAGAGGTTTGTTTGAGAACAAACAACATCATGGAGACCAAGGAACTCACCAGACAATTCAGATAACTCTGAATGAGCTACATAGAGCCACAGCTAAGGTGGGAGAATCTCTCAAGAGAAGTATTACTTGTTCGATGAAAACATCTGAGTTATAAAAAAAGAGCAAGAAGAAGCATCTTTATTGAAATAACCTTTTGATCATTCATTAACTAGTCCAGACCTAGATCTAAAAGAATTTAAAATTTGTGTTTCCACAGACTGAGTTTAAGCTTTTTTGGACAGAAAATGAACAAAAAGTTCAGTTTTTAGACACAGTGAAATGTTTTTCTTTAAAACGTTAAATTAGAAATTCATTTTTTAGAATATTTACATATTACATATTTCTGCACTACAGTATTTTGTGTTGGTTCAAAACACAAAAATCCCAGTAACTGCTGTTTTAATGCAAAAAATCAAAATAAGATTTCGGGTGGTCTGAATAAGTTCACAGGGTACAGTTAATATATTAACAGGTTACTTGGCTTGAAATGGCGGCATGTGTTCATGATTCATTGTTGTCTGCTATTGAGGAAATGCTTTGACTCAGTGTTGTTATAGCTAAAGGGGAACATTTATCATGCAGCACACAGATATTTGACTATCTTTAACTTCTATTTTTATTCACAGGATTTGACCACGACGTATATTCAGGAGATATACACCAAAACGAGCCACTCCATCCAGGCATTAACTATGTAGAGTTTAGCTCTGGGGATCTCTGTTATTTTTGACACTAATATATTGAAGATATGACAGTGAGGAACATGTGTTGGCTTGGTAACCAATCTAGTATCCAGTGGCAACAGAGGTCTATTGAATGCTGGGTGGCTCTGCATGTGCTTCTGTTCCAACCAGTCTCCTGTGTCATCAAGTCATAGAGGCACATTTACAAAGCAGGTCTTAAAAATGGTGGGGGTGTTAGGTGTGTGTGAGGCAAACCTGAACTGCTATCTCAAATGTTCAAGGTGTAGAACAATTTAAGGCTGTAACCTGCAGGTGGTAGCACTCTCTCTGTGTTGCTTCCTCCATCTGTCAGGTGCACGAGCAAACAAGGTCTATATTTAATTTCTTCTTTTAAACAACTCCCCTTTGATAAAGTGCATTCTTTCTACACAATGCAGCCAGGTTTAAAACATTGTTCCTGTTTCTGGTCATCACTGAGCCCATTACTATCTGAAGGCATCTACTGGTGCAGAGGCAGACACAACAGGATAAGCGTCTTTGTCTCAGACTCCTGTCTGTCAGAGACACCCCACAACCAGCAGCCCCTACCCCCTCCCAGCTTCTCCTTCATTTGGGCGGCTGTTTCAGAGAGGGCAGATGGCTCATTACCATAAATAGGACAGAGAGAGAGAAAGAGAGAGTCAGTAAGGGGGCCATGTGCACCAAACCAACAGGACCATGATGCCCGAAAACCAAGAAAATGGGAGTCCGTTGCTAGGAGAGAGGAGAGACAGCTTTATGGCAACACAAAGCTGATTCCCCCCATCCAACCTCAATTCACTCCCGCCCCCTTTATACTCCTGTTCTGAAGACTCAGACTTGAATCTGTTGGTTGGAGACAGATGGTCAATGGGCCCCACCGTCCTACAGCTGGACGCAAGCTGCACCAACACAGCGAGTCCTGGCAGGGCTGCATCACACCTAATCCCGTCCAACCTATGAAAGGCAGGAGTGGAAAGTGATGAAGTCGTGGCCATCAGCTAAGAATAGATCTGCACTTGTTGCCCACAGGAAATGTGTGGCTGCACAATAGATGGTAATTTTTTGAAGAGGTTGTAGTGGTGTAGCACTCTTGCTTGGAAGAAATCGTTCTCTAAGTGTGATTACAGACTCCTTTTCTGCACTGCTTTTATTGTTCATTTTTTGTTTTGTTTTTTGTATTGATGTAACATGTAATTTCACAAAGCATTGGCAAAAGTAGGGTTGTAACAGAACTGCTTATGACTACTGATGTGTTTTGGGGGAGTCTCAGTGTCAACTCTGGTGTTTACCAAAATCATTGACAAAGACATTGTCTTCTACAAGATAATGGTCCAATCCAAGAGTGATTATGAAAAAATTAAATCAGCATTATTAATTTTGTCACTGCATTTCACATCTTGATTTTGGAAGCCATGTTACAAGAAAAACTGGACTAGATTTGACATCAAAGATTTTATTGTGAGCTTCCTCAGATCAGACATCCCAGTATAATAAAAGATTTTTTTAAAGTCTGAATAGGGTCTAATGTATGCATTCTCTTCTGTTTATCCAAGATCAGGTCATGGATGGTGGGGGGAATACAGACATCCCTGTGACACTCCCTAGCTCATTCTCTGAGATATTAAGGCTTTCCAACACCAGCAGGGATGGATAGTATTTCCAGCAGGTTCTAGATCAATCCCAAGAAGATCAAAAACCTCTAAAGGTTGTTGCCAAAGAGGCATCTCAGTCAAACACATGAACCACCTTAATTCATTCTACTTTGAGGTCCCATATATGAAGAAGTCGAGTTAAGTCAAACTATGCTGCAAGCTAATTTCAGTTTCTTTCATCTGGGATTTTCAGCCATGAGTCATATGTCATGACAACAAGTAAGTGTTGGAACATAAATAAACCTGTCAGAGCTTCAAATTTTGCCTTAGCTATCTTCACCACCACAGAAAGAATGGCGCCCAAATTCATCCATCCATCTACTAGGACACCAAGATACTTAAACCTCTCTGTTTGGCGTAGAGATTGACCTCTGCCCCTCTGAAGAACTGCCCCTTGAGGTGGCGCAGGGGTTTGAGTAGTTCTGTGACCCAGGGGCTTTGTTATCCAGGGCTTTTCCTCTCAATAGGACTTCCCAAGGCAAATAAGCGTGAGTCACAGTCCTGCGGTGAGGACTCCGAGAGCAGCATTGAGAAACCAAAAGTATTAATAGACCGACTTGTTTCAGCATGTGGCCTTCATCAGAGTAATTACAAAACATCAGACGGTTTGATTTTAATAGAAGAGGTGTAAAACTGAAAACAGCAAACAAGCCAAACAACCAAAACACATTTTCAAAGATACAACCTGACACATAAGAGGATGGAATAGGAACTGGAGTCTAAACAGACACTTAGGCTGATTATTTACACATAAAAATTTGTGGTAGATGGTACATAGCATAGCAGTTACCATTTCCTAAAGGTCCAGTTGAAAACAAAGTAGACACAAAAACAATAAAAACATTAAATTAATTGTAAAGTCATGGCAATTCCGAGACATTATATACTTGTTTCATGCTTTATCTAGTCCAGAGGACTCCAAAGCACAATTCAATTATTCACTCATTCACATGCTAATGGTGGTAAGATACATTCTGGCCACAGCTGCATTGGGGCAGACTGCCAGTAGCAAGGCTGTCTTACAATCAACGCCCTACGGCCAACACCAGCAGGAAAAGCAGAAAATAACCCAATGACTGAGATGGACGGAGTAGGGATTTAAACCAACAACTCACAGGTTACAGTACAGCTTGGGTCCTCGCCCTGTCAGATTTGTATTGTTCTCTGTGCATATTGATGTGATGCTGGACCACAGTCATAACCAAACCGCAATTGCAGAAGGGTAATGGGGTCGCCCTCATGGAGCCAGGACTCACTCATCACTTGCAGAGCCAAACCTCTGGATCAGAGCAGATGTTTACACCTGGCAGCATACTCTGGTTTTTGGAAGTAACATAAATTACTTAAATTGAACAAATTAACACTTTTTCAAGCTTTTATAAAGCTTTGGTTATTTATCTCTCAGAAATAACAGAACATTGCTCTCTATGATTTCTTTCCTCAGCGTGGTCAGGTCACCTTTAGCTTAGGTTAAATCACAATAACTTGTTTGTTTCGTGACTATAGGAGAGAACCAGAGGATCTAAAGTTAGGTTTTTGAAGTCATTGCTGAAAATTTGGACTATACCATTGTCTTCTTCATTGTAGCTCATTTCATTTTGTGTTTTGCATTATTATGTAAACAAACTATGCACAGAAATAGGTTCTTCCTCTTATTTAGTGAACCACAGTCAAGGAACTATCTCTGAAAAAAAGCACATCTGTTCTTGCTTGAACTTCTGGTTGAAAGAGCAAGAGCAACCAACTGATTGGTTAAGAAAACAAATTTATTTTCTGGAAGATTAAGATGTTAGTTCATACTGCAGAAGCAAACCTCCCTATTTATCACATTTGTGCACTTACATCAATTTAATATAATAAGTAAGAGTTACTGGCAAATTAAGTGCAGTAAATGATGTATAATGCATACAGTATATGTGCATTTGTGATTATGAACACAAATAAAATAAAACTTTTCATAATAGGCTAAAAACATAGACACAACAGTAATAGTCATGACTTATAATTTAATTTACTATTACTGATGCAACTTTGAGACATTTCCATACATAATATCTGGAGGATGTTTAAGTCCACTCCATCACATGATATGGGGAAAGATGAATGTAAAAGGGAGGCAGAAAAAGGACAACTGTCCACAACCAAGGAGAGACAGCATGTTGGCAGCATGAGAAATAAGCAGGAAAGAGGCGTTCCTGCATCACCTCACCAGCCGCCCTGGTTGCATAGGAACAAGAGGGCCATGCCTACCCTGCAGACACACTCCTTTCCTCTCTCATCTGCCACGCTTCATTAAACAGTGTTCATCCAGGCACGGAGAGGCACTGCACCACTTTCTCCCCGTTACAGCCGTGCGCCCGCTCGCAGCTTTGCCTCTCGATGAGGCTCCCCTCAGACCCAGCCAGCGTATATACTGTCCCTCAGGCATCAGGTCACACTCACTTTTCATGCACAATGTAGAGAGACAGTCATGGGAGTTCTGTACTTGTGTCTGCACATTCAAAGCACTGGATTTCAATATTTTTTAGCAGACATACCTACATTATCATAGGTTAAGTTGTTTTAATCGCATAGAAGATACAAGGGGTTACAGTATGCTCTATTCAATCCATTTTAATCTGAATAAAACAGTAGATATGTGGATTTTTGTTTTTATTATTTATTGCAGAAAAATTAACTGAACTGCATTGACAAGTATTGATACCAAAACTAGGAGAGAGTTCAACCAAAACAAAACGATACCTTTCAAATACTTTTCATAATTTCCCACCAGTTTGGGTTTAAGTTTATCATTGCGCAAGTTTAAACGGCAAGTGATATTGATTTTCTGATTTTACATTTATACTTTTCATTGCATTTTGTTTTGCAGCCATTTAGTTTGCAATATGGTTTAATCCAGACTTTGAGTTGGCCAACCTAACCTTCACTTTTCATCCATTCAGAGATGATCTTGCTGATTGTGCTTTGGACCATTGTCCTGCTTCATGACCCAGGAGCAATGGAGCTAAAGGTCATGCACTAACGCTAGGACATTTTCTATCAGGCAGAGCAGAATTCATGTTTGTTCTTTAACTCCTGAAGCAGCAGAGCGCCCCCACCCACCCAGACCATCACACTCCCACCACCATGCTTGACTATTACTATGATCCTTTCTTTTCCTAAATGTTTAGTTAGTTTAAGGCAGTTGCAGAGGGGACCCACACAAACACTTTCCAAAATGTTTCCCTATTGTCTTCTCAGTTCACAGAATATTTCCCCCCAAAGTCCTGCAGAGCTTCAAGATGTTTTTGTATATTGTGTGCATCTGCTCCGTACTCATTAGTTCGGATTATTCCTAACATGATGTGATTGTTGATCTGTGTGAAATTTGTACTGCCAGGCTTTAGGGAGAAAGCTTATTGCAATGTAAATACATGAGAAAACACAACACCCACTCATTCACTCTCCCCGAAGAATGCTATCCCTCTAATGTGTCACTGCCCACTGTGGAGCTGGTTGTGCCAGACGACACTACAGGGCACAAGACGGCTATTGTCCCACAAGATAAAGTGTGCTTGTGACCAAGGCAAGGCGGGGCCCAGCTGATGCTGTGAAAAGATAAGCAAGTGTCAAAGGACAAAGCTTTGGGTGTTGTTTTATTGTTTATAGTCAAGCCCTCTGACGAATGTTTCTACATACGTCAGATCCACATTTTGAAATTGTTGGTGCGACTTGTCAGTCGTCTTTCCTTCAGCCTCTTCCTGCTTCACAGCTAATTGACTGCAAGTGTTCATTTGCCTGGAGGAGCAGTCATTAGGGCTGAATAACAAAATTTAGCTCAGCAGTAGAGCACCCAGGGATCAATGGGTTAATCCAATTGCCCCCGCATGTTGTTTATTGTATAACAGGTCAGTTTGAAGATCTTTATAGTGAAGTCCTACAGTTTTAATGTTTTTAAAGTGCAGAAATACAGCATTTGAGCAGTGAAATAAAAAAAGTAGCAAAGTTTCCTGGATGTGTGCTTGGTGACATTTAAACCTGTTATATACTGAGAGGTGGAAAAAACTCTTTTTGCACCTACTTGTTACTTTTTAGAAAGTGCTGTCACTGCATACAAGATTAAAACTAACAACAAGTCAATGATTGTAGAAAGACATGAGTTGATTACTCAAACAATTCTTATTTTAGGGCTGAATTATTTTACTCTAACTGGCTTTTGTGTGGACATTAGTTCGCAAACATTCAAACACTTATAAAATTCTAATCTGATATTTCTTTTTCATCTATGGAGTCAAATCTTTAACAACTTATTGCCATTTTTGTCTTATGCACAGCAGCTATTTAAGGAAATCAGAAGTTTCCACTATAATATGCTAAATATTATACATATTAGACTTGAGTGTGTCAAAAAGGTTTTGTTTTCCCCTGAACCTTTTTTACATTTTGTCACATTAAAACCACAAACTTCAGAATGTATTTTAATGGGATTTTATGTGACAGACAAACATAAACTAGTGTATGATTGGGGAGAAAAGGATAAACATTGTTTTTATTCTTCACTTTTTGCTTAATCTGTCTTTTAAGGTTTTGTACTTCCTGAGATCATTTTCTTTATCCTTTTTTGGCAAAATAGACCAAAACCATCAGAGTGACTAATGAGCATCATTCGCCATCAATTTCTGATGGCCAATGATGTAGCCATCAGTTTCTGGCTACAGATTCTAATTAAATTTAGGTCTTAAATTTCACTGGAATTGTTGTCTCTACTTTGACTGGGCCATTCTCATATATTGATATGCTTTTATTGAAACCATTCCATTGCAGGTCTGGTTTTATGCTGAATTTGTTATTCAGCTGGAAGGAGAACCTGCCCCGAGTGTCAAGGCTTTCTTCCAGCATATATTTTACTTTACCTAAGTAATTTCTCGAAACAATATACTTTTACATGTTTTACTGCACCATACTTTCTACTTTTACTTGAGTAACATTGTTATGAAGTATTGTTACTCTTACATGAGTTACATTTCTGGTTACTCTCACCAAGTAACTTTACTGAATGAAGAACAGACATATTTTAACCAAAAATGCACGTGACTCACATTGACAGTTTATGGTAAAGTGAGACTTCCTGTTTGTGCTTCATCATCTTAACGTTTTTTTCTTCCATCTTCTGAGCCTGTTGTATCAATTGGAGTGAAATACAGTAAACGGTGTATATATTATCACTGGTCTAGCATAATATATTAACATAATATATTAACTAAGTCTTGGTTTCTTTAGTTTTACTTTGGAAGAATTGCAAAAGTGTTTCTTTTATTCAAAATTGTTATTTTGCATTTATATTATCTCTTTGTATTCATTTTTATTTTTATTTTTTTTACCATATACTTTTTTACTTTCTGTTAAGTAATTTCTTGGCTTACTACATGTCCTTGTACTTGAGTAAAGACATGTTGAAGTAGTGCTGCTTTTACTGGAATACACATTTTGGCTACTCTACTCTGTTCAGTTCTATGCTGACAGCATTGTGTTTTGTGGTTTTCCACCACACAAAGAATTTTGCATAACAGCCCAAAATGTTTTGGTTTCATCTGAACAAACAACTTTTTCTTTACGTCTTCTTTCTGTGCTCTGATGATGAAGTGATGAGTCCTCTGTGAGATGTTCAAAGCAAGGCACATTTTTGATAACTTTACCATTTAATGTCCCCACAACTTTATCTGGTGTGTTATTTAGTCTTGCTGTTAACGATTTAGGAGATTTTGCTTGGTAATAAAATGGATGGGTTGATTTTATTCGGGGGCAGCAGAGCTAAAGGAGAATTACAGATTCCCAGTTTTAGCAATTTAAAGGTAACATAACCACTTCTTTAAATATTTTAAAAATGAGCTATTTAAAGTTTACCCCATTGTTTACATGTTAATTCCACCAGAGTTGCACATATGTTTAGTTCTGCTAATACTAGAGTTTACCTAGCCTTATCTGCACAGACGAGAATCAATAGAGAATTATGGCACATTTGTTTGACTCTAGGACGAGATCATTTCTCTGTCTTACCTGTTAGATTTTATTGCTTGTGCGTTAAAGTAGGCACTTATCTGCTGCCAGATAACAGACAATCAGCACACTACTGACACAATTCATGAGACGAGGCTGGCAGAAAGGATAGTCAAACAAAGGCTTTTGTAGGCAAACATACTCTTCAGTTGTGAATAACTGCAGGCAGTGGCTCAGAGAGCCTTTAGAGAAAACAAACCTAAGAAACAAAAGGCTAAGGCGTTACATTGGAAACAAGCTGACCACACCTGAATGCTCTGCTTGTAGTTAGAGGGTGTGTTCAACTCACATTTACTGCCTCAGACTAAAAACTTATAATTAGCCTGCACGTATTTAATGTGGGATTTAACAGGGGACACTTAGAGATAAAAATAAGCAGTATGAGATTCTTGCTTTGAGCTGTCTCCCTTCACAAGAGAGGCTTCCTCTCCAAAGCAATTATGTGTGGTTTGTACACCTCTGGAGTGTGTCCTGTCCTTGGGCAGCCTCCAAAACTTCATAGTCAGTTGTACATCATGTTGTAGGAAGAATGCAAATACTACCTGCTCAGCCAGCTACCACCCTGACAATACGCATATATCTAGGAAAATGACATGCCACAAAGCATCCATGCAATAATGCACACATGCAAATTACATTTTTCTACATGCACACCTGTGCATACTGGCCTTCTTCAGTGTTCGCTCTAATTCTCTTGAGAATCTTTTCCACTTCACAATTCAAATGGGGGTCAACCTAATTAGGTCAGGGATCAGATTGTCTGTTGGTTTGCTGAAATTATTTTAATAGTGCACTCTAGAGAATCTTAAAGTAGAAAAATAAACTGAAACCAACCTAATGAATTGCTATTTGTAATTTATAGTTAAATTACAACAAAGTGGAAATATGTTTCACAATAGCAGTTCTTTAGGTCACAAAGGCAATGTGACATATTTTTAGTGTAATTTACTGTTTGTATAAATATGAGTGATTTCAGAGTATTTTTTCCAAAGAAATTTAACTCTTTGGTTTTTATGTAAAACCCTGTCCCCATGATAAAATGTGGCAATGGTATCATAACACAGATGCTTTTCTTCACTCGAAATAGAGAAGCTGGCCATGATTAAATTGGCCAGAACATAAAATAAGCTAAAAACAGAAAAGAAACCCCATTAGAGTGTGAATCATTGAGTCTGGGGTGGAGTTTCAACTTCCAACAGAACAATTAACAAAAACAACCAGAGTTATTATGGTATTTAAAGCAAACCATGTTCAGGTTTTGGAATGGCCCAGTCAAAGTTCAGAGCAAGACTTAATCATTCCTTTTTATAGTCAATCTGATATAACATGAACAGTTTAGCATAGATAGGCAAAACCTTAGGTCCCTAGATGAGCAAACTGGTATAGATATACCATAAGGCCTGCAGCTGCCATTGCACCAAAAGTCAGTCCATCATAAATGCCTTTAAATTTTCCTACTTTAAATGAACAGAAAACAGAAGTCATTGTGTTTGTTCCCTGATACTCCTACAATTTGGAACCTTAAACGATTTATGGTAAAAAAAAAATAAAAACCTTTGTGAGGAAACTAGAAGTGAAGTTTGACAGTAACCTAACAGTTGGTGAGAAGGTCGATACAGTAATCAAAACTAGCTTCTTTTTTCGCCAGGTACTTGCAAAAGTGAAGCCATTCCTTGGTTTCAGAGACCTCGAGAGAGTTATCAATACATTTATCTCATCTTGTTTCTACTATTTTAATACTATTTTAATAGTCTCTATTTAGCCTCTCCAATTATGTTTTTCTAGTTTGTCATTTTATGCTTATTTTCTTAAAATTTGTAATGATTTCCTTTGATTATATCTCATTTGATTATTTTAAATGTGTAGCACTTATATGTACTATATAAATAAATTTGACTCTGACCACTGACTTATGAGACAAAAAATTTTAATTGTTTTTTGAAGTAACAGAGTAAAGGGAAGTAATTACAAATGCATGCCACAAATGTGAGTTATTTATTAGTATTTTCTTAAATCAATCATTGTTGCATGCAAAAATTACTCTTCATGCTACGCCTGTCCCTTTGGCTTAAATTTAGAAGTACTTTTGACTGTAGAGTATATTGAAATGGGTTTCGGTTAATCCTGGAGGTTTACACCCTATTACTGACTGTGTGCCAAAGTGTCTCTGTTCACACTCCAGAAAGCAAAAGTGTAAAGAGAGAACAAAGAACGAACAACAAAGGCAGGAGGACAGACTGAATGAAGAACAATGCACAAACACAGGTAGTCTTTAATAGAGATTTTTATGAGCTGCAGGCCTGCTAAAATGGAGCACTCTTATCAGCTTGCTGGAAGCAGGGCAAGGGAGGGCTAGAGCTTCCACACTTACGATCCGTAAAAATGGTGTGATTCATTTTCCGCATGAGAGGGTCTCAGAGGGGCAGCATCAGACCAGCCAGTCCACACAGATTTATGGACCATTAAAGCAGCAGGCCTCCTGACCACTGTGGCACTGTTGACTGGCTTCTAAGACACACTGCCCCCTTATTCATGCTTGGTCAGTACTCTCCATCACAGACTAGCATCCCTATTGTTCATCCCTTCATCAGTCACACTTTTACTGCCATCCATGAACTCCGCTCGTAGTCTGTAATTCAGGTTTTCTTCACAGTACTCTTAATATAAATTGAGCTGTGTACAGTATTCTTATTTTGCTAATCTTGAACAGCATGATAACCATGAAGTTGTCATCTTTTTACAGATAGCATCACTATGAAAGTCACTGATGGTGGTCAATGGACTATGTTGTTTTAGCCTAACAGTTTCACAATCAGATTAGTACCAATGCATGCACACAGACTAATGGGTCTGTCTTTTTAAGTCAGCCTCAATCAGCTGTTTCCGTGGTGATTAATGCATCTTGCTCCCCTATTTCTCATTCGCCAGCTTTGTAACTTCATCATCATCCCTGGGAGTGATACGAAAAGGAAAAATGGGGCAGACTGGATGCTGCCTGCTGGCCCTAAGAATAGCTCAGTGCTCAATAGAAAAAGATGCAAATGCTCAAAGACGAAAAAAACCCAAACTATGTCTTCACTTTAATTTCATTATTCACCCCTTTCTTAAATATGCTTTTTTCATTATGTAAACTTTATACTGAATAAAAAGCATGGAGAAAACATAATTGATTGGCATCAATTTTTCAGGCTGTCTTCCTGCCATTCATGTTAACATGACAACACAAAACACACCACCGCTACCCAAGCCTGTTTGTCAGGTTCAGAGAAGAGGAAGTGCAACGTGTGCACCAACGCTGTTCCAGAAGTATTTACAGTGCCGCTGCATGGCAGGCACTTGGGGTTAAAAGAAAACAGAGAGGCTATTAGATCAGTTCACAGAGAGCTACTCGTGTGCGCTTATGAAATGGAGTGGCTGAGATGAGTAAGGCATCACCATTATGTGAAAGTTACAGTTTGGTGTGAAGTCAGTTGGCCAGTAAAGCTGCCCTCTAATGATAGCCAGGCAAAGATACTAACCTATAACTGTCAAGTTCCCTGAGGGGCAATAGTGGCACTTGTGTTCGGATTTAAAAATAAACAGATGTGTGTGTTTTACATTGACAAAATAAGTTAATTAAGTAAAGTAGCCTACTCTAGAAGGCTGCAATTTTCTTTCAATAATTTGATATTTTGTCTATCACGTTTGTCCAGGGGTCATGTCCCCCCCCCATCATCGTTTACTCTAGGAGGGGCCCAGTTGAAGGTCCACTATCGTCATGAGGCAGGGCGCGGTGACACATCCTTTCTCTCCGCCCCGAGGTGTTTGTGCAGCCTGCCCTGAATAACGCGGGACCCGTCCGGCTGCTTTGCTTTCACTCTTTAATAACAGACAAATCAACCCATTAATGCTTTCCAATGAACCGGGTTTAAAAGGCTCTAAAAACACATTCTCCTCCCACTGAACGCTGTGAGCGCTGGAAGATAAACTAAAAAAAACAACAAAAAAAAACATTGCACGATGCAAAAAACTGGATGGCGTGCGCGTTCGCGGCGCTCCAGCGCTGCGGCAGTTGCCAGGGGAGATAGGAGGGGAGGGGTTGTGATTGGCTGAAGTGGACCTGTTGCCATGACGACGGCGAGGGGTTTGGTAGCGTTGCCGTGCGCTGTGTGATCTGCGCGCTGCGTGTATGGAGGAAGCAGCTGCTGATCTGATCTCTGACATTGTGTGAGACAGACATCTGAATTAAACTCTGCTTTTACACACACCGCTCCAGGGTAGCGACGTGCATGATTGTAAGTATTTTTTTTAAAAATACATATTTCTGTAATCTACGGGATCAAAATGTGCTCGGCTGGAAAAGGGTTAGCGTTGCGAACAAGCTAAAAGTAAAATTGGTCAAGTGACTTTGCTTAGAGGAGCCAGCATGGCAGATCAAGCGACAGCATGTGGCCACCTAGTTAACGTTACTTCTCTGTTTTTTTTTCCGGGAAGAGGACAGAGACTGAATTACAGAAGCAGAGAACAGCTCTCGGCTGACACTTGGAGATGTTTTTTATGGCTACGTAATTCTAAATAGTTTAAATGTCATGCTAAAGCTAGCAGCAGATTTACCTTCACTGACTCATCGAGCGACTGCTAACGCTACTTCTTTTCACGGTTGTGCTGTGGGAGACCGATAACGAAACATGTAGTGAACTTACAACACTAAATAGGGAACTAAACTTGGTGAACTAACGGGTGTAAAGTTACTTAGTTACCGGTGTTGTTTATCGGAAATTGCTGAGAATAATTTGCCTCTGACTAACTTTGAGTTCATCGCTGCGTTAGTGCTGTGGTTTCTTGTAAGTTGTGGTCTTCAAGCAAGACGCTACAAAGCATATTGGATTTCAGTGCGAACAGCACTTTCAGCTTATCTGTTTTTCCTACTGGCTTTTAGTCTTAATTGCTGCATTAAAACCGCCTTGGTCGACTCATTTTGTCTCAAGTTGTAGCACAAGGCAATACTAAGTCTGTTCTTTTGTTGGTTCTGATGTGAGACACTCGTTCCATTTTTTTTGGTATCTATAAATAGTTGAATATTTCATGGTATGTATTGACAGCACTAGAGGTTATGAGGTACGGTGGCTAAGCTAGGCACATGATGTAATGGATTATCACAAGATTGTCCCAGATACGGAGCTCTACGATGTTGGTGTAGAAAAATATGTCTACTGTGGTTGCTTTGCTTGTGCCATATGCCAATAGGTTTTAATATACTTTTACTAAGAAGTAAAGTATTTAAATCATTCACTAACTAATATGGTAGTCTTTATAATTGACTCCATATGTTCTGGCTTTTTACTAGATACGCAGCCGGCCCAAGGTACTACTGAAACAAGTAGCTGCTTATAGCTTCCAGGCCAGACATGGCCCCTTAGAGCGCTGAACCTTTCACACAGAATATGTCAAAACTTCACCCTTGTATTTGTGTTGATTAATAATAAGGTAAATATTGGATTCACTTAGAAGGTTTATACATAGAAAATATCAAATATTCTTTAAAAAGTCCTGATTCGCTCAGGATTTAAAAGAAGTTATGTATAGTTAAAATATTGCAAATAGAAATATATATATCAAGCACTAGAGGTGAAAAGGAGCAGAATATATATTCCTTCTAAAATGTCATGTGAGAAATGATAGCTTTGGCTACATTGTTACACCTTTTAGGACATTTTATTTATCAAGAGACAAGCATAAGATCTCTCCAGGCCAGCAGGGGGCACTAAGGAGCGATTAACACTTCTAACATAATATATGTGTCAAAACTTACAATTTGTAGTTATGGGTTTGAAGAATGAGGCTATGTTTACTTTTGCATAGAACATTTATACGTTACAGATGCGTTAAAAAAAAAATCTGCTTGGAAATGTTTTGAGTTATTTAGGATACGAAATAATTTACAATTGTAATATGTGTGACTGTACAAAGTTAAAAATGAAGAGTTTTACATCAATATGCTCTCATTTTTGTCTTTCTGGTAAAGCATAAAATTTGGGGCTCTACGTCATTGTTACAGAGATAAGTGGCCAGTATTCATTCACCTGACAACAGCAAGTTAGAGTGAGTAAAACAACTCTAACTTGCTAAACCAAACAATAACAACACTAAACAAATTAGGGTTGCTCATATGCAAAGAATGTAAAAACTAATATGTATACTTCGATTAATGAATTTTGGTCTCTAGGCAGAACTTATTTAATTTTGCTCCAGGTGCTAATGTCAAGGAAGATTGTCCACATGCTAGATGTGTAAAGTTCGTTTGCGATTTCACCTCAATCTATTTCTACTTTGTACCCCTGAATAAATCACTTTGTACCCATGTTAAGTATTGTGTAGCATTTGCATTCTCTGGGTATTATGGCTATAATTGTAAAAAACATGTCATGTAACCATATTTTTCACAGTACAGAAGAGTAGATCCTAGAAAATAAAAAAAATGCATCAGTTGTTAAAAAGGGTGTAAATCATTCACATTGTGGGTATGAATTGATGCAATAAAAGTCAGAATAAAACATCTTGTAACTTTTCTTTTGTATCTGAGAACGTCATATACAACCCCACCTCAGAAAACCTGGATTACATGTGTAGGATTTATTTTATTGCCTAGTTGAAAGCATACAGCTGTAGCCGTCAGTTAATATATTATATGTACAATGGTAATTACTTGGTGAAGTTCTAAGAAAAAAAATCTCTGTTTCCCAGTCAGAGTATGCAATACAGCACTCTCTGGCCGTTTAAGCCTTTTTTCTTGCTGCCTGTCGCTATTGGACTCACTGAATTGTACAAACCTCATCTAAAATTTATTGTGTGCTCAGAGGTTTCTCTGTGTACTTGATCAATAAATTATAGAAATTTTCATTCACGTTTTGTGAGGTGGTGACTTTGCTGTACATAGAAGTTGTCGCTTTCTTCATACTTGCCAGTTGTTAAATCTTTAGTGGTAAATGGAAGACAAAGGCAAGTGGACCCTGAGGGTCAAACGCAGACAATAAAAGGAACAGATGTTGCCAGTCAGCCATTAATTTATTGCCAGAATTTCAGTGGTCCAAGCATCTGTTGTCTTTGCTTTTGTTTTGTTATACCTTCTCATCTATCCTCTTGTGAACCCTGTTTCAGTGTTGAGCAGCTTCTGAAGGGGTTTGGTGTCTGCCAGAACTTTATTAATGCCCATTGCTACAAATAGAAGCTAGTGAAGAGTGTTGTGATATCAAATGAATTTAATGACAACACGGCTTTGAGGTGATGTCAGAGTTGAATTGTTCCTATATATACTTGAACAGCCTCATCACAACTCTTTCTAATTTAGTATGTGGGAAACAAAATTTTGTGAATATTCAGGGTTTTATTAGCAAACCGCTTGTGGGGAGAAGTTATGTAACCTCAGCCGATACCCCTTTTTATCATATTGTTCTTTTAGTTTAAATTATAGTTCCGCTATTTTTTTTCCATCTCGCATTTTTTGCTGTGCACTGCCAGTCAGTTGTGTGAAAGACAGATTCACCAGTTTCCACTACAGCTAAGGAATGGAAACTAAATTAGCACCACATATCACTGTTTATTAACAGTTTTAAAACTCCCGTTGCAAAACAGCAAGCAACATGTGCAGCTGAAGGCTGACTACTACCTTCAACTCAATGACCAACTAATGTCATCATGTTGTACTCCCCATTGTTACTCAATAATCACCAGAACCGCAAAACATGATAATATTATGCACAATAAACACTGGAAAACTACAACTAAATTCAGGAGTTTTTATTGTGTATATATTTTTTCTGTAAGTCTAACAAAAATAATGAAAAAAAATGTATAAACAGCAATTAGATTATTTTGATTTTCCTTTTAAAAATGGCACAGAAACCAAGAAACATACACCGACCCATGGCTGGCCCACAGTTTTGAAAAGGTTACTGGCTGAATTGAGGGTGAGAAAGTTCGCCTGATAGTGTAACTTGAAACTGAAATTTCCTTCCAGTTTGTGTGACATGTGATATTATGTTCTCCTTCTAATTTCAGATTTTCATCATGTAGCCTTGATGATGAACGCTTCCGACTGTCTCCAACAGCTTTGTTTATAGTTTATATGTTCTAAAAAGAGTTTAAAAGTTCATGTTCCATTTGGAGTATTTTGCTTCCACGGTGTCTGGTATCAAATATATTCTAAGCCGTAATAGAACACCACAGAACTTTCCTCTTGGCTTTAACAACTTTGTAAACTCTTTATTGTGTTTTTAATGAGGTAGTTGTTCCTTTGTACTGTGTTGATGACAGAACAGGAAGGTGCTCCAATCAGGATGTAAAAATAACACCACAAAACAGAATACCAAATGACCATGCCACATTACACAGTATATCTTTTGGTTAAAACTTTTTTTTATTCGTGAAGTGTGACTCTGATTGACTTTCTGAACATGGGTTGGCACCAGTCATCAGCTTAAAATGTTGCCGTTTTATTATCTCTTATCACAGGACTATGCACTTTGGCCCGGAGCAAATGAAAGGCTGAGTCCTCTGGAATTCACTGCAGCCGAGTGTCTGTGGCATTGAATTCATTTCGAAAGCCGATCTGTGTGGCAGAAACTTTTTGCCGATTGCTCAACACAGGCTGAACCTGATTTCTCCTGAATGAATCAACTGAATGGGGGAAAAAAAACAAAAAAAAAAACCTCACAGCTTTGTGACTGATTTGTTCAGAACCCTGTCATTACCAAGTCAATGTGACTTTGATTATATCGACAGATTAAGCAGCTGAATTTTTAGTTGCCCTTATTCTTGTAATGTAAATTCATAGTTAGGCAGAAACAGGAAGTTGGTGATTGTGCTACTGAAGTGACTGTTTTTCCCATAATTATGCTGCAGGGCTCCTTCTGCACTGATTTGCTTCTCACAAAAACTGATTATAAGTTGACTTCTCTTCTTATCAGCTAAAATAAAATGTAGACATTTTTGAACAATATGATTTCCTTCTTGTTTTGCATCGGTCAGCTTAGGTTGTTAAACTCCAAAGTTTTATGTACTTGAGATGAATTAATGTAGCCTGAGCTCTCTGGTAACACTGACCTGTGTGAATCATGAAGCCGAAGCCTTTCCGTAGTAGCTTGCCGGAGTGATCACCCACGCAGCCCCTGCGTGATTTAGGGGGACGTCCCCAGGAGGATGTAGTTCGCTGTCTTTTTGGGTCTGTGACATTCTGCTGATCAAACATGCGTGGCGGCTCTGAATTTCAGCTGCATATGTAAACGCCTTCTGAGACATTGTACGCTTTCATGTTTGCTGCCTTCTTCTTTACATTTCTGTAGGCGTCATTTTGTTTCTGTTGTTTTTAGACTATGTGCTTGTTTGTTCCTTTTGATGTCTTGCATTAGTTCACTTCTCTTTCAGGACGCTATAAACTTGATGTTTTTGTCACCTGTTGAGAGATGTACTAAAAGCAATGAAATTATTGTGAGTTTGTTTCAGAATCCTGGTCAGTTTTAGTGTGCCTTTTGCCTAAATGTTGTCGTTTTACCCTCTCTCTTTCTGCTCCACTTGTTCTCTTACATCTCTGGATTGCTGGATGTTTTGGTCCCTGTGGTGAGCTGAATCCCGCCCTTCTTCCTCCCATTCGTTGATCCTCACCGTCTTGAGCGCCTGCCTCATTTCTTATGTGTGGACTCAAGACACAACCCATTAGGGGCCGCCTTACTGAAGGCAACAGTGACATGAGCGTTTCCTTGATTGGGAGAAAGGAAGAGGGGAAGACGGCTGTGTCCTGTGTCACAATAGGTCTTTGTCTTATCACTTTTGGCTGAAATAACAGCATGCGTGGATGTCGACGAGGATACTGGCCAACAAGCTTGTATATAACAATAGGTTAGGTTGAGGTTTATGACTATGTTAATATTACTTTTATGAATAAATATCTTTTGAAGATGTGTTTGGGGAGGTGTGAATGCGTGACAGACTCTGATGCGAACCAGAATAGCGAACTCCGGTCTGTCTAAAAATCTAGGCCTCAGTTTGGTTGAAGTGAAATTGGATACGTTGAGCGTATTCATATGTGAATCCTAAGCGGACAATAGACCGGTTCAAAAGCAGGAAACAGACTGTAGCACAAGGCATTCTGGGTAAATACAACCAAAACAAATGCACGTCTAACATTAGCAGGACAAGTGGCTTGTGGTTGTTTATCAATGACAAAAGAGAAATCCTACAACCGCTAAATTCTGACGCTCTCTGTTTTTGATTATATTTTCTGAAGGTAGAGGTTTCCATCTTCATTGTCTTCTTTGGAGGTTTTGTGTCGTTTCCGTAAGTGGTTCTCGGTACAGTGCCACCACAAGTGAGGGAGAGGAACTAGTTTTTCAAGGGGTTTGGATCGCTTGACAAATTGCAGTGTGAAAGTGAAGGGCATCAGCTGAAAATGTAACAAATGTTGCAATTTTGATCCCAAATCAAACCGAGCCTATCAGAGAATCAGGTGTGAAAACGCCTCTCCTAGTCTCATCAAACCAGAACACAGGTTGTTGTGTCTTTGTGGTTTGTGGCAGTGCTTGTTATAGTTTTGTTTCATCAGTTGCTGTATATGCAGACCAGAATTGTAGAGCACGATGATTAAATGCAAGCAAGCAGATTCTTCTCCCTGAGCTGTGCTTTTGTGCAGCTCCTCCAGTTACCATATGCTACTTCTCTGATTAATGCCCGCCTTACCCAGCCTGTCGAATCAGATGGACGGCCATATCTTTATAGGTTGCTGAACACTAATGTTCCCCACAAGATCCCTGAGGCCTTTACAGAGCAGCTGAGTCTATACTGAGGATTAAATTTACAAGTGAGGGGACTTCTGAACACCACCCTTTTCAGAGTTTTATTTTTATTTTTAAATGTAGTTACATACTACTTTGTGTTTATCTGTTTGGGAATTAATGGCTGTGAAGTGACAACATTTTGAAAAATGAGGTTTGATGTAACAGAGGCTGTGTAGGTGTCATGGAGAATGTCCAGAATTAGTTCTTAAATGATACATAACATCTTAAACTTTATCACAAATAATACAATTTACTGTTCATTGTGCAAGGATTCAAACCAAGTAGACTTTTTTTGTAAACTAACATTTATTTACTCAGGGCTGCTGCTGTTCAGTAGCGAGGAATGCCACATGCAGATACCAACTCTTCACTGCTGCCCAAAGTGGAGCAATGAGCTTAAAAAGTTTGTGTTATATAACTTCCAGCTTCTGTGTGAAAGCTCTTTGCATAAAAACTGCTTTTATTAACCGGGGTACGTATATGGGAATATGTAGTTGTAAGACTATAATTGAGACTGTTGATGGTGGCGGCGGGGGGGTTGAGTGTTGGTACTCTGAACCTACAGACACATGACCAAAGAGATAAGGTTTCAGAGTTGGCCGAAGGGGGGTTTTCCGTGTACTTTGGAAGGCCTCACCTCTGTTTATAGTCAGAGTGGAGTTTGTTTGTTTCAGTTTAAAGTCTCTGTGTGAACATAATGTCACAATCGTCTGTTGTTGAGGTCGTAAGCTTGAATACTTCATGATCAGCTTGCGTCTGATGGGCGATGAAGTTTGTAGTTTTGCAAATCTGGCTGCTGTCGCTCCAGCAACGAGCTCCCCCGTCTCGCCTTTCACTCTGTCTGATTCTTGTGTTTTGACGTGGAGAAGACTTTGCCATGTTTGTGAGAATTTGTTCTGAAAAAGCGAACTTCCTCAACAGGCAGGAGGTGCTTCCTTCCCTCCGAGGCCCCTGTTTGAAAGTGCGAGGTGAATACTGAGCGAATACTGAGCACTTCGGAAACATGATTAGAGGAAAAACAACTGCGTCTTTGTAGCAGCTGAGTGTGGGGCTGGTTGTAGTGCTTTGTGTGAGCGTTTTCACACTTTTACCAAGCAGCTTTATTTTAGAATGTAGTGCTGCTTTAACTAAAGCCTCATTAACCCAAGCACTAATGGTCATTTTATTCATTTCCATATAATTTGACTTTGCTATTAAATAAAAGAATTGCCTCACACTGGAACAGCTTCTCCCTCTGCCCCACTCTGCCTACGCTCGCCTTTGTGTCATTCACATATTTCGAGCTCCAACCAGACTGAGTAGTCAACTAAAATATCAGTTAGGGTTTCAAATAACAGCCGTCGTCAGCACGGGGCTTTGCGACACACCTTTGTATAACTGGTTTGTGTCAACTGCTTTATTCCATGCGAAAAGGGTGTGGCGTGAATATGCAAACTGAAGGCAGTTGTGTTTATAATTTCTGGCATCTTTATTCTTAAATCCAGCTCTGTTGTGTCCATATAAAAGATTCGGCACAGGTAATTGTCCGCCTAACTGAAGCATCACTTTTTATGAAGCGTTATAAAGTGAGCCTTAGTGGCACTTAGACGGGAGCGCCATGGCATCCAGGTTGGCAGCTTCCTTTGTCAGACAGGTTTGTGGAGAACAGCAGCAGACTGCTGGCCTCAGCAGTTTCCGCCTGTATTGATCTCCCCACATTAGCTCTCTCTTCATGCACAGACATGAGCACAATTGCTTCCCTTACAACACTGGCTGTCGTGGCAACTGAGTCCCGGTCATGAGATTCACTTCTAGGGAAACATCTCAGAGCAGCGCTTCTTTTCTGAACCTCCTGTACGTTCTCTGGCATAGCAGCTCCACCGATTTGCCACTTAAAGCCATCTCCATATGTCTTTGTGTATTTCTGAATAGACCAAGTGCTTAACGGGATAAAAGAGCAGTTTGAACAGAGGGGGGTGTCCCGTGGCACCTGCTGTTAGCCTGCCCGTTTGCACATGAATATGATGAGTCTGGCTGGCTTTTTTAACTTGCAGATGAGCCATCAGGTCAGCACCATTAAAGCTTTGGTGTATTTTCAAGGATGGGCAGCAGTCAACGGGCCAGGATGCCTTATTAGCTGCCTCTCGACTCCACTCATGAGTCTTCCTTTATTCACCGCGGTCCCAGCCGACTCTCTTTGATGCCTTTTTCATAAGAGCAATAATAACTGTGATCACTGCAAAAGCACTGGTAATTGAACAGCTGCAGGCATGGCAAAATACTTCCTGTGTTAGGATGGATGTAAGACGGCTTCCTCGCTTGTCCACCCTCCGTCTGGTAATATTCAAATGAAAGTCATTTGAAAGAGGCGACTCAAGGGAGATAAGCTCTCTCTGACTCCCAAAAGCCAAGCAAAGAGGTCAAGTGGGTAAAATCGACTGACTGAAAGCTTTCGTGTGCTTTTACTTGTGGAAATTAGCACCAGCACCTGGCCAAACAGGTGGAAATTCATGAAGGGGCAGGTAAATTTGGTCAGCTTACAGCTGCAGTGGCAGGTTTGCAATTCAAACAGGAAAACAGTGTCAGATTCCTCACCTGACCCATTGCGTCTGATCTGCCACTAGACTGGTGTCAATGCCACTGGTAGAAGAAGAACTGAATAGTAATGCGGCATTGCATTCCTGGTGTAAAGCAGGCGGCAGTGAAGTTAAAAACCATGTAATGAAACACATGATTCGGTAGTCTTAGACAAGAGAAACAATCAGTATTTTTTGTTTCCAACAACACTAGCAAGTTTGCTGATGTTGAGAAATAATAAATCTTTTATGTTCCCAACTTTTTAAAATCTTCGTCCTGGTTTAAAGTAGTTTTCTCTGTAAGGAAACATGTTTGTGTTACTCCAATTTTTCATATTTCATGAGACTAATCTGAGTCAAGAAAAAAAAAACAATTAAATGAAGGTGTACATTGAAACTCATCGCTTTTATGGTTGTTTTTGTCTTCAAAAATGCTTGGAAAAATAAACCGTCCATTTTATATCATACACTTTCTTTACACTGCAATTCTTTGTACTCAATAATTATAAATAAACATCAAATTTCCATAAGTTTAGTTTGAAGCAAATGGTGGCTTGCAAAGTTTTTTTCTGTCTGTTACAGATTTTTATTTCCACTGCTGGCTTTTAGACTAATCACTTCACTCATTTTATAGTTCCACTGCCCGTTTCTCCCATAAAGCTTCGCCATGCAGGTTTACGGCCAGTCACGGTCTGTTTACGTAGAAACAAGGGCCATGTGGGCTGTTTACAGCAGACTGTAGGCCGCACCTCCTAATCCATCAAGATGGCACTCAAGTCTTCGTTTGGCCACACCTGTGTGGATGTCTGGTGTAATCTGACCTACTTGTCATCAGAACACATAGCGCAAGCTTGGGCTGTTATGAAATTCATACATCATAACTATCTTGACTAAAAGTATTACTAAAATCTATAAAATGATCAAACTAATTTTATTTAAAAGTGCAGTAATGAATCCTTATGCTACAAGCTTATCCTGACATGTTGATTGGGAGAGTTATATTTTTGTTACATTTATGTATTATTAGACGTGAACAAAAATCTAGAATAAACTTCTTAAGTTGTGATTATTGCACAGAATAATGTTCCTTTTTCTCATTTTGCTCTTCATAGTAACAATGGGATTATAACTCTGTAGATTCCCTACTACAGTTTAATTAAAATGATGCCGCGAACGTCTTTAAATGTTTCCATGATTTCTATTATATATAAAAAGGCAAATAATTCTTCCTTCAGTCTGTCTCAGTCAGTTGGTCTTTATTAAGCAGTTGTCAAACTGTGAGATTGACACATCAGACAAAAACAAGGAAAAACAGAAACAGCAATGACTAAGAGCTAATGAGCTAAGCAAAGATTAATATGTGATAAAAGTACAGATACCTCAAATAAACAGAGATTATATAACTTTCAAGGACAGAGGAAATGCAGTTGTGTGAAGATGAAGAACAAGAAAACATCAGAAATGGACAAACGTGCATAGATTTTAATGAGAGATGTAATTTGATTGATTAAATTAAATTCACAAATATTTAAAGGAAAGAAGAACCAAACAGTAAAGACCGGGAACATCTTCCACATTATATGTGATGGGCTAAAACAATTAATGATTGACGCTTCCTAAGACAAACTTTATAGCATATAGATCATCAGTTTAGGCTTTACTCTACTCTTATTCACAGGACTTTATACAATAGGAACGATGTGATGAAGCATATTTAGCGGTTTAGAAACGTGAACCTTTTAAAAGTCTTGATTATACTTTGATACAGGTAAACCACCCATGTCTACCACAGTTATACCTTCAAACTTCACTGAAACTCTTAAACAGTTTGAGATGTTTAGGACATATCAATTGAACGGGTTCTTTACATTGTTCCGTCTCTTTTTTCTTTCTCACTGATGTATAAATGGAGATATATGTAGCTGCCTTACATTAAATCTCAAGTGGCATGTGCTCAACGACCTATCATCTATGTGCTTTTTAAGAAAATAAGTAAGATGACTCATCTCAGGGGCTTATTATGATACTACAAAAGACCTCTATCCGTAGTCTACAGTTGTTTTCAGAAGCTCAAATGATATTTTCTGTTTGAGTCTGGGGACTTGTAGAGCTTTTTACTGGTTGCAAATTAAATCAGAAAGAAGAAGCTGTCATGTGGAGGGATATCTGTGTTGTTGAGCAGATATTTTCCTGTGACACTAACAAGCAGTCCTCATGCTGCCTGACATATCTGCTTGCTCTACTTTGCTGAGAGCTGTGATTCATCACAGACTGTGGAAAACCTACCCAGTCTTTCTTCCTACCACTTGTTCTCTTTGTTGTTGTTTTTTTAGTCCTTTGGACTTCATTTTTTCCAGTTTAGTGTAGAATCTTACTTATTACTATTGTCTTCTCTTCCTTTGTTCAAGTGGCTTCTTCATTTGTCTTTGGGAACTTAATAGCCTCTTTTTAGTTAGTGGGCAAAATTGCAGAAGTGAATGCAGTGCAACAGTATAATTCTGTTGTGCAATACTTAACGGATAAAGAGATGGACTGAGGGTACATGTTAGAGAGACAACAACTTAAAAGAAGCAATATGCTTTATTAATAAAGATATGAAAACAACACATGCTTTTAAGGCAAAAGAAACCAGATTAGAAAATTATTCCTAATCTGAGTCGAACAAATCTGCTCAGTGAGAGTCGATGGGTTATTCTGTAAAAGCACTAATGCCTACCCTTCGCCCCCATCCTCGTTGACTGGCTTTTACAAACTGATTTATGTGTATGCTCACTCGCTCTCTTGTCTCTGACACACACTCTTGAGTTTGACCCAATTCTTATCCTATCTCAGAAATGAAAGACATGGCTATCCACCGCACACGGTGCGCCTTTACTGACTTCAGTCCATATCCACAACCTCCCAGACCCCCCCAGGAAAAACGATAGCGGATGATGACGTTGATTATTGGTTTAAATGGGGGATGGGAGTGGAGGGGTCCACAGTCATCATCTGTGTCGGTGTTAGCCAGCGTGGATTACTTATATTCTTACTGACTCTTGTTTATGGGATTTCTGCTCATGTTGAAGGGATGACATGGTTGTCATGGTGACAACCAGGACATAAAGCTTGTTGTGAGTCGAGACAAAGAGTGAGCTCTTTATGCTCTTGGCCTCACTAAGCAGTGTGCTAAGCCATCACTTATGGTTTATGATTTAAAAAAATTAGCAACTAGAGATAAACTGATCAGAATGTTTGAGCACATATATAGGCTGTAGTTTAATTTGCAGCACCAATTTTAGTTTATTACACACTCTGTATAAGAAGAATGGGGGAAAAAAACACATTATTCCAAAAATACTCTCACTGCTGCGAGTGGTCCTTAATTATTTATGTTAAGAGCAGAGGCGACAACATGCTGGGTGTGGAGAGAGAAGTTGCTGTACCTTGGGGATTCACACTATTTTAGAGGTAAAACTAAATAATTTGGTCCTGTACTCTGAGATTTCTTGACCCACCATGTTAGGTGACACAGTGGGTGGATCATGTCACCTCAGAAGGATGGAATTGGGCAGCTATTATCAACTCTATTATGACTTTGTGTGTTAAGCTCTCTCTCGCTCTCTGGCAGCCTCAGTGAGCCTCACTGTTGTATAAATACGGTTTTCTAAACCAAGCGCTCAAATAGCCTAATTATGTTTTCACATGTTGCTACCTTTGAGCCTACTTCCCTCAGTCATGGCAACTACAGAAAAGAGTTGCTCTTGATGCTACTTTATTGATTCCAGGTCAATTTCTCTGTATATCTTTAAAATAAATACGCAATAGTAGATCCATTGGATCGTTGGAAGGTATCCTGTCTCCAGCAGTCATTAGACAAGAAGTGGGGTGCATCCTGGACAGTTCGCCAGTCCATAACAGGAAAACGTAACGATACACAGGACAAACAGCCAAAATTTAGAGAAGACGCATGCAGAAGGAGAACCTGCAAACCCTCTGCAGAAAGTTAGGATTCAAACCCAGGACTTTCTTGCTGCAAGGCAGCAGTGCTACCAACTGCGCCAATGTTCAGCTCCTCAGTAATACAGTATCTTTGTACTAGTTTCCCCTCTTTGCACTCTTTAATAGATGTTCTCCAATGAAAAGCTTGGATGTGATCTTTGCTGCTGTTTTACATATCCTGCTTCCTTCTCTGCCATTCTCAAGTGTCATTCTCTAAGTAAGGGTACTTGGGTGGGATTTGCTAATGATAAATCACTGCTAAGGTTGAATTTCTTTGTGCTGTTAAATGGCTGATATCTCCCAGGTCTGCAGCCTTTTTATGCTACTTAATCTTGGATGCAACTAATTGAGACTTGATCCTCGCTGAATGCTGAGCAGTTTTTAAGAGCCATCCACTTTGTAAGATGCAGGCCTGCAGTGACTGGATGGTCTCCTGCTCATTTACACACAATGAGCAGCTGAATCTTGACTGGAAATGAGGTGGGTGTTGAGGAGTGGAGCCTTAAGTCAGTTCAGTTGCTTGAGATGGTGTCCTCGAAGGTCCTCCATGGGTGTCAAGAGGAGGTGGGGGGAGCTGAGAGGCTTTTATCGTGCAATCCAGGCATGAGGAAGAGGGAGAAATCCAAGAAGTGCAGCAGAGACAGTTTCGAGGGATGGGCTTCTAGAAAACGAGGCCATTGCTTGAAAGGGCGCATCATTTGAAAGTGTAGCATACAGTTGTCTGAGCTCTTGCTTTCAGATTGTTTCAACTCTAACAACCTCTCTCTTGTTTCTCCAGACCTCTTTGGTTTAATGGGTCCAATCATTGGGATGTCACCAGATAAGAAAACGGAAATTCCGGGTATGCAAGAAGAGCGGACGGGACTCAGAGGTGTCTGCGGTGTGGGGACCCTGCCCGAGGCGGAGTGCGCATCCAGTCCACTGGCGACGAGCGTGGATCGCGCTTCAGGTGCAGAGGATGAGGAGCTCACCAACCTCAACTGGCTTCACGAGAATCTGCTCCAGAACTTCACTCTCGGGGGCCCAGAAGCTCAGACAAGTGGTAGCCCCCTTTTTGACATTGAAGGAGACTACAAACAAAACCAGGGTCCTTCATCGTCCTCGTCATCTTTGTCGCAAAACAGGGGCCGGGAGAGGGACTCGCTGAAATCTAAGCCTCCTTTCTCGTTTTCCCTCCTCATCTACATGGCTATCGAGCAGTCTCCCAGCAAGTCTCTGCCCGTTAAAGAAATTTACGGGTGGATTCTGGAGCACTTCCCTTACTTCTCCAACGCTCCCACAGGCTGGAAGAACTCCGTTCGTCACAACTTGTCTCTAAATAAATGCTTCCGCAAGGTCGACAAGAGTTTGGGAAAGGTAGGTCAGGAAGGTGTTCCTTCTGATTTTAGGAGACTGTAACGTTAATTTGTTATTGTAATTCAATGCAAAAACTGTAACTAACACATCATACTGTATATACAGTGTATATATATATATAATATTTTTAGTTTCAGTAAATTTAGAATATCTTTAGTTGTCCCACAGCAGGGAAATTCGGGTGCTACGGCAACATCAAGATATGTAGGTTCACACAAAAAAGTTACAGAAGTGTTAAAAAATTATATAAAAAAACAAGATTAATTAACAATAACAACAATAATAGTCATAAAATACTGCACTCAATTATAAAATAAAGATACTATGCAGTTATTAGAATATAAATATTCTACTCCAACTGGACCAGTTGGAAGATTTTCTTTTTTTTTAATTTACATATTGTGCATGTGTATTAAACTTAAAAAAATCTAACTTGATGATTATGTTAAAATTGCTTTATTACCTACCTTGTCAGTCAGCTGAAAAGTATGTCCATTTAGACCATTGTCCTCAAACTGCAGTGCTCACGGGTCTGAGTCCTGTAACTTTTAGACGTGTCCCTTGACCCACACACTTGAATTAAATGCTGAAATTGCCTCACCATCATCTAGTCAAGCTTTACAGAGCTCCAATGATCAAATATTGGAGCCAGGTGTGCTGAAGCAGAGAGACATCAAAAAGTCGGAGGACACCGGCTCTTAAAGACAGGTTTATGAGACCACTGATGTAGACAATATGGACCCAACCCTTGGCTGGGGCTCATTTTGCTTGCCTGCTTTCAGCTTGCCTGCTTTGTTTTACAGACACATTGGGAAACTGTGTCGTTTGTACCAAGCTTATTTTGTTTAGAACGAGTTTGTTTGCCGGCTGTTCATGCAGAGGTATACCAAGGTCATTAAAGCAGGTTCTGGTGCTTTTTGCAGTGGGGGGAGGAGCCAAGTCCTGCTAGAAGAGGAAGTTAGCATCTCCATGAAAGTTGTCAGCAGAGGGGATTAAGTAGATGTCTGAGCTGACTTAAAATTTAATAAACATAGTAGAGCAAGTAGAGTGATTTATAAGTCAGACATAAATCACCTGACTTATAAGTGCCCATGTGTGGGATACTCCTGAATCACCGACTCCAGCTGTAGTCCTCTGGAAAGTCTGTCAAACCTTTGGATGGGCTTTGCTTCACCGTTTCCCCAAGGCTATGCTTGTCACTGCTGCTTTTGTATCACTTTAACTTTGTCCAGCTTTTCCAACAGTACCCTTTTGAGGCTCTTTGTCATTATGTTGTCATTGTTTGCTGGACAACTGTCAAACAGCAGTTTTCCCCATGATTGTGTAGTTCAGAGGTGTCCAAACCTTTTGCCCTGGGGCCCAAAACTGGCAAATTTAAACTACTGGTGAAAAATAAATACATTAAAAATGTTAAAACCTTATTGAGATTTTTAGTTTTACCTGATCAATAATAAATACTTTTTTAAATGAAATACGTATATCGTTATAGATCCAAAACATAAAAAAGTTTGTTAATTTTTTGAGGAAATAACTTTGTGGTTTTAGCTAGCTTAAACCACAAATGATCTTTCAAGGATATTCTAGTGATCACTTTATTTAAAACTTCCAGGGATCATTAGTATGGTTGTTTTTATCAAGAGGGCGGCACCTTAGACTGGGAGAATTTTGCAGCACTAAGCTGCAGCCCAGCTCATGTGGCAGAGTACTGAGCTTTGACGCAGCTGCAGGGACCTCTGTGACTTTGTTACGATAAGAGTGGAATCCAGTCAAGGTTGCAGATACTCCTACAGAGGAAATGCAAACACGGCACACTAATAAAGGATGTTATCTCCTGAAGCACCTCAAGGTAGTGCAACTATTTTAGTCGGAGGGAAATGTCCAGCAGTTGAACTGCTAGATGTCAAATTTAGGGAAGGAAGCAACCAAGACATGCTGCAGTAGCAATGTTTGTGTGTTAAAGTTGAGGATGATTATTTAACATGCATTCTTGCTTAAGAAAATAACCATAACTATTCTGGCAAACAAAATTGAAATTTTGGAGAGAAAATTTAACAGATGAGAACATGAAGGAAATTTTGTAAACTGGACCTGTTTTAAAGCCCAGAAATAGAACACTGCAATGAAAAGGAAAACTCTGGGAAAACATCCGTAGCTATTAAAGTTGCCTTCATGCTGCTACACGTCATATAAAGGGAACAATTTATTTTAAGCTTTATATGTTTTGTTTGTGCATAATGTTTTTGGAGTCTAGCTTGGTTTTCAAAGAAAAGCCAAATTCATGTTTTAAAGAAATAATGCTGCTTGTGTGGTGAAATCTGTTTTTCATGGTTTTGTACACTTGATGTTTAACTTGCATAACTTTAAAACACAGTTAAGACTAAATCATTCAGATGCTATGAATCCAAGCTAATGTTATCTTGTAAATTAGAAGTAGAAAAAGTCACATATTTCTTCCCATTTCATGGTCTTTCATTGACGGTCCACCACTCTACTTGTTTTTTATTTTCTGTTTGTATTTTTACTGTACAGATTAAGTTCAGTTGACAGATCAACACAGATTACAGCATGCAGTAATTATAAAGTGAAGGGAAAATGATTTGTGGTTTTTCAAGTTGTTTTCCGTGTAAAGTTCTGAAAAGTGTGGTTTGTATTCAGCCCCCCTGAGTCAGTACTTTGCTGAACCACCTTCTGCTGCAGATACATGTGCATGTCTTTTGTAGTGACTGAATTTTTGGCCTGTTCTTCTTTGCGAAGTTCATCAAGCTCAGTCAAATTAGAATTGGTGTGTTTAAAGCAACAATCTTCCTACGAATTCTGAATTAGAAATGGGTCTGGACTTTTACTGGCAAACAAGATGGGCTACATTACTGTGTGGCCTGCTTAGCTTGTGGGAAACTGGAAACAGGCTCATCAAATTTAGAATAGAATATATTTAGAGACAAAAAGATTTTTTTTGTCTTAATTTCAAAATATGTATATTTTTGTACACTTTTGGCTTAATTACTGCTATGAGGGTGTTATTATTTCAGCATTGGGCCTTTTGTATACTAATCTGTATACTCCAGTTAACGATTACTAAATTAGTTGACAATTATTTCAGTAATCGATTCACCGCGATTAATCCGATTAATCGTTTCAGCCTTAATAGAAACTATCCACCGTTCAGATAATCGGATGTGGTTTCTGCAATGCTGTTCTATAATCTAGAAATTACTTTACTACAGTTCATTTAAATGTTGGTGAGGGAGGATGACTACAGCTGCCCTTTACTACTTTAACTCGATATCACCAGCTAACTATGCGTCATTAACACGACAAGATTTAAAACCTGCAGTTTAACTTTCACCACTCCGCTCGGGTGGTGCTGAGTGGGTGCAGCTTGAGCCTGGGGTGCCAGGGCCATGTTTAGCCAACACCTGATCATTTTCCCCACCTTGGGTGGAGACGGCTGCTCTGACTCTGTGAGTAGCAACGTAGCGCAGCACAGGCTGCTCAGCATGCAGGTGCACAGTGTGAGTCCTTCGTCTGCTGAGACACCAGCACCAGTTTCACATGACACTAGCTGGTGGTTTTCGTTGCCATGGAGACATTTCCTTCTTCCTGCATCAGAGCCGGTTGGTAATCTGAGTCAAGGTTATTCTCCTCCTCCCCTCCCTCGCACTGTTCTCCCGTACCGGGCCCAGAATACGCCACTATCAGATAAAGTGGCACACAGTGCTCCTCTCATCACACTGGTTGTTGGCGCAACACAGTCACACTGATGCTTCTTGCTTGCTGAGACTGTCGGTGAATTCCTAGCCGGTGTTAGCAAATTTTCCACAGTTTGAGATCCAGAGAACCATTGCTTGGACGTTTGTTCAAAAACTGCCGTTAAATTTTTGCGTCTGTGAATGGATTAGTGGATGATTTCTTTTGCAGAGTTGCAACATTTTTTTTTTCTGTTTCTACTTCAATGTGTTTCATTGTAGCTTATAATAGGAAAGTTTGACACAATTCATTTCCTGTATGAACCTATTTGTCATTGACCAGCTGCTTTTACTTTGTCACTACATTAAGTGATTGGAAAATTATTCACATGCTTGCATACTTCAGTGTGTTTATTAGGATTTTGAGATAGTCCAGCATAATGTAGAGCATAACTATGAACACTTTTTATACATGACAATTTTAAAATATGGTCTTTCTGATACTTCTAAATGAAATCTTTTGCACAAAATTGCCTTCAAATGTCATCTAAATTGGAAATGGTTTCTATATGTGTGTAATTTAATCTCAGTATAAATACAGCTGTTCTGTGAATACCTCAGAGGTTTTCAAGGAACTTTAGAGGACAAACAGCATCCTGAAGACAAAAGAACACAGCAGACAGCTCAAGGATGAAGTTTCAGAAAATTCAAAAGTAGGTTTAGGCTATAAAATTATATCCTAAACGTTAAACGTCTCAGGAGAACTGTTTGATCCTTCTTTTGAAAATAGTCCGGCACAAATCCAAATCTACCAGGATTGGCCCAGAACTGCTAACATTCAACCTTAATTCTAAGCATGTTGTTGTGGCAGAATGGCCTAGTCAAAGTCTTGAGGATTCATAAATTCTTTTGCAAAAAAGAATGTGTAAAATTTCATTCTCGTTATGCAGGCCACGCTTCTCAAGTTTTTAATTGTACTTAATGCTGTTGATTATTCTGGCAATCCATTAATTGGATAGAAAATTGGCACAATTTGCAGATTTTTAATTTAACCACTGAAGCCTTGTTGTTCAGTATTAGAAATACATTAAAAGATGCAGATAAACAAAAAATTCAATTCCTTTTATAATGGGAAAGTAAACATTGTATTGTCTTAAAATTCAGTGACAGCATTCCTTTACCGAACACTTGATCATTTGTAGCAAAGGAGGCATCTTCAGCAAAAAACAAAATATTTCTAACATGAACATATGAAAAGCTCAGCTCATTCTGCTTGCCTTAACTTTAATAGCATAGGGCTAATCTTAATACTTGGATAACAAAAGGTGCTTAATTGGAGATTTTTTCTTACAGATTTTGAAACAGGTGAAACTAAAAATATGCCACTAGAACAGCTCTGGGTATTCAACATATATATAGATAAACATTTTGTTAATCTCAAATACAATATATTTTATTATATTGTAGGGTAGCCCTAACTCTTGAATCCTTGAATATATTTTATGTACAGTTTTGGCTTTATTGCTGCTCTGACTGTGTTGTTCTTTCAACAAATGGCCTGTTTTTGAGCTTCTGTACTCCAGTTAACGATTAATAGATTACTGAATTAGCTGGCTATGATTTCAGCATTTGATTAATCAAGATTAATTACAATTAATCAAAATACACTGTGCTTTGTGTTTCTAACAAATGCACTGAAACAGTAGATTTAGGGCAATATTTTCAATAATCAGCTTTTTAGGTAAGCAACACTGATTCCATATGAATGAAAGATTTCAGGTTAGCAAGGATTGCTATAGCATTGAATGATTCAACTGGATGCATTTCTTTTGTCCTGCAGGCCAATGGGAAAGGTTCCCTCTGGTGTGTTGACCCTGAGTATCGCCCCAACCTAATCCAAGCTCTTAAGAAGCAGCACTTCCCAGCCGCACATGCCTTCTGCACGCCACCCGCCTCCCCGCCCAGGTAAACTGCCATCAACTGCGGTGTTACAGGAAACTGGCGTCATAAATGACAGAAGAGGTTCAAACAACCGAGTTTGTATCAGAGTGGGCTTTTTGAAACTCTGCTCCTCAGACAACATCTGAGCCTCAGTTTGTGTGTTGTTTGTGTGTTGCAGTGCCTCCTCACCTCCTCGACATCTCTTTCTACAAGGCTGCTCATTCAAAGGTGAGGATGAACCCAACTTCATTCCTGTTTGTGGCGCTTTATCCAAATGTTAAAATCAAATGACCATACATGTGTCCAGAGATCAGCATGTGCTTGTGTTTGCATTGTCATGATTTTTGTCCAACATTCAGCATCTTTTTTTGCCCTTCAGCTCTTGGTTTGGTGTGTTGCTTTGAGCTCATGGATGTCTCATGAACACCATAACATTGTGAGCTCTCAATCGATGTCACCCCCGTCTCCACAACCCCCCACCCTTCTTTTTAGCTTCTTGGATTTGTAACCTTGACGACAAGCAGAGGTTTTGCTGGTGCTCAGTGTCGAGCACTCAGTCTCAGTGTAATCATTAATAATTTAGAGTTGCAGAAGTGAGCTATGAGGCTTTCAGACACATTGTCAGGTCTGGAAAGATCAGATGCGCTCTCACTGTCGGTGGGTGTTTTTTTTTTTTACTTCTTGGGTTTTTCACCCGATTTACACTGATGGGCTGTCCCTGCTCATTGTGTGAAATTCCTGAAGGATTCCCAGTCATCCCAGTCCGAGTAGAGTTGCCATTCTTCCATGCTTCCATGGCTTAGGATTGACCATCGTGCATGTTTTCTCCTCTTCCAGAGTCTGACATTGATGCTGCCACTGCCATGATGCTCTTAAACTCTGCCCCTGGGCACCACGTTGACCCATGTAAGAGAATCCACACTCATACTTTTTGGTTTTTGATCTCCTGCCTCTTTCATACCACCCTGTCATTGCTTTCTTTTTATGTTGCTTCTTTGATCGGTTTATGTGCTTTTATATGTCTGTATCTGTTTAAACAAGTTTCTGGTTCTCACTCTGGGAATAACTGACGAATGTGACTTTCATAAGAAGAATATTTTGACGTTTAGTCCGCTTACAGTACCAGTCAGACGTTGATCATCACACACAAAGTCAACTTGTACAAACCAATGTTTATTTAAATATTCCCTAGATCAGTGGTTTCCAGTCCTGGTCCTCATGATCCACTGTCCTTTCATTAGAGATTTCTCTGCATCCAGTGAATGAATTACCTCCTCAACATTACATTAAGAGCTTTGCACTTAAACATATAGTTATAATAATAATAATAATGCATTTTATTTGTCAACGCCTTTCAAAACACCCAACGACACTTAACAACATAAAAACACAAATTAAATAGTAAAGAAATGGCTACCAAAGACACAAAACCACAAAATAACTACACAGTTAAAGTGAGAAAGCTAACTTGAACAGATGAGTTTTGAGTTGTGCTTTGAAGGTCAGAAGAGAGTCAATATTACGGATATTAGGGGAAGAGAGTTTCAGAGTTGGGGAGTAGAGTAAGAGAAGGCTCTTTTCCCCGTGGCGATGAGGCGGACAAGAGGCACACTGTGGTGGATGGAAGAGGAAGAACGAAGGGATGGGTGGTGATGTGCAGAAGATCAGACATATAGGGAGGGGCAAGGTCGTGGATTGCCTTCAATGTAAACAACAGGATTTTAAATTGAATTCTGAATGAAACTGGAAGCCAGTAAAGTTATTGTAAAATTGGAATGATGTGGTGAAATGAAGCCGTTTTGGTAATGATGCGAGCAGCAGAGTTTTGAACCCGTTTTTCTTTAAGTTAGGTGCGTGGAGGCAAAGAAACACCTAAAACATGCAGGTCTTGAGGATCAGTACATTTAAATAATGTTTATATTTTTTGCACAGTTTTGGCTTAATTACTAGTATACTGTTCTTTCAGCATCTGACCTTTTTCTGAGTCTGTTTATTCCAGTTAGTGATTAATCGAGCACTAAATTAGTTTCAATAATTGATTAGTCACAATTAATCCGATTAATGGTTTTCAACTTGGTTTTCCTCTTTGGATCAGGACAAACCTGACATCTGCTTTATATTCTGACCATAAAGAACACATGCAAACCCGGCTGGGTTTGATTCCTGCTTTTTGTTTCTCCAGGATGTCACCATGAAGTGTATTCAGCCTGTCACTTACTCCTCTGTTCAGGTAACTCCGACGGCCCGCTGGACCTCTCTCGACCCGACTCTGTCCTGGTGAGCAGCGATCCGAAGCAGGACCATAACTACAGCAGCGCAGCTCTGCAGCGCTGCTCGTCCCGCTCCTCCTCTTCCTCCCTCTCCTCCCTGGACGAAGGCGGCTGCGAGCGCAGCCAGTCTCGGCGTGCTGGCAGCGAGGGTTTCCACAGCGACGAGGACTCCGACCTCTGGGACGAGAGGGCCGTCCAGCAGACTTCTCGACGTCCGCCCGCCATCAAGTGGCCCATCAACAAGCGACCCCGGCGCGAGGTCAAGCCGGAGCTGGACGAGGAGCTGAAAGAGGCGGCGGGGTCTTTGCTACACCTCGCCGGTATACGCAGCTGTACAGAGGGGTCCAAACGCACTGTCAAGAGCACAAAACTTAACAGGAAATGAAGTTCCCCTTGACCCTGATAAGACTCCGGACCCTGTGAATCCTGACCCCTGACCCCTGATCGTGTGTCCCAGTGTGCCTCCTTCTCCTCACCTGATCGTTCACTGGCCATTTTGAGCCTCTTTTGGTTGGGAGAGTCCTCGTCCAACTAACAAATGGCAATAGTATCGTTCACACAGGAGAACAAAGCCATATAGAGTAACTTCGGGGGGGTTCAGCGTTCGGGCTGTGGAGAACCATCGAGAAGACCCCTATCCAGAACGACCCACCTGCTTTTGTCAGATTTAGAAGACTGTGATTCAAGAATCTCTCTTTCAAAGACAAAAATGGGGGAAAAAAAGCTGAAGGTTTTTATAACTCAAAGCGTTGCATGCTTCCTCCTCAAACTTGTATCCTCTTCCAAGTGAATCTATTTATGAAGCGAATGAGTGCATGTTTGTAACAGACAAAACCTAACCTCCTGGTGTTATCAGTTTCTCCTCTTTGTGCTACATGATGACAAAAAAAAACAACAAAAAACTAAAGTAATGCCACTATTTGGAAAGCAACCCTCGCTCGTTGAATCCTCTTAAAAACATGCAATAATGAATCCACAACCTTAACTTTTTCACTCTTCTTTTCCGTGACGGCATCTTTCTTTCAGCCGAGCATGCGAGTTTAGCTTTTCATTTAAGAAAAGGAACAGAGGAGTATTACGATGTTGGTATGCGATCTGTTTACTGCACACAAACCGTGACTCCTATTTTCAGGATGTGAAAATAGTATTTTTCTGCAACTGCCAAATTTAGTTGAGAACCTAGCAGCAGTTCTTTGTGCTAATTATTAATACCGTGTGAACACATATTTGGTGAACATCTGACTGCCACACAATGCCAGATTCTTAGGTTGTCATCCACAGATTTTATTGTGGCATCCCTGATTTCAACTTGACCCTGAGACAGTGGCTCTAAAAATGCCAAAATCCAAAAGAGTGCCAGCGTAAAACAATACGTGCTCCTTCTGAAACGCAAAAACGCAGCGCTCTGATTCCCCTCTGTGGATTTTGAACCTCGTTTTTCTTCTGAGGCAAAAGTAATTTGCAGCTTAGAGTTTCAGTTTCTGCTAAGAGATCCACTGATGGGAGACTGCAAGCAACGGGAAGGCTGCGTGGAGAAAGCGAAACTTTAACTTTACAGTCACTCCGAGTTACTAAAGAGCAGTGCTGACCTCAGGGGCTGTCTGGCAGGGAGTGTTTCGTCGTTGCTCTTCCCACTAGAACAAAAAAAGGAAGTGCACACTCTCTCTTCGCAAGCTTGTAAAGCTGGTGTCAGCTGATTGCACGCAGCTCTCAGAAGGGAAGTTGTTGTGTTGGAGCTTTTAGGTCGGCTGCAGGCCCACGGGATTCTTGTTGGCCTGGGCAGGAATGATGGTCATTACCTGAAAACTTGGATGTTCACAGGAACAGTCGGTAAAGCGTACGTGGTTGCTGCCAAACTTTTTTTTTTTTTTGTGCCACTGACTTCAAACAAAAGGGGGGTTATGGTCACTTTACAGATACTTCTTAATAAATTAGAAAATCATCAAAAAGTTTATTTTAAAATTTCAATTTCAAAAAGTGGAGCATGTATATTGGTTAATTTCACACAGAGTGATATATTTAGATGTTTGCTTTTGTTCAGATAATGAAAACCCAGAATTCAGTTTCTCAGAAAATTACATAAAACCAGTGAACAGATGATTATTTTTCTGCTCTAAAATCTTGCTGAGGTGTTAAGGAAGCCCAGAGAACTTCAGCTCGTCTTTGCTTCATATCTCTCCCACGCCTGTGATTATTGCTGTTGCTTATCCGCCGCTTTCTACCGCCGTTTCTCCTTCCACTCAACTTTCCATTACCATTCTAGGATGCTGCAGAGCTCTGTGAATGGCCAGCATTTCTAGCAGTGACCTTTTCTTGACTGTCTGCTGGACAGCTGTCAACACAACAGTCGCTCCATGAATGTCTAATATATTAATTGTCTTTAATTATGAAACATTTAAATGTTCTGAGAAACTAAATGTTGGTGTTCATTAGCTTTAATCATAATCTTCGAGATACAGATAGAAAAATAAGGTTTGAACATCACTCTGTGTCATAAAGCTGCATAACATGAATCCAGCTTTTTCAGTTGAATTATTGAAATAAATAAACTTTTCAGTGATATTCTAACTTATTGAGATGTGTCTGTGATTCCCTCGCTGCCACACTGTAGTCAAGTTTTTTGTGGTAATGTTAACAAGAATCTGGTAATCTCTCCAGTTGTTTGGTTGTGGTTTTTTTTATATTTTTTTATTTTGTTTTTTAGACTTTTTTTTGCCACTTTAGACTTGGAGCCATTAATTGAGGTAAAATCTGTGGTTCCCAGAACTAATTCCTGCATACACTGGTCTTGTTTAGCTGTGAAAAAAAGAACAAATGATTTGTTCGTTAGTCATCACCTTATTTATAACTTTAATTTATGGGATATTTGAATGCATTCTCTATCAAACACTGGTCATGTGAAAAAATGACTTAAGCACATTTCTTTTCTTTACTCTGTGAAGTCTGAGTATTTTTTCCCTTGTTTATTTTACAGCAATACCCCTTTTTCTTGTTACAGTGATTACATATTTTGCCAATGTATAATGTCTTTTAAGCGGGTTTATTTTCCTCAGTTTAACCATGACTGCCAGTTTTTTTTGTGTTTGTTTTGCTTTTTTTATTAAGCTCAATAGAAGCAGTGAATTAATGTTGAACCTGGGAGTTTTTTTGTTTTTTTTAGTTTGCCAAAACTGATGTACAGCAGGGGAGGTTGAATTAAAAGCCGACTCATTCCCCTCGTGCTGTAGAAATTCTCTGATGTTGATTCAGTAGCTCTCACAATCCTCTCATGAATGGTTTGTCTTTAACTTTTGTCAGAAATTGAAGGTTAGTGGTCAGAATCAGATTAGACTCTCAGAAAGAAAATGACTTTTAGGAGTTGCTGGGAATGTTTGGGGATATCACTGTAAAACTGGATCACATCTGCTAAAGCCAACCAGGCAGCTGCTGTTTGAAGTAAGGCTAACATTCGATTACAACAACAATTTCTCAGTAATTATGGAAAGACATGTAGAGTAAAAATCTCGTATTCTGTAGCGTTTGCAATTGGTCTAAAAGCAACATTTGCAAAGCTGCCAAATAAGTTTTCACTCAACTTAAATGATTGGTTGCTTCATTGCTCATCAGCTGTTATTGAATACTGATTGTGATTTTTTTTTAATCATTATTATTTGTTGCAGTTCCTTTCGGTGTACTAATTCTTGCATTTGACAAAGCTGCCAACCCAGTATCAGTTTGTGTCTGTTGTCTGCCATGTCCATCGGACTGACACATCTTTTGTTTTTTTGTATGCTAACCTCTGTTGATAAAAATGTTTATAAGATTTATTTTCGCCAAAGATATGCAATTGCATTATATATGGTATTACAAAAATATTAATAAAATCCTGTTCTTGTTACGACTTGTGTGCATCTTTGTTCTTGTTTCTTAGATTTTACGTTATAAAAAGCAGTCAAGCAGATTTAGTGTCTCTGTATTTTGTCTCAACAACAACAAACTTCAATGTCCTTTATTGAGATTTTATGTAATAGACTTAACACAAAATAATTAATTGTGAAGTAGAATATATTTACTTGTCAAATACCCAAAACTGTGGTTTCAATATGTGTTTTATGTTTTTCTTTTTCTTTTTTAGTGGATATGTCTACCAGTTTTGCACATAGTGAAACTTGAATGTTTGACAATCCTGCAAAATAGCTGAAATTCAGTCAATTTCTAAGTCTAGATTCTCAACTGTGTAAAAACTCTGGGACACTAAAACAATAATTCATTTTAATCTGAATCACGCTATTGTAGCTAAACCGTAAGCATTTTTTTTTCACACTTTAACAGGTTTCATTCCAGGATCAACGTATATTTATGTTATACATCTTCCCATAAACTGACCCACCATCATTGTTCCCACTGAAGCATCATGATGCTGCTACCACCATGTTTTAAAGTGAGAAAGGTGTGTATAGGATGATTTCTTCCACACACATAATTTTGCAAACACTCCAAAAACGTCAATTTTATTATCAGAACTGAGCAGAGCAACTTTTTCTGCATGTTTTTTTTGTGTGTGTTTTCAATACTAATTGTTTTTGTGCTTATATTCTTCCACCTTAACTGTGGATGTGTTCAGTTACCATGTGCCCCAGCTCCATGTTGCAAATGCCACACTTTTTAGTTTTTTTTTTCCTTTCATTTCACAATTCTGCACATCTTATGTCAGTCCAACACACGAAATCCTGAGAAAATACTTTTGTTGTAACATGACAAACTATGAAAATGTTCAGATCAACTCTGCTACTTGTTTATAACAACATCTACTGCTGCTGGTTAGGATCAGCAGGTTGTTACACTACTTTGGTTCATCTGCCAGGCATTTCCCGTCAGGTCCAGTAGTTCGGCTCTGTTTTGACTGCACAAGCTGCGCTCGGCGCTTCGAGTGGCAGCTCCACATCACTTTCCCTTTTTTCTTCTTCATGGGCGCACCAGGAACCCACCACGCGCTCATCGACGTAAAGCCCTACAAGTCTGAGGGATGCAACATCAGATGTGCTAACGACACTCTGCTCTGTTAGTTAATTAGTCATGGAGGACTGCGGGATGAACACGGTGTGACCCTGAACAAGGGCTTGTCTGACTAGCCCTGGGTCCTTTGGCATGGCTCTATTGTTCAATAGAGTCCTGTGTGTCGACTGGAAGAGGGAGCGAGAGGAGGGGTGGGGGCTTCTCCCTACTGACTGCCTCAATTCAGCAGGAAATCAGAGCAGCAGCATCCCCCCCTTTTTCCCTCCCTCCCTCCTACACAGGCCCTAGCAACCACGCCACGCCAACAGTTGCCAGGCAACCAGACAATGCCGAAGCCACTGGCTGTGGTGTAAGAGAGAGTTTGTGTTTTGCATGTATACGTTTTAGCAAAGGATGGGAAAGGAAACAGTTATGCTACGTGATGAAAAATCTAAAGAGATTAGAGTGGATTAGGACAAATTAATCGTGTAGGATTTGTGACGAGATGGATGCATTAGCAACATGTCATTTCACTTCTGAGCTAAATTAGGTCAGTGTGAAGTGAAATCACAGAGACTGTCCTTCACATGAAACAGACCATCTATGATTCCTGGTCCTGTTTTTATTACAGCTGCTGGGAACATGTACTACTGAAATTCAGCAATAAATCAGGTTAATGCTCTTATTTTAAACGGTAATTTATTTTAAAAGTCTTTTTGAATGACAAGAAGTATCTCTATGTATAAAACTTGGTATAGTGGTTTTTATATTTTAAAAAGGGGGGAAAAGCTAACTCCAAAAATATTTCATGTTACTAAAAAGTAATTTATATATATTTGGAATCTTCTGTTTATTTATAAAGTTGTTTCTGTTTTTAAAACCAAGTGAAGGACTTTGCTCTTCCAATGAAAAATGGAGCGAAAAGCTCAACATGCTCACCCTCCGTTTCAGAGTAAATTAACAGGAATAAAGACTCAATTATTCATGTATATCACCAGCTGCTGTTCCCAGATTTTATAAATAAATAACTTACCTTTAAATACCACATAACATATTGCACCTTTAATCTGCATATTATTCAAACAAAAATATGCCGTTTACTTGCCACATTATCCTATTTAATGTCTATTTAACTTCACTGAGATTAAGTAACCAATTCAATAAATTGCAACAGAACAGCAGGTGGATGAAAATAACAAACCTGTACATACAGGGAATGTTCAGATTTTGTTCATTTAGAGTATGAAGCTGTACTGACTAGTTTTTCTCTATGTGTTATTGCTCAGATATGTTTAAATAAAGCCATAAGAAGTTCCATCTGTGGCTTGGCAAAAGCAATACAGTATAGGCAGAGCAATGTGAAGGTGCTTTAGTGAGATTTTTTGAATACATGTAAGATGCTACCTGTGGCTGCTACAAACCAGCACTGTGCATCAACCTGAACCCTAAAGTGAAACATAATAGAGGCAGCATCATGAAAACCTGTAAGAGGTTGCAATTGGGTTGAGGTTCAGCTTCCAGCAAGAAGACCATCAACATAAACCCATCCATCCATTTTCTACCAGTTTATCCTTATTGGGTAGCAGGAGGAACTGGCACCTGTAGTCATTGTGCGAGAGGTGGGATGCACCCTTGGACCGTGAGTAAGCCGGTTTACCTGGAGAAAACCCACACATTCACAGGGAGAACATACAAATTTCATACAGAAAGTGACCACTAGGATGGAATTCATACCCAGAACCTTCTGGGTTTGAATCAGTGCTACCAGCTGCATCACTGTGCAGCCTAACATAAACCCAGACCTATCAAATCCAATCTGTGTAATTTGATGCTCACAGATTCTCCCCATCTAATCTGCCTGAATCTGCTAGAGATTTTATTTTTTATTTTTCGCAAAAGACAATAGGACAATATTAGTCTCCAAATGCCCCGGGATCAGGATTGAGCCTGGGACAACTGTGCTGAGGACTGTAGCCTCTCTGTATGCACCTGCTCTATCACTGAGCTTTGGAAAGCTCCTGTTTTATTGCTATAGTCTAAACATGAAAAGCATGCGTTTTAACCTTTAATCCTTTCCGTTCACTTCTACTTTATGTTGGTTTATTACATGACAGCTCAATAAAATTAATTTCAGTTTGTGGCGATAAAAGTTTCAGGAAAAGGAATACCTTTGAGTTGTTTATTTGTTCATTCATCACTCCGAACGCCAGACGGCGCTCTGCTGACACCGGCCCACCAGTTCCATGCACTTTGACTCCGTTCTGTTGTCTCTGATCGGTTCTCATTTGAAGAGGATTTTGCGGGTTAGCAGGATAATGGGAGTCTTCCTCCAAACGGATGGATATTTAGGACTGTCTCATTGTCTCAGCGGTGGCAACACTCGCTGTTAAAATTAACCCAACGACTTTGCTGATTAACGTGGCTCTCTTTAATCAATAGTGCGTGTTTAACGTGTTGCTCGGTGTATGGATTTGTTTTGCTACATAGCTAGTTAGCTGCTAGCTAATAGCGCTAATTTAAACATGCAAGACAGTGCAACTCTCGGTTTTGAAAATAAACTTAAGTTAGATTATGAACGCGCTGTGATCTCCTCTGTCTGTCATCATGTATCTAAAGTCAGTTCTACCGAGTAACGGAACAAGGAGCTGCGGAGTTGCCGATCTGAGCTAGCCTGCTAGCATTGAACAGTTCCGACAGCGTGAGGATTCGGGTTGTGGCGACCAGCTGATCGGCTCCCTGGGTCAGCTGCTTCCAGCATCAAGTGTTTGGGACCGGATACGTTTCCAGCTACAATGGCTAATGTTACAGACCTGCAGACAAAATACAGCAAGCTGGCGCAGGAGTATTCAAAGGTAAAAAGGAAAGAAAATTAAACGTAATTTGCCATGTGATTCAAGTTCCAGAAATTTTGTAATCTGATTATAATAATATATACAGGCTCAGAGAAAATAATAATATTGTCACGGTGCATGTCTTACAGCAGTAACACATTTCATACCATGTTTTTTAATAACTTGTTTTCTATAATTTTCTACTTGCTACAATTGTCTCAGGGTATATGAGGCCCCCAGGAAAGTTTTATTTGGGCCCCCATTTCCAGTTAAGCCTAGCGGTCACCACACCACCATTACTATCTCTTTTAAGCGTTTCATGTCTAATATTGTACAGTTACTTTGTGCAAATAATGTAAGCTGCTTCAACACAATTGTCTGATAATGTTAAATTACATTTACTCTTTGATTCTTTTTAATGTAGCCTTTAAAATTTTACCATTTTTTTTGTGTGTGGGGGTGGGTAATATCTACTTAGATTAATCACAATAAGAACTGCTTATTACTACTTGTTTAGGTAACTGTGTTACAGCAATTATGGCAACAAACACAAATACCAGTCTTGTCTTGAAAAACCATTTGAAATACACTTCTCTAGGACACTAGTCACATAAAGAAGTGTGAATTGTAGCATTAATCTGCACAAATCACACGCATTTAGTCATATTTTTGAATGTATTAATATTTATTAATGCTTTCAATGAAAAAACAGTGGAGAAAATTGTGAAAATCGCAATGCTGTCGATACAAACTGTATTGTTTTATTTTATACATCATCAATTGGAATTTATTGTGACAGGGATACATCAAAATTCTTACAAGCAGTTGCAGAGTTTATTCGATCAAAACACAATTTGTTTTGATCCGGAATCATATTCTCACAATCGCAATCAGTCAAAAAAAGGGGGTAATATAAAGTTCTCTGAAAATTAATGTGTGAAATTGAAGCATTTTTATGACAATTTAAAGATTATCAAAATATACTGAAAAATATCTTGGTGTGCAAAGGTGAAAGCAAACGGCCAAAAATGGAAGTAGGAAGGGACAAAATGACAACGCTCAGTTTACAAAGAGGTGAAGTGGAGCTGATAGCAGTTTACACAACCTGATAGCACACAAGTAAAAGATGCTCAACTGGATCAGGATAAGTAGTCTGCTTTGAAAGTCTGGTTCAGCATTCATTGTAACAAATGCCAGTATGTATCATTAATTGGTGCAACTACAGAGTACAGTGGAGTAGATAGAGCTGACCATGTTTTCTGTGTAAAGGAATTTGCTCACCTAAAACATTTAGGCGTATGTAATTTAAACTTCCGCATGTTCTTAATTAACTGTTTGCACGCCCCAATTCCTAAGCTGTGCCTCAGTGAGCTTGAGCTCTGCACGTCTCGTTTGATGTTTTAACTACCCAAAATGCATGATGTGTTAAAAGACGCCATAAACACTCCTGATGGTTAATTTGTGATCTGGTGACAGTAAAGCCTGCCTGTCAGAGCGTTCTGTGGAGCATTATTTCAGCCCTTTGTTTCTCTGTCAGCTGACATCACGGGGAGTGTAAGCTGCTTCCTCTTTAGCTCTCATCTCTCCATTAACTAAGCACCATATACTGAACCAGGAAGTGCTGACTGTGTAACTGTCAAGCATTCATGTTCCCTGTCTAGATTTTTAAAAATCTACTAGAATTCAGTAGGTTTTTGTGACTTCTGATTCTGGTTAGAAAGAATGAAAAACTTCAAAGAACTGGTAGTAATACACATAATTTTTTGTGTATTTGTAAATCAAGTTCACTCAGGACTTTATCTCTGTCTGTATGTCATTGTTTTTGTTTTTTTGTGTTTGTTCTCAGCTCCGTGCCCAGAACCAAGTGCTGAAGAAGGCAGTTGTAGATGAACAGGCTAACTCTGCCTCTTTAAAGGTACATTACAGATACTGCTAAGACCACCGTCTCATCTGCATGCAAAGTGTTTATCATAATATACATCTGAAAAATTGCCAAAAAATGATGTCCTCTTTAAGATTTTGTATATTAGTGCAGAACCAAGTTGACAGAACCAATCTAAGGCTGGTTGGAACTAGTTATGGCCTCTTCTGCAACCTGTTGCTGCACACTGCCTGTCAGCTGGGTGAAAGAAGGTTGCTACAGTTTTCCCGAACACATTCTTTTTGCAAGAGTAGGAATAATTGTTGCTTTTCTGATTGGAATATCATATTATGTTTTTTAAAATTTTATTTTCTAGTTTTACTGAAACCTTAGTATTTCTAATGAAGGTCTGGATAGTTAGAAATCTACTGGATTTCTAACCTGTTGTGTTTTCCTGCTGGAAAGATGGGCGCAGACCCTTTGAAAAATTATTTTAGTGGAAGGAGATGTTTATCCATACAAGTCTTAAATTTAATCATCTCTAATGCAGATCTTCAGAAGTATGCCAAGATTTTAAATACTTTGTATTAGATCCAAAACAGGGACATTCACTGCTTATTGAGTTAATTTTTATTTTTTTCCTCAAGAAATTTGCTACTGCCAGTTGTGAGATCTATGTGCTGTATTTCTTTTAGGATGGTTACTCTGAGGCAAAACTATAATGCCCACAATGCAGTGAAACAAATCAGCCTGTTTTTGAGGAAATTTTGAATGCAGAGCCAAGAAATAAAAAGATACATGAAAAAGTTCCTATCAATGTTAAATGTAAATTCTTACATTAAGTTTTGTGGTTCATGTACGTCTTGAAATTAAATCACAGTGGTCGTGAAATAATGTAAAAATTGTTGTCTCATGTCTTTCTTTTTATTGCTTTATATTGTTCTCATGGTTTCTCAGGACCAGCTGAAGCAGAGGGACCAGAGCCTGAGGAAGCAGGAGCAGGAGATGGACAGCCTGAGCTTCAGGAACCAGCAGCTCGCCAAGAGGGTGGAGCTGCTGCAAGAGGAGCTGTCTTCTAGTGAAGGCAGGAGCAGAAAGGGGAAGGTGAGTTTTTATCAATGGAAATGAGTGCTTGGTGAAGGGGAAAGGGTTTTATAACTGAGTAGTGGTCAAAGAATTATTCATAAAACAATATAGACCTGTTTGAAAAGGTTTATTGAGGAACATTTTAGGTAAATTTTTACAAATCTGACCAGTTGTTGTTTTCCTTCCAGGGTAAAGGAGACTCTCCACTGCAGCCAGGCCTGCAGACACAAAGTGTTTTCAATGAAGATCTGCAAAAAAAGATAGAAGAGAATGAGCGTCTTCACATACAGGTAGGCATCTACTTTGTATAATTTCTTACTCTGAAAGTATGTGTGATGACCTCTGACCTTGCCTCTTCTCCATTCTTATTAGTTCTATGAAGCCGATGAGCAGCACAGGAAGAAGGAGGCTGAGCTGAGGGCCCGGCTGCAGAAGCTGGAAGGAGAAGCAGAGGAACACCAGGCTGTTGTTGACGGACTCACAACAAAGTATGTGGAAACCATCGAGCGCCTGCAGGGTGACAGAGCTCGTTTAGAGGTGAGAACCAGATTTCATCAGAGATAGATTAGTTTTGAGATTTTAAAAAGCACATATCAAATGTATTTTTATATTTTCCAACAGCTGAAAGCACAAACTCTGGAGAGGGAGGCGAAAGACTGTCGAATGCGAACTGAAGAGTGGTATGGAAAAAATTAGTTTTGATATTATGGGGACAGATTTCATAAGTTTTGCATGTCAGTAGGGTCTTTACAAATGACCTTGATTTGCCTGGGTGCTTTATAATAAGTGAGAAAATTTGGTTGTGATAGGAAATAAGTTCTCCATTGCTGTATTATGATATTACTATATCATCCATTATAATTCAGGAGCAGTCTCAAGAAAGAATAAACCCAGAAGTATTAAGCGTGAACTGCATCGTATTAAATTCCTTGGAGAAGCCTGTAGAGAACGGTTGTTAAACACACAGACTGTTTTTTAATCATGTTTTTGGTGTGTGTCTGCAGCCAGCAGCAGTTAAGGCGCTGCCAGTCGGAGCTGAGCAGGCAGGTGAAGCAAAACAGCAGCGTCATTCAGGAGAAAGTGCCCTTTAACGACACCAGTAAGTGGCAGGGATTGTCTCTGAGCAGACGCCAATTTAAAAGCATTTATGCCTCAGAATTTTACAGGCACGACTGTCAGATTACGTTCTGGTTCTTAATGATGCGTTTCCATGTTGATTCATCATGGCTGAATGATTATGCAGCAAACGACTTCAAGCCTTGAGTGCACAAGTTTAAATTCATTGTGTTTATATTCTTAACAAGTTGCACATGTAGTCACACACTTCATGTCTTCAACATGACGTTGGAATAACTCTGACTGTAGATTTGGCTGCTCTAATTCACAGAATTAGTGGAGCTTATTTAATATGCTATTTAATATGGCTGGTTTTCTGTCCAGACATTTCAGGTCAGGTCCGTAGGAGAATCTGAAACACTTCCCAAAAGGAATTTTGATGTGTGTTTAGGAGAAATCCAACTCTTATCGAGTTTCAAACCAGCGACACCCAACATTTTGTTTTGAGATTAAAGAAACGTGGTTAGAATCATCAGAAATAGTTAAGAAACCACTGAATAGTTAAGATTACCATAAGCTGGAAACTGTGTTAATAATAAAGCATGGACTTAGATGGTGCGGCCAGTTATCAACGACAACTTCAAGTAAAACTGAAACCTGCAGCTAGGCAAGCCAAACACCTTTTTGAGTAAAGTTTTGATAGTCAGAGGAGAAAATGACAAAAACTTTGCCTGAAGGAGTCTAGATTACACTTTCAAACCTGGTTATATACTCACTGTGTTGTCAGGCATGGTGGTGAAAGTATCATGCTTCGGGCCTGTTTCTGTAACTGTGATAACGGTCAATTATACAAGTCGATTCCTCAGATTAACCTCAAACAACAACATGATTGAACCTTGGAGACTACTGGGTGCTCCAAATGGATAATGATCCTAAAGCTGGTTTTGAATAGATAAATCAAACATAATATTAATCACCTTAACTCTGCTAAAACGTGGGAACTATCCTTAAAAACCTTACCAAGGGGCTCCTGATGGTAACAGAAAGTATCTTTTCTCTTCAACTTGCTAAGAGATATTTATGCAGTTTCACTCAGAGTGTAAAGTTGAGGGATTGTTTATCTTTATATTTGTTTTATTGCATATATATTATGTGTTTTTACTTGTTAATCTCCCAAAACGAAAGATTCAAATAGATAGTTCAAGGACCCAAATGAGTGTAAACATCTGATCAAAACTTTTGTTCAGCAGTAAGCTCATATTTGTGTTTGGAGCTTTACAATATTGTTTTGTTGTTGATAAATGTTGTTGCTATGATTTGATAAAACTTCTTTTATACTGCAGAATTTAGCGACTATAACAGCCTAAATGTGCCATCACACAACCGACGGCACCAGGTGAGTGAGAAACAAGTTCATAGCTATTTAGTTATTTGAAAACTGCTTTGTTGCAGAGATTACACTAAATTACACACTAATTAAAGGAGCTTTGCCTTTGTTTGGATGCAGCTTAAGGCTCGGGACGTAACAAGTCAAGCCCTGAGTTTCATCCAGGACCTGGTGGCTGCTCTGCTGAACTTCCACACCTACACAGAGCAGCGGGTCCACATCTACCCCCTGGACTCGTCCATCGAACCCATTTCTCCTCTGAACCAGAAGGTGGGGCCGTCACACACAAACACGTCCAGCAGCTGAAAGACAACTCTTTAATTTGGTTGTTTAGAAGGACTGTGAATTATTGTTCAATTTAAGAAGTAGAGTTCTTGTCTCGCCACAGTTTTCTCAGTATCTCCATGAGAATGCTGCCTATGTGCGCCCCCTGGAGGACAGCTTTCTGCAATTGTACCAAAGCATCACAGAGGACACTGTTACAGTGCTGGTGAGACTCTGACTGAATGTTTTCTATGTTCAGTAAATAAAAAAAAAACTCTGAACGACATGTGTTGAAATTAAGGAGACTGTTGTCATGCTGAGGAATTTCGCTGAGAATTTCTCCTCCTATACACACTTCCTGCTGAAGATTCTTCCCTACCAGCTGAAAAGGTCAGCACTGTGTTTGAAAGAAAGCATGCTGGGAAGTGGAGGAGGCTGTACAGATAGCCATCCTCTGCTCTGGATTTTTTATTATTATTATTATTATTTTTTTTTTCAGTTTGGAAGAAGAGTGTGAAGCGCCTCTATGCACTGCTGCCCTGATGGCGAAAAACCGGGAGTTACAGAGTGACATGAAGAAAGTTACCACCGTGTTTGAGAAGATGCAGAACTACATCAATCTTTTGGCCTTACCCAGTAAGTTAACCTGCAACAGCTCAGCTCTGTTTTGTTTTTATTACTCAGGATTGTTACTGAATTAAGGATTCAGAACTTCTTTTGGTCAATTTGTCATTTTATTCCATTTTTTTTAATTGCAAAATGTGGACAAATGTGCAGTGATACGTTTAATGATATAAAAAGATTAGCATACTGCATTAAATATTAATTCCTTTCAAAATAAATCCTCACAGATTGTGGATTTATTTATAAATGTCTAATCCATTTTTCATCTCAAGAAAAAAGAAAGATTTAATTAACCTGTTCAGTAAAAATGTAAACTCTAAATGAAAAAAACGTTAATACACTCTACATCCTAATAGCTACTGCAGTGCAACTGCTGATCCCAAATTCTGGGAAACTGCCTGCTTTTAATTACATTTTACTGAAAATTATAGAATCTCCTCAGCTCATTTCGTTCTTGTTACATTTATTGAATTTATCTCTATTGTTAGTAAATAACCAGATGTTTAAATATGTTAGAATGACACACAGGCTTTAGTTGCAATATGTTATGTTCTCTCTCTTTGATAATAATAACAAAGTGAACAAGAAACACAGGTTCTGATTGAGCAGAGCTGGTTGCAGGTGTTAATATGTTGTGCTTGTTTAACAAACGCGCACCCTGTGTCTCAGGTGTTCAGCAGGACGCCATGCCACAGAGCAGCACCTCAGCTGTCTTCACCCAGCTGGCAGCTAGCCTGCACAGCCTTCATGATGCCATTAAAGGTGAGCAGCACCGTTAGCCGCTTTTGACCCACAGCCTTTCACACTGAATTTCTTTTGTGTGTCAACTCAACATCAACCAGTTTAGAGATTATGAAGAAAACACCAGCCTGTCTTTGATGTGTCTTCGTCGCTGTTTCTGTACAAATAGTCATTGTGGTCTAATATATACATTAATTATCTTCAGTGTTACAGTAGGGACTGTGACACCATTTGCATACAAGTCAAAAGAGAATAAATTTGTCATATTTACCAGTCAGTGCTTTTGTAAGTTTCCTTTGGACCTTTTGGTCCAAATACAAAAGTGTAACTGTGTGTTACAAGTCATCAAAACTCACTACTATGCACTAATTCTTAGTGGAGATTAGCACCTGGATGCCCTTTTGTTTTCTCTAATTAAATCACAGTGAAACAAATTTGCTAATTTTTTTTCCCCCTGAAATGACAACATCCTGTGGAAACCTGAAAATGTATATACAAATCCAGATTAATATTAATATTAATTACCGTAGTTGTTTATCATTGATAAACAACTAAATATCTGTGTCAGTTGTTCAATCTAAGAATATTTATCTAAGGCATTTTTAGTTTATCATCTCACTTCTCATATAGTTTCTCTGGCTGCCAGTCCAGCCCAGAATTGAACAGAAAATCTGATCTAAGTGATAAATAACTTGGCCCCCCCGCCTACATTATTGATCTGGTAACTCCATACTTTAGACCCCTACCGTCTTCTGATTGAGTTTTCAGTGTGGATCAATGAAATCAGAAGTCCTCAAATCTGTGTAACGCTCTTCCTGTTTAGATGGCAAAATCTTTTTAAGTATTTTCTCTGTGATTCGTATATGAGACTGCTCTGCTTATTGTTCCATTGTTGCATTTAATCTCTGCTGTGTTTTGAATTGGATATAAAGCATTTTCTACCTTGTGCTTTGAAAATTCAGGCTTTATTTTTGGTCATTAATTGTATGAACGCCTCACCTGCTGTTCTTGCATTTCCAGAGATGTCAAAACATTACAACCAGAAGGCAAGCATAGAGCAGGAGCTCCCCACAGTCACGCAGAAGCTCTGCACCACCACAGAGTGCCTCCTCGGATCGTTGGGCTCGTTGACCAGCATCACTGGCAAGGTATGGCCACCAGGGGGCAGGCAGCAGTTGGGTTTCTGGCGTCTAACCTGGCTTGCTGAGCAATATGTCTGATTTGTTCACTGTAATGCTTTTTTTTTTTTTTTTTTTACTTCACTGCAATAGGATCACAGTTGTAAAACGACACTAATGTGTTAACAAATAACAGGAGGACTCAGCTGGGCAGTGGTTAGATTTTTGGAAGATAACGCCCAATTCACAGTTTGCACAGCTGCTCTCTGGTCAGAATAATGGGATAAATGATTTCTCTCTGCGATCCAACTTGGTGGCAGCATCTGCTAACGTGCAAGCATGAGATTTGCTTCTGCAACCTGAAGGCAACTGTGAAAGCCTGATTGCTCAGAATATTTATTTTCCAGAGTAACGGAAGAATCATCACCATTCAGTTTATTCACGTTGCTTAATATTACTGTCAACAGAATGAGAATCGGATTTATCTGTAAAAGGTTGAGTTCGCAATGAGGTTTTGTATTGAATAAAATTGGATAAAAGAACTGAGAACTGATTTGATAAATGTAGCCATTCTGTGTTAAATAAAGTGATTCTTAAGATCTTAATTATTTTTCACAGATTGCCACTTTCTTCAGCAACAACTTGGACTTCTTCACGTCTCCAGGCTACAGTCCGAGAGGATGCACAGTGAGCCTCAACCCGCAGCAAGCAGAGAGCATGCTGGCCAACAAAAAGAAAGCAGCTGCCTACATCGACGCCATCAAAACGGTAAGTCATCACCTCTGTGGGGTTTTGTCAAAATGTTATTGGGTCATGAGTTTTTACTATACTTGATTGTAGCACAGCAGGATTCCCAATCATCCCCTATATTTCTAGTTTTTTTTTCCTGTCTTAAATTTAATTCATAGTGGGATTGAAAAGGTCTTGAAATTTGACTTGCTGAAACCTGCATTAATAATGTTAAGGTTTTATAAACTTAACATTCTAAAATGTTACGGTTTATATCATTTTTTTCTGTAAGTTTTATTTACATGTGTTTGTTTTTTGTGTTTTTGTTCAGCCGAGGCCACAGTCGGTTCCTTACAGAGAAGCTCTGTCAAACCGTCGGATTCTCACCAGCTCCACTGAGAGCAGAGAGGGTCTCACTCAACAGGTAAAACACAGAGATAAAACTGATTTCTATAGATATCTGTGAGAACAGTTTATATATTAATAAGATAATAATATTACATTTAATTGAGCTGTGTTTAGGTCACCTGTTAACATTGAATTCAGGGTTAAAGGTTACCCACATGCAGCCATGTTCATCTGTGTCTCTGTTAATGAGAATGAAAATGTGAAGTGGAAATTGTTAAAACATTGTTTTCTAGTTAAATAAGACATGTTGAAATGGCAGTAATTCAAATACTTAAGGTTGTGCAATATGTCATGTGAAACGTGAGGAGTTGCTCTTTAGGGATGGGGTGTGAAGTGTTGAGAGCCTGGCTGTGTGTCTGCGTTCTGTCTTTGGAAAGTGTGTTTTTTCACTCTCTCTTCATCAGAAACAGTTCTGTTATGTTTCCTCATTTCTTCATAAACACTTGGCGTCCTTTCGCTTCTCCAAACCTCCGTTTCCCCACGAGCGTCACTGTCTTCTCATCACCCCGTCGTTTCGGTGCAGGTGCAGCAGAGCCAGGAGAAGATCGCCAGGCTGGAGCAAGAGAAGGAGCACTGGCTCCTGGAGGCCCAGCTGGGGAAGGTGCGGCTGGAGAAGGAGAACCAGCGCATAGCCGACCTGGAAACGCAGCTGGCAGCGGCTCTGGGGGGAAGTCAGAGCTCCCAGACAGCCGCAGACGGGCGGCTCACACAGAGCCACGAGGAAGCTGAGACGGCGCAGAAAGCCACAGGGAAAGAAACGACTCTCTGCACCAGCCTGGTACCGTTACTGTTCAAGCTGCTGTTTGTTTTTCGCTTGCAGGGAAAGTTTTTTTTTTTTTTTTTTTTTTTGCCCGTGGCAGCATGTCTGATTAGCTTCAACAAAGGGAGTATTATCACTCTTTTTTTTCCAGCTCCCACTAAGCAAGTTTTAGCTTTAAAAAAAACAACAACTCACGCTTCCAATGTGCTGATGTGGCAGAAATTTATTTTTTTTTTAATGCGAGTCAGAACAAAGTTCACGGTGAAGTCACAAATCAGAGCTGTTTGTTTTTCCAAGTCTACTTTGAATTTAGCTATTTTTTGCCATCCCATCTCCCCACATAAGCCCGTCGCTGTCTGATGCAGTCTCTTTAACACATCAACACTGATGAAACTCACATTTATTTATCTGTTTCGACTCCAGGTTGGCATGTTGTGCACAACACCAACAAATGAGCACGTAAGTCATAGCATAATTAACCAATAGCTCCACACAAAAACAGAAAAGATCATTATTTATTCTGCCTTAGTAAGAAAAAGAAAAGTCTCATCCTGCTGTTGTGTCTGTGTTGCAGGTGGGAGACGAAGAGTCTCGTGAACAGCTGATAAAGACTCACTATATGACGAGAGTGGGAGAACTCACCACCCAGCTCCAGATTTCAGACAGCAAAGCTGTTCACTTTCACTCAGAGGTGAGGACTGCGTCCTGTCTGACAGGAGGAAGTGTTTGCAAAAAAAGTGTGCCATGCATTTTTATTTAATCCCCCAATTACTTTAATACAACTACATACATTCCAGTGCAAAGAAATTGCTTTGAGAATTGACTTTACCGGTAAACGGAGCCCTCCTGCAGGTAATCAAACCTCAGCCTAAGTCCAACTGTTCACACACTAGGTCTTGATGCGCAATTCAGATATTTTTAAATTCAGAGAAAGCACTGGAGACTCTGAGCGAAGAGGTCAAACTGGAAATTAGATTGAAATTAGATTTTTTTTTTTCTGTGTATTGAATAAACCGAACGCAATCTGTGTGAACAATTTCTGACCCCAAAGCGGCCTGCATCCGCAGAAGAAGAACGATGACGTCACACAGCAGCGCATTGTTTACGGATCGATTTCAAAGTTTATTCAGCAATGAGTGCTGACAGTATTATCATAAAGTTATAGCAAGATGAAGGAAGCTGATAAAAAGAAAGCACAACTAATAGCAGTGGTGTTTTGTGACGCGTTGAATGCAACTTCTGATGTGTAATCAGAGCCAGGAGTGTTCTGATTGTGATGTGATGCATTTCAGTGAAGCAAACTTGTTTCATAATTTTAGAATTATAATTTCCTTTTTCAACCGTTGCTTACATCTGGTCTGGCTTCTTCTGGTTCATAATTACAATTTATGCCTCATGGCAACGACATAGAAGTCGTGTAAAATGTGGCATGACCGTTCAGGCTGCAGATGCTTTCGATTCCGATTTCGTTCCACATATGGAAGTGACTCAAATCAGATTTTTTTTTTCTGGGTGAAAAGATCAGATATAGGTCACTTTATGGGGGAAAGCCTTTATGAACAAACTGCATCATGATGCACAATGCAAATCTGACCTTTATTGAAGTGTGGCAAGTGAGAAAGTTAAGTATGCAAGAGAAGATGTTCTGATCCGAGGAGACCAAAATTGAACTTTCTGTCAGAGTTGATGAGAAAATGGATGGAGCTTTGCTGGAACAAAACCTATTAGAGGCTCCAGAAAACCTGAGAACCAGGAGACTCACCTTCCAGCAGGACAAAAACCTTAAACATTCAGCTGAGATCCAAACATATCCATGTGTTAAAGTGCTCCAGTCAAAATCCAGACCTGAATCTAATTAAGAATCCTTGGCAAGACTTGAAAATTACTTTTCAAAAAAGCTTTTCATTTCATTTTGATGAACATGAGCTATTTTGAAAAGAACAGGTACAAATTTCAATCTCTGTGTATAAAAATCGTAAGATGCACCAAAAAACTTCCATCTGTAATTCTAACTCTGCATTTGAGATTTTTATTTCCTATTTATAAAAAACAACCTGTTCTTTTTTCTATCGTTTATACCTTGCATCTAACAATTACTTGCATTTATTTTTCTTTTAATTAAGGTGTTAAGGTTATCATTAGGCTTTGTATTTTGTTTTGTTTTTTTTCTGTAAGTTGGATCACTTAAGCATCTTTTATTGAGGTGTTTATGTTTCCTTGGTCGCTGCCAGAGTTCAGCAGATGTTCACTTTGTTGTTCCTGCCTTTAGTGCCGAGCCTTGGCAAAGAGATTAGCCATCGCAGAGAAAGCACGGGAGACTCTGAGCGAAGAGGTCAAACTGGCTAACGAGAACATCACACGGCTGCAGGTAAAGCAAAAACTAGCACCTTCTCTGTATGCACACATGGATCTCTTTCCTAATCAGAATACACGCTTACACTAACTGGAGCGCGTCTCACGCAGGACGAGCTGACTACAACTAAAAGGAGCTACGAGGACCAGCTCAGCATGATGAGCGACCATTTATGCAGCATGAATGAGACGTTGAGCAAGCAGCGAGAGGAAATCGACATGCTCAAGCTGGGTGGCAAGGTACTGCGCCGAGAAGGGTTTTGGTTACAGACCGTTTTAAAGGCTAGATCAGGATCAGGTGGAGGTTTAAATGTGACTTTGTGAGGGTTCAGTCAGACAGGAGATGAGCTGAGAGGTCATCTGTGGTTTGTCTGACTCCTAGTCGCGTTTTATGTAGGGCGCGCCCGCTCAAGTCGTCTGAAAAAGTAATTAAGTCGAAGTCGACAGTAAAAGAGAGGCCTGTTCCCGAGCGTGCATGTTCTTGCTCGTATGCACACTAATCTCTGCACGTCAGGAAGTCACAGGTCAAAACATGTTGTTCTTTGAAGGTAGCCATTTTCTACTGGAACTTCACAAGCTAGCCTCTGCATGTTTTGGATTTCTAAAGAATCTGTAAAAGTGAGCTTCAGCTGTGTGCTGCACTTAAATGCTACACAAAACTTTGGTTTTTATGCCAATCTCTGATTTTACTGTGAATAAAACACCTCAGATTTGACCTTACACATATTTTCTCCTGGTCACTTTGAAATATGCTGGACCTTTTACATCTAGTCACAACAACATCCCAAGCAGCTAGTTTCCTTAAATCTTCTCAGTATATGTTTTTATTAGATAGAATGACTCAAACCTTAGAAATGAAAACAACTCCAGTAATGATGTAGTATTTAATCTATAGTGATAACTGGTTGACATGTTTGGCTTCTCCTATAGATAAAAAATGCTGTGAGAGGAAATAGTAGTTTTTACTTTTCCCCGTTTATCTAATGTGCCTACAAGAGCTCCTCGTATTGGCTAGTCATTCCTTTGTGACGATTCCTTTCCCTAAAGTGGTTGGTTTGGAGAGCTTTGCTCTGTGAACAGGTTCAGAACCAGCACTGATCACCTGGTTAGAGCCAGATGCAATACAGTTGAAGCCACAATACATACACTGAATAAAAAAAACACATGCACCTTTTTTTCCTCACCTTCTGAAGTTAAATCAAAATCAAGCTGCTCTTGTTTATGATCAGGTAGAATTACCAAGATTATTTCTATTTAGTAATTCCACAATAATGAGAGAATAAATATGTCGGAGATGTGTTCGTATATTAATGCCTTTAAAATCTGAAGTTTACATACATTTCCTCAGTTTTTGATAGCATTCTTTATGTCTAAACAGTTCCACTTTGGTTTCATCACATCACAGGATATTTGTCCAAACAGGAAAGCATTTGTTCGTGTGTGCATTTGTAACAGCAATCTGTTTCTTAAAGCATAATTCATTGAAATGCAAAATACATCTACAGGTGTTCCACCAATTAACTCAAATGTGCCAATAAACTTATAAGAAGTTTCCATGACATGAAGAGGATTCTTCCTCATTGATTAAAGAGACAGTGATCATCCTGATATAAACGTCTGATTTTGGAGACATTAATAAATAAATATCTTGACATATTCTCCCTCTGTAATTCTATCTGACCTGAAACAGAAGTTTGGTCTGATTTAAATTTAGACTGAGAAAAAAAGAGGTACATTTCTCTATCAGAGTTAGTCCTGTCTTCTGTTTTTATTTCTCTCTCCTTACATAGTTCAGCTCATTAAAACTCAAAAAATTTTTAAACTCATTCGTTCCAAAATAAATGTTAGCTCTTCAATCAGTTTAAATACTTTTAATTAACTTTTAACTCCCTGGCTATAAACTTCCCTGAAGTAGCAGCTTTAGATATCGGTATTATGTCTCAAAGTGCAACTTTACCTGCTTTCAATGTGTGGAGAGGGACAAAGACCTGGTGAGGTGGAAACTTTATTGACTCTGAAAGTTAAAAGAAACCAACTTATTAACGGGCCGGTGGGACAATACACTTTAAAATTGTATTTTTTTTTTATGAGTTGTTTCTCAAGCAAGTTTTGTATGTATTATGAGTAAAGTATGAAAGTGTGGACACATTATGCACAGTGTGAGCGTTGTAAGAAACTTTGTTCACCACGGCTGGCTGAAGTTATCCGATTTGGTATTTCAGTAAAGGACTGTTTCACAGTTTTTAAAGGAATTCATTCAATAATGTTTAAGTCAGTGGAAAAGAACTTTAACTAGATCAAGTTTAACTTGTTTATTTTACACTACACCGTTTGGAATTCATAGTTTCTTTTTTATATTATTCTATTTTTGTTTTTAGGCGAATGCGAAAAAGAACAAGAGTCGTTAGAGCTGCTCTCAAACCGTCAACATGTGCGGAGGATTTCCATGCTGCAGAACCTCTTGGTACCGACGCAGTCTTTTGACCTTCAGGATGACTGCGAGTTCAGAGACTCGAACATGTTTGATAAAAGCTTTGTTTTTCTGTTTTCTTGTCACGTCACCTTTTTAATGATTATGATTATCTATAAATGGTTTGGCTGACCTCTCAGGTCAAAGAGGATAGAAAAACAGCTGAAGTGGAAGTTTTTAATGCTCACCGAAGTCAAGACTTGAAGACCAAACCCTGTTAATGTGTGTAATTTTCTGACTAAGTGTGTGCCTGAGTGTGCGAGAGAAAATTGAACTGTGCACCCTTTGCTGCTTTTCTGTAAGTAGGTGAACAGAGTAAATGTTGGTGTGGTCGTACGTTTGCAGGGTGTTGCCTCCTGAAGCGACTCTGACACCGCGCTTTGCAACGTGAGAGTATTGTTTTACAATGAAATGGCTAAATCTTTTTGGATTTGAGATTATCTGTGCAGGTGGTAACTGTGTAAATCTACCCCTTCTGATACATGGATAATGTAACAAGCTGTTGAGTATGATCAAATAGCTTATACAGATGCACTTGAAATCATTACCCTTTCCGGAAACGTTTTCATTTTCAGTCCTCTGGAAGTGGATTGAAGAAGATTTTCAGCACTGATGAGCTCTGTTTACCTGGGCAGGTTGAGGCTTGTGAAATTGTCCAAGTCTGAGTCTTAAGAAGTTGATCGGTAACAATAGTTTTTTTTTTTTTTTTTTTTTTTATCATCACCAAAGGAAATGTGGATGCATACTCAAAGCTCCTTACATTAATCTAAGATGTAAGAATAAAAGGAGTTCATGTGAATTCATCTGAAATCATGATGTAATTAAATGTTTCTTAAAATTATGTATACAAAAATTTGCATTTATTCAGAAGTTACAAATCTTTATTTTACCCAGATTTTTATTTTATACAGATTCTGCAGCTGTTTTTTTTTTTTTTTTTTATTTCAGTAGCTGTCTATGTAACTGGGAAGAGTCGTTGACAGATTGAACCACAATGTAAACAAAGATTAGGGAAATTGTGACTCGTGACAGACTTTTCTATGTGAAACAAATAAAGAAGCGTTGCTCCAGAACCGTTAATTCAAGACTGAAATTTGATCACAGAGATTTGAAAACACCCTTTAACCCACGGGAGAAAACAAATCTGTATTTCACAATGTAACACGTTAAAAGGCACATATGTGAATTAAAATAAAAACCTTGCTCAATATTGAAGTGTGTCAGATTTACCTGGTTATTGAGGTTTTTTTGTTTTCTTTAACTTGCCTGACACTAGTGTACACGTTTCATGTCTGGTAAATGGAGAAGACCTGGTCTGTGACTAGTCTGTAATTTAAAACACAAAAACAGCCTGTAACAAACTAACCACTAGGAGTTGAGGCAGCACTGTTGAAGAGATGTGTAAGAGCAGGGGGAACACTCGTTTTTAATGTCGTCACTTGGTTTTGAAAGGTCAAAAAGTCATTTGAACCTCTTAGGAATATGCTAATTTTGGAAATTTATTTACATCTGAGGTCAAAGTGGAAAAATAAACAATAACAACCACTTGTTTTAAGTGGATGCTGTGATAAAAATGGCCAGATGAAATATACATGTCTATTTTTATTACTACCAACAAGCAAAAAAAAAATAATTAAAAAGTATTCTTGAACTTATGCTTTTTGGTTAGTGTTTTTTGGGAGTTAAGAGAAAACAGCAGTAACATATGATGATACATGGTTTAAAAGGTTTTTGTAAATCAGAAAATAAAAACTGTAACAGATACGATGGTATTCAGCCTGCCTGGATCATTACTGCCAATAGTATTTTTCAAGTTTCTCAGCTGCTGCAGGTTTGAACTTTGAGTAGGCCATTACAGCATGAATATTCTTTGATTTAAATTATTTAATCGTACCCCTACGTGTATGTTTAGGGTTTGTTCTGCTTGAACATGAATCCCCACCCCAGCTCCAAGTCCTAAGAGGTTTTCTTCCTGTTTTGGCATATATTTAGCTCCATACATCCTACTGTCAGTTTTCATCAGATTCCCTGTCACTGTTAAAGTAGAACAACCCCGCAACATGTGACTGCCACCACCATGTTTCACAAAGGGGATGATAGTGTGAGTCAGTTTTAGTTTTCTTATAGTTTTGCATGATGGTTAAAAGATTCAGCTTCAGTATCACCAATAAAGTGGTTTCTGAAGGTTTAGGTGTGAATGTCATTTTTCCCCCTCTTGTAATTTTAAATTGTTAACTTAAAGCTATTTAGGCTTTATCGCAAGCATTTTAATGAAATATACTAAAGTTTGTGTTTGTAAAGTGACAGAAAATGAAAAAGTTCTGGGGTGTGAATACCTTTTCGAGGGAAACTAAGCGGGCTCTTGCTGTTTTTGAATTGTGGGGCATGTAGACATCCGCTGTATCATCCTCACTAGCGTGACGCACCAAGAACAGAGACTCATAAAGACCACAGTTAAAAATATAGCAAAACCCAAACCAAAAATAGTCTAACCAAAGTCTGGTCTGCTGTTATTTAGTCGCAAAGTCTGCTGTGTTCTCCGCTTGCTACGTTTCTACGCGCAATGTGACCGGTTTCCAAAAGTCCGACAGCCTTGAACACACCACCACTCTGTCCGGTTGGAAGACGGTCTGTAAACTCGGGAGGGGAAGCGCTATGCTGTGAAAACTCCCAGGATTTACACTCTGCCATTTTGAGTAAAAGACTGCCGACAGCGGAGTTCAGACGTGTCCATCAAGCGGCGGTCATGACCTGAATTAAAGCACAACAGTTCGGCGGGACTTTGTGAGTATTCATGAATTTCTTTTGCATCCCGCAAAAAAAAACAAAACAAAAACAAACATGGACACTTTAAAAAAAAAAAAAAAAAAATCAGGGACATGAGCAAGTTTCGGGGTGTTTGTAGACGCTGGTGACCTCGGTGTTTAGTCCGTTTTGGTTCTGCTGTGAGTAAATGTTGCATGCAGTGATACAGCTTTAAAAGTTGTAACAACAACTCCGAGTGTGTTTGTCATAACAGTAAAACTAAACTGGGACCCGAATTGGGCCTCTGTGTCCGGGTTACAGGGGCCTCTGTTGTGGATGACAGCATCCTCGTTCTGTTTTGGTTTTCTACCAGCTGCTGTGGGAGAAATTAAATTGTTCACTCGGTAACTAGTGTGTTTGGCCGGGATTTACTGACCCCCCTCTGCGTGCAACAATGGTGCTAACAGTGCATCAAGATGCGAAACGAGATGGAGATCCAGTTAATTTACGAAAAGGAATGGCATTTTAATGTGGCTTTTCTAATGCGTAAGTTCAGCTGAGAACTTTAAAAAAATAAACAAAATGAAAGAGACTTTGTTCACTTTTGGTTTCAAGAGCTAAACCTGTGTAAATGTGGCTGGCACAACGAAACTCAGAAACGGAAGTAATTCAACAAAAAAATATTTTAAAACTACCTTCTGGGGTGTTGCTGTATAGCGTGTTTTGCACTTTAAGACCACTGTGTAATTCGTTGTAAAAGTCTAGTCTAATAAAAGGGATACAAGTTTGTTTTTTAATTACTGTTCATTGTGTTCTTACGTGTAGTTGTTGATAGTCATAATAGTTTCTGTGTCTGAAGTCGTGAAAGATAAAAGACAAGCACCCCGACATTAGCCGAAAGTAGCCGAAGAGTGGCGACGTCAGGCATGGAGTTCCGAACGTAGGCAGTTCGGAAATCCATACATTTGTGTACCCGGAAGTTAATTTTTCAGAGTTTCAAGTCGGGAAAACCACAAGAAGTCTCCTAAAATGAGAGTCCCAAAAGGAAAATCAATGCTAGTGGAGCAATCCTGAGATCACAATCCAATATGGCTGCTGCTTCACTGCTAATAGCTGTGGCAGAAACATTATTATCAATGTCTCTTAAAGCTGCAGTATGTAATTTTTTACAAACAATATGTTTTTTATGTATTTGTTAGAACTGTCAACAAAATAATGTGTGACAGATTACCTGTGGTTCTACTGCCATCTGCAGAAATTCATTCACCGCTCCCAGTCAGAAACAACCAATCAGAGCCAAGAGGAAGAACTTATCACTGTCAATCACATAGTGAGACATAGTGCCAGTTTTAAGAAACATGTAAAGAAAACATATTGTTTATAAAAGTTATATACTGCAGCTTTAAAGATGTTCTATTATTTGAAGCCAAGTTTTCAGTTTTTTCATACTAGAGCAAAAAGTGTTTCCAACAGTGAACTTAAAACCACTCTGTTTTTTCTCTCTCTCTCTGTTTCTAAAATCAAGCCGTTTAGGCAGGTTCTAATTTAATGTTTTAAAATTCCCATTTTTTAGGATGGTTTTGGCGCTAAACTATGATGATATTTGCCCTTTAAACCAGCTTGGTTTTGTAAAATCTACATTTCCTCTTAATACATTCACAGTACAAGCAGAATCCTTGCCCACAGACTGTTTTACTTCTCCTGAAAATAATCTTATATTATTTCCACAAGTGACAGCCCAACTTTAACTTTAACTGTTCTTTTTTTCCTCATTAGCCTTCCCTAATTGCCTGAGAGAAAACTGCACACACTCACATATTTAATCTATATATCCTTTTTTTTCCCCTCCCAGTCAAGCTGCGTCTGAAACAAACTCTACGGGTGCAACAATAAAAACTTTATTAAGTGTATGAGCGGAAAAAATCAACTGCAGGACCCAGACTCCCCTATTAGCTTTGCTTTGCTTGAAGCTATCTTTTCTTTTCTTTTATTTTCCTTTCTTTTCTTTTCTGTTTTTTAAGCTGGTGATAGAGATTCCCTTGGAGATGGCTCATCTCATTTTCAGCCACTGCCCCGGATTACATCGTCATTGTTTGTCACAACAGAAATCTTTTCGCTTTAAATTAAACTTGAGGGTGTGCCATGGCCTTTATATTCATGTCATCCCAGGAAAACCACAGACTTACTCGATGAGCAGGAAACATGTAGAGGATCCAACAGGAACCTGCCTCGTGTCATCAGGAAGCATCTGCATGCTCATCTTTTTTTTCTTTTCTCTCAGCTCAGCAGTTTTACTCTGGAGCTGTTTCAGCTCAGTCATCGTTTGTGGCTAAATGACGATAAGTACTGGTTTCTGTCACGGTCAGAACATTTCACCTCAGTTCCCCAGAGGGGACAGCTCCACTGTGAAAACTTGGATGTTTGCTGACGTGTTTTTGATTCAGTTGCACTTTTTTTTTTAAAATTAAGAATTTCAAAGTGCAAAAACGTCCAAATAAAGCATCTCTGTTCTTGTATTATACTGTGCCTGTATTGAACTGCAGAGTCTCTCTTTCTGCATGTCTGCTTGAGTTTGACTCAGGTTAATAACCAGACGCATCAGAATGTGATAAAGTGACATGGATAATATTTGTTGTAAGTTCACACAAGTGGAGCAGGCGGGTATTTCCTGTGTGCAAAGCCGCTGGTCCCAGAGGAATGAGTGGAATGTGTTCTTTTGTCCTCCATAGATTTAGCTGCGTCTCATTTCTGCACCGCCTGCGAGAGAGCCCAGGAAGAAAACTGGAAATAAGCCTGTCAGTGAACTCCCTCCTCCTGAAAGAACACATCCTTCTCTTTGAATCAAAGCTGACTGCCTTCTATAAGTCGGAGAGGACGGGCGAACTTGCGGATGCGTGCGTATGATTTACAAACATCCTCTCATTAGGAAGATGTTCTTCTGTGTTTGACTGAGTGGCTGTCAATCCGCTCTTCCCGAATTGGATCCCTCACAAAACCCGAGTATATTAATACCGAGGGGAACTTTCCATCGGATGTTTCCAACTTGCAAGTGGTGGCTGTGATCTTGGAGGGAGGAGGGAGGCTGTAATTGAGGCTTTCAGCTTGCTTGTCTTTATTGGGAGATGGAGCTTCAGCAGTTCATAAGTGGCTTCTCTCTGTGGCCTTTGAGCCTGATGTTTCTGAGAGCAGAGCTGCCAGCACATCAAAGGACAGACGATGATTGATTTGCAGGAAAATTAACTGCAAGACTGTATGAGGATTGCAGCATGTTTAATCTCTATCTGCTGTCAAATTAATTATTTTTTTGGAAATATGTCTCACATCTATGACGTTCATCCTACAGCAGTGGCAGAGACATTAAACAGGCATTATGTTTCTCTAGCTTCTTGCTTTACCAGCTGCTGCATCACATTATGGACCAATCAGACCCTTTAATGTGGCTGGGTTTTTGCCACAACGACCAACTTCTCTCAGATGCATTTTGGAGCAAGTTCACCATAAAATATTTAGACCATCCTATTTTTTTAATCAGATCTCAGGAAGTTGAAAGTGCACAATATGCAGTTCTTTCAAACCTTTGAATCTAAAGGGTTTTTTTGAGATTCTAACCAAAATGCAGTCAGAAAAATAAGTGACTGTTCCTTTTGAAAGTGTTGATTGGAGAGATCAGAGATGTCCAGCTCTTGTTAAGATCTTAAATATACATGACAGGGACTCTTGAGGACAGGAGTTGGACATTCCTGGTTTAGATCAGTAGGGAACAAATTTTGCTGGACAATAAATTGTTTTAATAATTATTGCAATAAATGAAAATGTTGTTTTGAGATGATTTTCAAGTGATATATGGATCTCAAAAACTAATAAACTTTAATTTTGCAAATAACATTATACACTGGAACTGTGTTTTATCTCAATAAAACATAAAGGTTTGTGGTTGTAGCATAAAAAAAGTCAGAAAAAGTTAGGCAGTGTGGTATTTTTATCAACTTTACCTGAGGTATAAAATACAATAAATTCTAAATCAAAACAGGTTAATCAAATACAATAAATTTAAATTGACTACAAATTCATTGGTATCTTTTCTCACTGCAGCTCCAGCCTCTTCAAGGCTGAAAGATAATCTTCAGATCAAGCCGATGGAGTGACAGGCATGAGTTTTATTTTAGGAATTTGCCCTCAGGAAAAATGCTCTATTAATGTCCTCAGGGTCGTGTTTTCTCTGTGATAACTGGAGCTTGTGTTTAAAATCCTGTTTAATTTTTATCTTTAGCAACTGAAAATCTTTTTTAATATTTCTTTCTGACTCCTGTTTTTGTTCCTTTGACAGATGGAAAAAGACTTTGAATCGGAGGACCTGTGATCCAGGAGCCGTTGTCCTTTGAAGCGTCCAGCCATGTGCTCCACTAACCATTCCAACTGGGTCACCTTTGACGACGAAGTCACGCCGGTCTCATCGCCTCAGAAGCCCCTGCAGTCACCTGCTCTTATCAAAGCATCAGTACCACGTCCCAATGGTCTGAAGTTGGTGCTTCCTCCAATCAAAGACACTTCCTGGAGCTTCAGCAGGTCGCTGGAATCCCCTCAAAGCCAGTCAGGTTCCAGTGGGAAGTCTTTCAGACCCTGCAGCAGCGCCTTGAGTACTCCTGTGACTAGAGTCTCCACCAGCGCTAGCCCATCGTGCGAAAAAAATTCCTTCTTCCGGAGTTTTTCCAGCCCATCGGGCGTCTCAGTGCCCTCACCGGCACCAGAGACTCCGAGTCAACCCGCGGATGGGCCGAGCCCCTTCCCAGCTTTCAGGGGAAACTCTGGTCACTTTAACCCCTTCTGGGACGATTCCAGACGGAGCGTGGATATAAGCAGCTCCTCCTCAGACTCAGACACAGACAACAGCCTACCGCGATTCTTTATTCGGACCAAAGATGGCAGCACGCCTCCCCGCGACCAACCCCAGAACCCTTTCTCCTTTGTCTGCAATAAACTGGAAGACCTGCAAGTAGGAAAGGAGGGACATACGGACATACTGGAGGGAAGAAACGAAGTGATAGGCGATGGTTCGGCACAGTTCGTCCCTAGGGGTCTTTTCCGTAGTCAGAAGAGGGACGGCTGGCCCGTCATGCTCAGGATTCCTGAAAAAAAGAATCGCATGTCGTCCCGACAGTGGGGGCCCATCTATCTCCGCCTGCTGCCCGGAGGCGTGCTGCAGATGTTTTACGAGAAAGGCCTGGAGAAGCCGTACAAAGAGTTTCAGCTCCTCCCCCAGTGCAGGCCGTCGGAGTTGAAGGTGGAGAGCTACAGCGAGCCTAGGAAGGTCCTCACCTTCAAGGTGGAGCTCTTCTCTTACACTGAGAAGAAGCGCTTCCACCCAAAGCTGGAGGTGAGTCATGAGGCGGAGGTGGAGCAGCTGCTGAAGTTTGGCTCCACGGCGCACGAGGACATGGAGGATCTGGTTGTCTCCATGGAGGAGGAGATCTTCAAGCTGAGCATACAGCATCAGCAGAGGCGGCAGTACGAGGAGCAGGAGCTGTCGCTGCAGGTCACTGACCACATCTGGATACAGCTGGATAAGTCGGGGACAGTCATGGAGAGAGCAGCTTTCACCCAGATCCACTGTCTGGCCTTCCTGAGCGGACAGGGCGACTGTTTTCTCGCCCTGAACGATCTCGGCTTGCTGCATTCTAACTCCAGCTACGGGTACGAGGAGGACAGTGACCTCTGGATGGAGATCACCGACCGACATTTTCACCAATGCGTGAACGAGACTGAGTTTCAGATGTCCCGGCTCATCAAGTTCTCCCCTCCGGATGCGTGCAGGGTGGAGCTGATGCGGTACAAAACAGCGGTCCTGGGCTGCACCGAGATTCCCTTTTCGATCAAAGCCGTGGTCACGGTCCAAGGAGCCTATGTGGAGTTGCAGGCCTTCCTCAACATGTCCGCCACCTTCCTCTCCTCCCTCAGGACGTCCGACACCTCCCAACCGCTGTGTGAAAACGTGGTGATCTGCGTCCCGGTTCCAGGTGACTGGGTCAAGGTGACGCAGACGGTGGCCTTGCTGCGGCAAAGGTCGCTGAAGGCCCGAATGAACAGAAACGCCTGCCTGGGCTCAGTCAGAGCCACGGACTCACAGCCCGTCATGCAGGTGTCCATCGGGTCTGTCAAGTACGAGAATGTTTATTCAGCCATTGTGTGGAGGATCGATAGACTGCCTGCCAAGAACACAGGTAACACTTCATGAAGAGATTGATTGAAATGAATTGGTTCTCATACTGGTAACCTTAAGAAATGCTACAGCTTGAGAATATTTCCACAAAAAACATAAACCAGAAAAGTATAACTTGATATTTCAAAACAAAATTTCTGCAAGAAAATTTTGCAGAAATATAGTAAATCTGATAAAAAGCTATACAATTACAATTAAAAGAGATAAGTTGTTGCTGCTGGTACCAAAAAATACAATATACATTCATGTAAAAACAAAATTAGGACATCCGATGAAAGAATCTAAGACTGATGAGATTAAGAGGAATTTAAAATCAGTTAAGTAGAAATGCTAATGGAGGACAATCAAGTCTTAAAACAACAGCTGGCATACCCAGATCTAGTATCCAACCAAATTTACTCATGCAACAGATGGGAGAAAGTCTCCAAAATCCCTAAAATCTTGTTATGAAACTGACAGAAAACTTTCTGCTGATATGAAACTTCATTCCTATGCATCCAGAATGATGATGTTTTAGTTTAATGGGAGTCTTTTGCTCTGAAGGAAAAACACAAAGGTCAATCTGAAGGTTCTCTAAACAACAGAGGGAAAAGAAGAAGAGACCAAATATGTGAACATTTTATTTTTGACAGAATAAAGAAGGGTTAATATTTATTAATTGTATAATATCAGAGCTATCTGCTCTGGTATCCATTCTATAGCCGGCTGATTCAAGGTCATGCTGCAATTAAAATACAATAAAATTTTGCAGAAATATAGTAAATCTGATAAAACAGTTACACAATTACAATTAAAAGAGAGAAAAACTTTTGTATTTTAACCTGGAAGGTTAAATAATCGAATGTTGGAACACCTCTGACTGACAACATATGAAAGGTTTGTGTTACTTCTGGCTTTGACTCCAGCAGTAACTGGTGTGTGAATCTCATAAATGTTCAGAGAAATAAGTTGGTGTCATATTGTTTGAAATCCTGAAAACAACCAAAAAAATTTTAACTGGATCCTTTAATGTTCAGTGCAGCAAAGCCAGAACAGCTGTCACTATTTTTTTTTTTTTCCAATCAGAAGGTGATCAGCAGCGTTTTGAATATTTTGTAGACAGAATGGAAAAGAACTGGAAGTAATCTTAACAGGATGTAATTAAGGTGTAAAATATTTTGGATGTAGTGGGTGTAGTTGTATTTTTAAATGTTGAGCAACCAAAATCATTTAGACTCTCCGGAAAGCCTTAGGAAATGGGCTCAAGACCACTCATAAAGTTATAGAAAAATATTTGTTTTTTGGAAGTAAAAGTAGTCAAAATGAGCAATGAATCAAACCTGTGACATAGGTGGATACAAACAAAAAAAATCAGAAAACATGAAAATATTTCACAAAGAACAACAGCTGACAGAAATATTTTAGAATTGGACACAGAAACCAGGTTCTGATCAGTGATTGGTAGCAAAAATCAGATTTTTTTTCCTCTAGTTGTTTTCATGATCAGAGATTTTTTGGCTCTCAGGTCTCACGCCTCAAACTTAATGAGGGAAGAAGACTAATGTAGCTATTTTTAGTATCAATGATCGTTTTGAAGAGAAAGCACAAAAGCTCAGAGAAACTCCATTTTCAACTGAGGCATGCTGGGTATTTGTTCAGGCGGCTGCAGAAAGTTCAGAAAATAAACAAAAGTCTGACTGTGTTTTGTTTTATCCGTTTGAGGAATCTGACTGTTTCTGTCAAAGATTATACTGAGTTAGGATGCGTTACCAGCCATTCAGAAATCTCACTTTTTAAGATAAAAATCTAATTCCTCTACAAACAGAGACTAATGATGACTAACCTGGGCGCCTGTGGATCAGCTGGAAGAAGAGTCATCTTGCATCTACTCCATTCTTCCCTTTATTGTTAAACTCGGTTTTTATTTATTTAGAATAGATCTCATATCAGTCACTGAACTTCTTGTGGTACAATTTGCAGCTACAAATTTAGTGAAGCATAACCTGTCTTCAAAAGGCAACTTGAAATCATTTTTAGTCATGTTTTATCTACAGACACATCTGTTGCAAACCTGGAGGATTTAGTTGTATTTGTAGATTATCTGTGATGTAAGGAGAGATGGCTCTGGGCTGTCTGTGAGAAAGTCATTTTATTTTACTAAGAAAGCATTTTGAAGTTTACTCTGGTTTTCCCCAAAAGCTAGAAGTATTCTGGCTTTTTTATATTTGATAAGGAAAAATTAAGATATTAAGATAAAATCAGAACTGGTAGATTAGCTTTACAAAATCAAAACTTGGCAACAAAATCTCTGCAGATTTCAGCTTTATTGTCTCTCTTTGCACCTAAGGTCCGCTGCATGCTTCACCCTTGCTTATCCATTTTTGATGAGCCCCTCAGGACTTTTGGCTTACTTGGCATTGCATATTTATTTGCTGCTGTTACCATTGTTAACTACAAGAGCACATTGTTTTTTCCCCCCCCTCTTGCAGCAGTGGATCATCCCCATTCATTCTCCTGTAAACTGGAGCTGGGATCTGATCAGGAGATCCCCAGTGACTGGTACCCCTTTGTCTCCATGGAATGTGAAATCTCGGGCGCAGTCGTGTCGCAGACCAGGGTCAAGTCCCTCGGTACTGTGAACGACATTCAACCGCAGAAACACGTGACCAAGTGGACGCGCTATCACTGTCAGGTGAGACGAGTCCTCAGGAAACTTCATTATACAAGGTGAATTAAAGTCTGCGGACACATGCTAAGAGATGGAACCAAAATAAATTACTTCAGAGCCTTTTTGACCCTCATCGTCATCCCTGACCTGAATTGCTTGACTGAAAAACAAACCGAAATCTTTTAGGAGAAAAAACGCAAAATAGAAACACAAATAATGTGATTTATTTTCTTCCTATTTGGTGTTGCTAATGTCACTGATGCGTCCTATTTTCCTCACTTGATAATGAGTGGTTTTACTTTGCTCTATGATGAATTTAATGGCTTGTAAATTACTTTGTGCCCATCTCCTGACTGATACATTTTGACGCTGAGATGCCTGTGGCCATGACTTGGCTGTAAGATATGACTATGTCAGAAAAAAAAACCAAGCTTAACTTTCATTTAGGGTTAAACAGATGCACTTTAAATAATAGCAGAGTTATGTGGTTAATGCTGACGGCCACATCTCAAGATATAAGAAATTTGTGCAGCCACATTATTTTAGCTTTAGATTTTGCATTTTTTCCCCTGCAAAATGTAATTTTCAAATTTAATTTGTGCAGATTGTATGAGGGATCATATTTTTCTCATTGTAAAAACTTGGGATTTTAAAAGGGATTTGTAGACTTTTTATTTCCACTGTAGCTCAAACTCTATATTGGTTTCTCTAATTGTGTGTTTTTGTCTTTTTTTTTAAGGTGGAAGTGGAGAAGAAATGGATTGAAACAGACTCACAGAGGCAATCTGGTTGTATGACCCAGTAATTTCCAAAACGGCATTTCTTTAGCTCGACACTCTTTCCAAAATCATCCTAATGAGGATCAAAAAACGTGAGGGTACTGAGAGGCTTTGAGGTTTTTGTCAGATTCAGATAATTCTTCCGTAACTGGTTGTATTTCCCATGAAATTCTGCATCCTTAACCCTGAGACTGAATGTCTCTAGGCTTAAAACAACTTAACATTCTTTTTGCCTAGCACTTTATATAGATTTTACAATAGATTTATTAATTATATTTCTATACTACTGTGTGTATATAAAATCTTGCATTCGCATCCTCTCTGCACTGCTCTCCGGAATGACTCACAGTCTCATTAAAGTCATGCTAAACAGAATTTATCCAGTAATCAGCTAAAATCATCATTTATTTTCATCATCTTAGTTGGGGGTCAGGCCGTTTCTTACAATTCTGTCAAACAGACTTAAGAATCATTCCTTTAAATTTGTACTAAAGCATCTTCTATTATTGATAGGTTACATGAGAAGAAAGGTATTTGAAGCATTGTTGGTAATAATGAATGTACAAACTCATGTCTTAACTTTACTGTGAGACAGTATGAGCCTCATTATTGACAAGGCACAATTAATTATTAATTGCCACAATTCAACCACAAATATGAGTTAAATATATACATATATAAATTGTATAAATAGATACAATTTAGAAAGTGTAAGGGCATCAAATAAAGAATAAATTATTGTATTATTTCATTAACATTCTTATCTGTCCTGTTCAGTGTGTGTTATAAAAGCTGCTATTGACATTTCATGGTGGGCTGCTGCATAGGAATGAAGTCAAAAAATTATATAACATAAATACAACATTAAACTACTAAGTTTTAATTGTTTTTGACATTTCATGATGTGTATTTAGTATTTTTTTTACATACTAATATGATAAAATTAACAATTTCATTTAAAATTATGGGTATATTATCTGATTGTGGCAGTTTTAGACTTTCATACTTACCAGCATTTTGTCATCATCAATACAGAGCTGACCCCTGACTCTAAACGAAGGCTGCTTTATGGACGACTTTAATTTTATTTAAGCAAATCAAATCTTTATTATGAGGTCTTTTTTGCCTCTTGGCTGGGAATAAGGTCTGAATAAAAGAATTAATTAAAAATGGTGAAGGTAATTTTTTTATTTTTTTTATTTTATGTATGAGGTACCTGGCTTACGCTGGATATTATGTGCATCAAGAATAAAAACTGAATTAAACCTTTACGACTGAGTAGTTATTTTGTTCTTTTCCACCCATTAAACTTGGGACAAATTCTTGAGTTTAAATCTACGCAGCAAAAGCAAAAGGTTGATTTAATGAGATGTACTTCTGGCTCTCAGTGATTGTACCTTTGATAGCGGGATGAGATATCCAGTACTGACACCGTGTTCCTCAACAGATTGCATGCAGCGCTCCGGTAATGATTTTCCGAAGTGCTACATGGTGTAAAGGTAAGTGGCCAGCAGAGAAAACATCAGAGCCGGAGCTGAACACGCCGGATTGGCACGCTTAGATAGAGAGAGAGAGAGCTGCACACGGATCGCCATTGTTTCACCAGATTACTCTTGTTTTATAAGGCTTATGTTTTGGCTCTTCTTTTCATGACTCACTCCTGGCAGAAGCTTCGACTTGCAGGAACTCATCCAGTTCTTCCCTTTGTGAAAAAGAACGTCCCAAAACGATGTATTCTGGTTATGTTACCCCTTCATTGTTTACAGCCTCTACAAAGATTATGCTTTCTGACGTGTTGTCAAGTCACAATCAGAAACTTCAACTTGTTTATGGTGTTTTCAGGTAATAAATCAACAAAAAGTAGTGTGTAAATATACAGAGGATCAAGGAGTGGTGTTGATGTGTTATTGGCCTCCAAGTTAATGCTGTACTTTGTTTAAACACATTTTGCTGCTGGTACAACATCAAACCCTTCAGGGCATGATTCTGATTGCTTTGCTCAGCCAGACACTGATTTCTTTCTTTCTTTAGGTGGAAATTTATCTTTGCAAAAATAACTCAAGGTGATTGAAATCTGAATGAGAGCATTCATAAACTGCAGTTTAGAAAAGTTTTCACACATTCCAGATGGTGCTGAGGCCTCAGCTTTGACCATTTCATTCAAACGCATGAATATTTTTTTATCTGATCCTTTCTATTGTAACTCTGGTTGTACGTTTCAGGCTGTTCTGCTGAAAAGTGAGTCTAAAGTTTTCCATCTCTGCTGAGGAAAAGCCTCCCCACAGCATGATGCAGCTACCACCTTGTTTCATTATAGGATAATGTGAAATGTTAGTTTTCTGCCACACACGTTGTGCATGTGGCCATAAAAATAAAAAAAATGATTGTATCTGACTGCAGTGAGCCAGGGCTACTTATGGCTTTATTTCAACAGTGGCTCTCCTTTTACCACTCTTCAATAATGAAACTGGGTTTAGTTGTATGTATTATGAAGAAGCTGAAACTGAAGGTACATTTTATGAATCTAAAATTTATTTAAATGACAGAGTAATTTCTATTTCCAAGATATGTGCTGATAAATTAAACATGTAGTTCCAGAGTGGATGGCTATGCCATGTATCTTAAGAACAAGTCTTCACTTTTCTATATTTGCAGCATAAACTTAAGTGCAAAATTTAGAGCAGCTCTGTAGCAAAGTGACAGCTACAGTAAACTGCTCTGTGTGGAGATGTGTTTCATGTTGCCGCTTTCAGCTGCAGCACTTTCGCCCTCGGCAGAGGAAGAGTCGACCTCGAGGCCGGAAAGAGAGCCGTAATCGGCGAGCAGCCAGCTCAGAGGAAGAAGGGGTCAGGAGTTATGCTGCTGTGAATCTATTGAACATAAAGTTTTGAAAAGGATAAGGCTCTTTTTGCAAAAAAAACAAAACAAAACGATAGATATTTTTTAACTGGTTGTATGTCGTACTCTGGGTTCAGTGGTTCAGCTTGCAGTGGTGTACTAGATTCAGTTTACTGCATTGTTTTTTGTTTGAAAGTAACCATAAAGCAGGACTGAAATATATTTTCTTTTAAACTGGAAAAGAGGATGTAATGACGGGAAACCTGTTGACTTTTACCTATAAAAACGAAGAAAACACTATTTTCAGAGGTAAAATGGGATTATTAAGTATAATGAGCTTTATCAGGATCATTATCCTTTGCTGATATGCT